>NW_024870679.1:17375000-17460000 GCF_019054845.1 Dipodomys spectabilis
AATTCCCACTGAAAAACCTTTGTGGAGAGACACCGCCTTCTCTGGAGAGAACCCTGTGAAGAACAGCAGGAATGGTGTCTGTTTATTTTATTTTATTTTTAAAACCACATTTCTGGGGAGGGGTGGGGGGAGCTTCTGGATGGCTTTCTGGTAGAGTGTGACATTGAAGGGTGTGGCGGACCCCTTTGTCAGGGCTGGCTGGGCCTGTAGTTTTCCATCTAGAGAAGAGACAGGTAGCACCAGAGAAGTATATAATGAAGATCAGAGACTCGGAATGGTGACAGCTCTGGCAGCTGATGTATTGGGTCCATGCTAATTTTAGACAGAGGCACTGATGGATCCCAAAATCTTGACCACATATCCCATTAGCCTCTGTCTATGACAGTGGGAGAAAGATGTTTAAAAACAGTGCAAGTGCAAAAAAAAAAAAAAAAAAAAAGGCAGACTGAAAAGTGCAGGAGCAGCAGTCAAAAAAGCCTCAGTGAAATCTGGATTCGCTTCAAAAAATATTTCTCGGATACGTTACTATTAAGTTAACCTTGTGGCAGGAAAGTGGGAAACCAGCTTTTATTCCCCCCCCCCCCCCCAGACATTTGAAGGATAGGAAGGAGTTCTAAAAGCATTTATTCCACTTAGCAAATTTACAGAGGGAGAGGTGCACCTGGTTGTAGGGCTTCAGATTATTCAGTTAATGATTCCATTAGACCCTTGAAACTACAACCTTAGACCCCCCCCCAAAAAAACCCCCAAAATAAATAAATAACCCTATAACAATACCAGGAAAATGCTGAGGGGAGGGGAGGGGACAGGGAGGGACCTTTTGTTTATAGTTGTTAGACTGAAATTCCTGTCTCTTGCCTAGCTCACCATTCTCTGTCTTCTCCACTGTGGGTGTCTAATTGAAACTGGACGCTGGCATCACCCACATACTGAAGAACTGTGGGAACTGTTTTGATTATTCAGAACATACTAGAAAGAAATTTGAGCATTGGCATTAAAAAAGGAGGGGCAGTGGATGAGGGGGCTTTCTTTTTTATCTTGGCAGCCTGAGAAGTTTGGAGGGAGCTCTGGCAAATCTCAGAATGCTTATCTTCTCTTTCCACATCTCAACACTCCTCAGAAACTGCCAATAATGGAGTGTCCAGGTGTATCTTTATCCTGACTTCCATCTTCCTGAGTGGATCCAGCTTAAAAAAAAAAAAGTAGACCCATTGCCTAAAGTTATAAATGACCTTCTCTTTGGACAAATAGAGGCAGCTCTGTGCCAGCCCAAATGGTGTCCTTGGTTCTGAGTTGACAAATAGAGTTGCATGAGGCTTGGAAAGCAAGAGGTTCTCTTGACAGACACCGAGCACAATTATCACAATATGATGAAGAGGCTTCCATGAGTATGTATTGCACCGTTAATTACTGTCCTTTTTCCACAGGCTTCTAATGTGAGGAAAAACATGGAATGACAAGTGTGGGAAAGAGCAGGCACTAAATTACTGTCAGAAAAATAAAGCGAGTAGCACTGTGGTGCTGGGTGATTTACGGGGCAATTAGTCACCACCCCGTGGCCTGCAGAGGACCCCACAGCGGTGGACCCTACAGACCAACGAGGAAGAAGAGGCTTTGCCCTGGCTCTCCACACAGCTTTTTGGACAAGAGGACAATCTAGCACATTCGGTTCCAGGTCTTCAGTCTGGGTGCCTACATTCCTTTTTTTCCCCCCACCAACTCTAATACGTGACTGTCGTTGGAGCATGATATTAGAACTGCTCTGTATATGCCTCCCATTGCATTGTCCAGAGTGGAGCCACTTCCCCCCACCCACCCCCAGTCCCTGAATAAAACACGTTTTCTCATTCCCTAATTATCCCCCTGGTGGTACCTGGTGTCTTTCATTCTTGCACATGGCTGCCATGTTCTCCATTTGCTCAGAACCCCCCAGTGCTGAGGAATTGGGTTTGCGTTTCCTCAGCAGCTTGGTGAGCAGGGTATAAGGGCTAGAGATGAAAGAGCCACACAACAGAGTAAGGGAAACCTGTACACGGACTTGGCAGTATTTGTTAACGTGTTCTTTAGACAGTAACATAGCAACACAGCATGTAGTAAAGCAACATGAGCCTACTAAGACATAATTGAGCGCGTGCATTTCTTAATATTGCCCATTAGAGGAAGCCTAGAACCGAAGAACCCAGGAAAGACAAGGGGCCGTGTGTGTATAAGCACCAGCGAAGCTGCTGGGACGAGGAGGCGAAGACTCAGACCACCGGGGAACACCACCAGCCTGCATTTCTGTGGCACTTGACATGCTACAAAGGGCAGATGCAGTTCCTTTTCTCATTTGTTCTTGTCCTGGCTTTAGCTAAGAACACCTGCTCCGTGAGAAATGTGTTCAGCCAGTATGTCCACGGTTGGAGAAGATGCCACAAGTAACACACCCTGCATTTGTTTGGCCTGTAAAGCTGCAGTCCTGAGGAGGCAGAATCGTGTTGGTGAACTTGGTACCTAGAAGGTGCACTACTCAACTGGACACTGATCTCCTCCTCCCTCTTTCCTTCCTTCCTTCCTCCCCCTCTCCCTCCTTTCCTTCCTCCCCACTCTTGTTTTCTTTTTCTGTCTCGCTACAGGATGTCACCAGGTAGGCAAGGCTGGCCTTGAACTATCCACCCTCTTGCTTTAGCCTCCTTTGTACAGCTGCACACCGAATTTCTGATAAAGAGGGCTCACATACTTTCTTGCTCTTCTCCGTGTTATCCAGCTTTTTCTCCTTGAATTTTTAAAAGAATACACTCCCCCACCCCTTAGACCAAAAACCAGTAATGACTTTCCCTTACCCCTTCAGCTTAGACAAAGTAGGCAAGAAATAAAATTAGCATCCTTCTTTTGAAATTAGAAGAACACACCTTAAAACAACATTATGAAGTAAGGATTTGCTGTAGAATTGCATAGTTGCAATTGCAAGGGTCCTGCATTTCAGCTACCCTGGAAGAACGAAAGAAAGCCTAGCCAGCCTGGGAGGAAGATGTGTTTCTCTGTAACAGACAAGAAATTGCTCCAATCTTAGGGAGATTCCAGAAATGGCACACTATTTGGAAGTTTGATTAAACATGTTTTCTGTCCATGAACAAGGCCCATATTTAAATGCTTCATGCATTTTCTAGGTTTCTCTTTATCCCAGTTAACATTATAGTTTCTGATAGAGGACATACTGGGGAAACTACCCACATTTCAAAAATGAAATTTAGGGTACAAAAAAAATCTGTCCTTACCGATAATTTTATATTGTCCCCCTAATGTAAGTGGCACATTGTAAATATCTTACCCCACAATTTATATACATGTAATTTTTGTTTAGAAATTATAAGCTAGTGAGGAGTGAAAATGACCTTGGCTATTATGCTTATTTATTGCTAGAAATGTTAGCTTTTCATATCTGGTTTTAAATCTCCAATTACACAAGTTCCCTACTTCGCAGAGAGATTTGCTTTGACTTACAATAGGAGGTAACAGCCTCGTATGTAGCTTTCTGCCTGTGTTCGTACAAATATTTATGCCGTGTTCTGAGTTGGCTAAAATCTATAGTTCTTGGTTATTATTTCTGTTGCAGCAATAATTTTTAGATAAATGACTATAATTTTAGTAAGGCATACATGAAAAGTTATATGTTCATGCTTGAAAGGAGGATCATTAAATATTCATTATTACCACTCAAATTAGTTGTCATGCTCTGTGGAACAGTTTCCCGTTATCGTTTTGCTCGTTTAGATCCAGCAATCAGTGAACAGCAATATATGGCTCATATCAGTAGAGGATTTTTTTTTTTGTTTGGGAAATGACTTTAAAACTCCATTTGACATATTTATGTTGACAAATTATTTAAAGGAATTACTGTGTTGTCAATAAACATGTTGGTATATTGGGATAGGAGTGTGGCTGGATTTGTTTCTAGCTGTTTAATTACTCTCTGACTGTGAAAAATAGCACTTCAAATAGTTATGAGGAAAAAATTAAAAATATAATGATTGAGATATTTTTGTCTTGTATCATTCCCATGAAAAAGCACTTCTCAGTTTTGGAAGCAAACACTGAAATCCTGCTTTTTTTTTTTTTTTTTTTTTTGGTGAAGCTAGATTGTATATTTTGTTAGCTTTCTCCATCTGGCAACAAACCTAACATACGGAAAAAAAAAAAAAAAGAAAAGAAAAGAGAAAACAAATGAATTTTTATAAATACTGTGAATGTAGAGACTATGTTTTGTCACTCCATTTTGGAATGATGGAGAGAAGTAAATATGGATATATTTCAGTACAGAAAGATTTTGCCTTTCTTCCACATACTGTGATATTCAATTCAGTTAGGTGAAGATATGTGGACAGCCACATTTTAAAAAAAAATCATAGGAATCATTCCATATTCCTCAGTAATTGTAAATTGATTTCTTTCCCATAGAAAATAACTATGAATTTGATCTGATCTCATCTACCTTTACAGTCTTTTTTTTTTTTAAGAATCACATTGTAGCTGATGAACACATTTTGCGTTTTTCTGCATTGCAACTGGACTTTTTGAAATGATGGTTTATATTATTTTATTTTTTCTGCACAGAGGAGAGCAAAAATATATAGGTCCATGAATCAATCTAGATAATGGGAAAGGCTGAATGTAATAAATAATACAGTAACAACCCTAAACTAATGAGCTGTTGCCAAGGTAGATTTCATAGGCTCATCCTCTATATAAAAAGTCACTAATAACCCCTTGGTGTAATCAGATGATAAAGCTTTGCCATAAGGCAACACCTGTGCAATTAGAACTGCAGATTCTTTTGCACGTTTCATTAATTTCGGGATTTTGTAAAGGCACAATGACTACACTAATAATCTAGTCTACTTGACTCCATGTCTACTGGAAACAAAGTATCTAATTAGATAAAGGTAATTAATTAGAGATAAATGGAGCTAATCAGGCTCAGTTAACACTAATTCTCTGAATTAAGACATTTTGGAACACCTACTGTCCTGCTGACTTTGATATTTTATATTAAGAATAGGTTCTAGAGGAGTCAGGAAATACTGACATTTGAAAATTGAGCAATCTTTTGATGGCATATTTAGGCATCTGAAGAAAAACGAGTTTTCTTTCATATTGTGTTATTTCACCACCTTCCTACTGCAGCTTAAAGAATTCACTTTGTAGTTATTCCAATCGGTGCTAGTCTTCGCATAAATTTTAATAACCCTTGCTATCATTTTTATTATCTGTCTTGCCCACCAATAGAAGGAAACCACACGTTGTTCTATCACTTAAATAAAGACTTAACTCGCTACACTGAGGAAATGTCAAGATTCATCAGCCTATATCCTAAATTTCTGATCCTTTAAAGAGAACAAACATCTACAATTTTGATCCTTTAATTCTGTTCCTTTTAAAGAGACCGACCCTATGCTTTGCTGGTGGAACATAGAAATTCGGTGGTGTGAACGAAAGAGCTTTGAAGTCAGAGATCTGAATTCAAATTCTGTCCTATCTTTTACTAGATGAAGTGGCTTAACTTCCTTGGTTTCCCTTGATTGTAAAACAAAAATAATAATGATTTGTATAACACTGACACTAACTTTATGGAGTGTTATAGTACCCAAGGCAGACAATTATACAGATTAAGCATTAAATATACAGATTAAGTATTTTCACCTAAATAATAATTTTAAAAATCCAAAATTCTTTACTTGGAGAATATGCATTTATCTCATCCCATGTAATTTTTCTTATGTCCCACTGTCCTCTCTTTTATTCTAGGCTATCAAGGCTTGGTATCCTTTATCACATTTTTTAATGCTCTTGTTCAAGCCTGGTAACCTTGCTCTTAGTTTTCAGAACCTGTTTCAATGCTGAGTGAATTATCCTTCTTGAGAAGTTATTTCTAGTCCACCCAGGATGGATTCCTCAAAAAGTCTAAAATGTGGGATGTAGCTTAATATAAAGTGGAACTTTGAATGGTTCTTCCTCCCTACCTCTAGGACATACCCCTACCCCCTTGTGTGTCTTTGTTCAAGCTTATTTGAGCCAAGCCTGAACTGCCCTAATTGTCTCCTAACTAGTATCCTTACCTTCATTTCTGCCTCCTGTAATCAGTTGTCACCAAATGAATGTTATTTATGGAAAAGTCTCCTCATTCTCTCATCAGGATCATAAGAGGATTTCTTTCCTTCTTTTTCCTTCCTTTTTTTTTTTTTTTGGAGGAGGGGGGAGTTGATCATGGGGCTTGAACTCAGAGCCTGGGTACTGTCCCTGAGCTCTTTTTTGCTCAAGGCTAGCACTCTGCCACTTTGAGCCACAGTGCCACTTCCTGTTTTCTGGGGGTTAATTGGAGATAGAGTCTCACAGACTTTCTTGCCTGGGCTGGCTTTGAACCGGGATCCTCAGATCACAGCCTCCTGAGTAGCTAGGATTACAAGCGTGAGCCACCTACCAGTGCCCAGGTGCCCTCTCTTTTAGTCTAGTCTCTCCAGGCTTTGAATTTCTTATCACACTTTTCTTTTTAGACTCTTGACTAAGCCTGGTAACTTACTCCTGTTTGTTTTAGGACTGGTTTCAAATCCTACCATTTCTCTGATGCCACCCTTGATGACCCTAATGTACCATGAGCCCTCTCTGAAGGCTCATAGCAGCTCCCCCTGGCATCACACCTGTTAGCGTGGGCTCCAGCAGTGTTTAGGGGTGGTGATCTCGCTTCCCTTGTCATTCCTACATGGAGGAGATCTTTGAGGTCAGGAGCCCTATTTTGCATTTCCTTGTTTACTATCCTCTTTCCTTAAACCACAACCTTCACATCATATGGGCCCTAAGGGGACACTCAAGACCTGGAACTTATGTGTGAAGTGTGGCCTGTACTTGCTCTTCTAGAAGCAGATCTTCATGGCTTTTGTAGTAACCCTAGAACTCTTGCTGACTATGGGCTGGGTTGTACCCAGAGGAAGTCTTCATGTTCCCTTGCTGAGTCTTGGTGTCTAGTTTGCATGGTTTTAGCCCTTTATAGCATTCAGTGAAGGATGCCAAGAAGGAACTACTAGTACTTCATGACAATCAGACCATCTAGCAAACAAAGCTACTATTTTCCCAGCACATATTTGGAAAGAGACTTGCCAAGCATGGGCTGCTAATTAGGTATTTGTTAGAAACTTAGCATGGTTGAAAATATACACCAATGTGATTGGGTCATGGGTGAGCAGATTAATTTCTGGGTATGTCTGTGAGGGTGTTTCTAGAGGATATTAACATTGGAATCAGTAGATTTTGTAAAGCAAATTGGCTTCCCCAGCATATGTGGGCATCACCCAAACCACCTAAAGTCTAAATAGGAAGGAGGAATTTGTTCTCTGCCTGATTGCTTAAGTTGGAGTCTCAGCCAATTCCTTGTAATAATAATAAAAAATAAGTATACACACAAATACATACCTTATTTCTTTTATTTTCTGGTGAACACAGAGTAAGACAGACTTTAAATGAAACTTCTTGTCAAGCGTTCTGGTACTGTAGGTTCCTGGCAGATAAATTGAAATGTGGTTTCACTATCCAGGCTGGTTAGCTGTGGTTTTGTTTCCTTGGTGTCTGTGCCCTTTGGTTGTACCCTTGTAGCACTGATTCAGAACTTTGCTGATGAGACAGAAGCAAACATGTCTTAGGCAGAGACTTGAAAAACACTTTCTCTTAATCTCCTCTTAAAATCCACAGCCACCCTATGTATGAGCCCAAGGTTGTCTGTTAGACATTTATAACCCACCATCTCCCTTTCCCTAAACCTTCCCCTTGCTCCTACCCAACCCCATAAATAGTCACCTTGGTGGCCAGCAGCTGATCACAGCAGTACCTGTGAGTCTCACTTTGGGCTGGGTTGAGCCTCAGGTAAGTGCATGTTTGGGGACAAATTACTTTGATGAGAATCCTGTTTGTACAACACGGAAACCTGCAGGGAATGCCCAATAGAATGAACTACACACAGGATTGAACCAAATGGATAGATCAACAGCTGAAGTAGCTCTACCTGAAGTGTAGGGGTCAGTTAATTTATGGTAACAAACGGAAGCAGACTATTTCCCTGCTTAAACTTGGTAGAAACCAGAGAACATGAAATAGCGGTTGCTATCCATCTACAAACAGAAGACTTTCTTTGGAGAGAAATGAGAAAACAAGGCCTCACCATTGTGGGAAGTGGTAAGAAGGGAAGATGGGTTGAGTTTTTCTAGGACTCAGAGTCTGGTGCTGGTTTGAGAGGGTAGGGTTTGGTGGAGATGTTCATCTGGCATTGAAGGTGTGGGAGTAGAAGGCAACGACATTATGGGGTGGGAAGAGAGGGCAGATGGGAAGAAACAGGACCCACTGTGGGGGTTTAGCCTGGGAAGAGCAGCGAGGAGAACTAGTGGTTGATAAGGCTGACATGACTAATTTAAGTGAAATGTGTATCTACAAAGTCCGTTTATATCCATCTCATTTAAATGTATACCTACAAAGTCTGTTTATACCCATCTGATTTCCATCTGTCGAGAGAATCAGGATTATTGTTCTGTCCATTTTGTGGATGAGAAAGTGGGGACAACACTGTTAAGTGTTTTATAAATATTGCCTGTCTGATAAAATGGGAAATCCCAAAGGTCTCAAAATCCAGGATTGAGCTGGGCACCAGTGGCTCAAGTAGTTACACCTATAATCCTAAGTACTCAGGAGGCTCAGCTCTGAGGATCGCTGTTCAAAGCCAGTCTGGCAGGAAAGTCTTTAAACTACTCAGAAAAAGCCAGATAAGATGCTGTGGCTCAAAGTAGTAGAGTGCTAGCCTTGAGCACAAAGAGGCTCAGAGACAGTGCCCAGGTCCCGAGTTCAAGCCCCAGGATTGGCAAAATAAAATAAAATAAATCCATGGTTGTTGTTTTTTCTTGTACTAGAGACTCCAGAAACTGTAGTTGGATGTGACAAAGGGAAATTTCTGAACAACCTTTTGTAAAGCAGTTTCTGGGGAGCTAGGAGTCAGAGGATTGTAGCTGGGCAGGAACCAGGTTGCCTGGAGATAAGGCAGAAGGATTGGGGAGCAAGGAAGGGACCCCCTGCACGAGCCAATGGGGAAAAAAAGGAGATGGCAGGGCTGACAGAAGGCTGGAGTTGTCTGAAGCATAGAGACACATTTGTAGGTGGAGTGGCAAGAGTTTATGAAAAAGAAGTAGAACATGACAAAGCAAGAGAGAAAGAAAGTAAGGGAGAACAGTTAGAAAGAGAACAAAAAGAAACAAGAAAAAAAATACCTGGAAGGAAAGAATTGAAAAAGCAGTTTCTAAATGAGTAGCTGACAGTAGGAGTCATGGTGAGCGAAGGAGACAGACCAAGGAGGCACTGGGAAATGGCAGGAAGGAAAGAAGGGAGGGAAGGAGGGAGGAAAAGGACAGGGTGGAAGGGATTTGCCGTGTGGACAGGAGGGAGCTGAGTCAGTTCACAGCAGAACTGTTGAAGGCCTGGGATGGATCATGCATTTGAGGAAGAGCCGTCTGCCCACTCAGAAAACACCAGGCCTGAGTGATTTTAATGAGACAACTGAGTGATTCTTAGAACTGTCTTCACGAAGCATGTCCTTCCGGCAGAAATACTCAATTCTGTGACAGAATAAAAAAAATGAGATGAAGACACTGTGGTGTGTGTGTGTGTGTGTGTGTGTGTGTACATGCTGAACAAGAGAAGGATGCTGAAGGCACCAAAATCTGGCGAAGTGTTCCCTGCCTAGCCTGGAGTCCTAGGTTGTCCTGAGAGGTGTAGCAGACGCCATCTTAGGTGGAAGAGATTCTAATAAAAAGAACATTTCTCAGACAGGCGCTGGTGGCTCACACCTGTCATCCTAGCTACTCAGGAGGCTGATATTTGAGGATAGAGGTTCAAAGCCACACAGGAAAGTCCTTGAGACTCTTATCTCCAATTAACCACCAGAAAACCGGAAGTGGTGCTATGGCTCAAGTGGTAGAGCGCTTGCCTTGAGCTGAAGAGCTGAGGGACAGTGCCCAGGCCCAGAGTTCAAACCCCAGGACCAGAAAGAAAAAAAATCCATGAGTGTATTTCCTACTCAGTTATTTAACAGATCACAACTTTCCAGCAGAAACAAAAAGGGTTTCTTTGAAGTATTTTTTTCATGGGGAAAAAAAAATATTGTTCTTTAGAACACAAGGAGAGTTTGCTGCTGAGTTCATAAGGGACTGGCCATCTGGACTTCCTTTCTGTGACTCAAGGCTCTTGTTACTTACTTAAGACAGATGCTCCCGGGGAAGAGCTTCCTATTCAGGACATGTTAGACTTTTTCTAGACAGGAAATTTTATTAGGTGAGGGTGAGGACAGACAAGGCCTCTGGATGCAAACAGAATGTAGAAGACAATATAGAAGATTATGCAACTTTATTGCTCATGAAAGATTGCTTTGATACCAGTCCTGGGGCTTGATTTCAGGGTGCTATCCCTGAGCTCTTTTTGCTCAAGGCTAGCTAGCTCTCTACCACTTAAGTCACAGCTCCACTTCTGGCTTTTTGGTGGTTATATGGAGAGAAGAGTCTTGTAAGACTTTTCTGCCTGGGCTGGCTACAAACTGTGATCCTTACATCTCAGCCTCCTGTGTAGCTAGGATTACAGGCCTGGTCTTTATAAGCTCAGAATCAATGTTTAAGTTCTTTTGTAGCTCTTTGTTACTTACACGATCAAGCTCAGACAACTTTTGCTTAGAGTACAAGGCCCTTGATGATCTAATCTCTGCAGCTACAACACCCCTGCCCTCTTGCACAGGTACCAGAGCATCCTGCCTCCCGAGACTTCCACCAGTTGTATTGAACTCCATCTAGATCTATGACACTTGAGATGTTTTAGACTGCAACTTAACCATGTAATTTCTTCATACAACACTTCCTCTTTTGTTCCATGTCACCTGGTAACATCTACACATCCTGTCAAGGTTAGTTCAATGACTCCTCCTCTGTGAAGCCCTCCATGAGCTCCCAAATAAAGGTAGCGTCTCTCCTATGTGCACTCCTTGTGTCCAGCTTTGTTACAGCCCCTGGCAGACATGAAGAATGTTTATCTGTGGATCTGATTAGGTGATCCTATTCCTGGAAAACAGGATGTTTTTTGTTTTCTTTTTTTTTCTCTTCACTATGCCTTCATACTAGACATCTATTATCAACATCTATGATCAACAAAAAGACCAGTTCTTTTCCTTTTCTCTTTTTGTAGGAATTGTGCTGGAGATGGTATTCTTTCAGTTATTCTCTTTGTAAAGCAAGCGCATACACATCCCTATCAACCTGTTTTGGATGGCTGACTTAAACATCTGGCTCTGGACTGAAATGTAAAAGGGCTATAGGCTTCTCGTGTGTCCATAAATGCCAAGCCCTGTGTCCAGTTCTTGAGGGGACACAGCTGGCGTCTGCAACCTTTGTTTCGTTCATGAGCTGGGGCTTGCATGTATTTGCATCTGGCTTTAGAGAAGAATTATAAAGATGCCTAGTGTCTACAAAGTTCATACCCATGACCTCATTTTTATGTAGCTTTGTCTTGGAGGTTTCTGGTGCTATTTCCAGTGGACTTCTTTGTGATGTAAGTTCAACCTATTATCAGACTCACAGCAGTTATTTAAAGCTGCCTAGCAACTCAACGCAGCACTAAACTTCTTCTATCTTTGAAGACAGCAGCAAGCTTTCTGTGATCTTCTAGACTCCCCCAGGAGTCAGCAGGCCTCAGGAAGGTCCAGCTTTGGTGGATGGGAAACTGAGGCAGAATAATATGTCACACTGGGGAAGATGAATGATGACCAGCCTTGGAATTCACTTCCTTTGGGCAACTCAGTCCTTTTATCTGAAAGTGGAGTTTTCAAAGGAGGAAGTTGATTTCCAGCTACCTAAGCAAGCCCAGTGCTTGGAGCCAAAGTGCCAGCTTCCTCCGTGATTTTTGCAGAACCATTTCCTTCACTCTGCTCTAGCAAGGACCAGGTCCTTCTCCTGTTGGCGCCGGTTGGCACTGTTTAAAGATCAGAGCTTGAAACATGAGTCAAGGCCCCACACATAGGATTAGGGCACAAACAACTTCACTGTTTTGGTTTTATGTTTTTGTCATGTACTCAATGATTACACAGGATTTATGACTTGGTTGTATCTTCTTATCAAAAGAGTTTGCTGCCAAGCAATAGTGGCTTGTCTCTGTCATCCTAGCTACTCAGGAGGCTGAGATCTGAGGATCACAGTTCAAAGCCAGCCCAGGCAAAAAAGCCAGTGAGACTCTTATCTCCAATAAACCACCAGAAAGCCAGAAGTGGCGCTGTGGCTCAAAGTGGTAGTGCTAGCCTTGAGTGCAGAAGCTCAGGGACAGTGTCCAGGTCCTGAGTTCAAACCACATAGCCAGGAAAAAAAAAAAAGTATAATTACTGTTTAGTGAGTTATTTAACAGATCCCAAATATCCAGCAGAAACAAAAAAGGTTTATTGGAAAAAAATTTTTATGGGGAAAAATACATATTCTCTAGAACACAAGCAGAGTTTGCTTACGAATTCACAAGGCCCTCCTCTGTGAAGGGAAGCATTGTTCGGAGGGAAATTTAACTGTGCTGCACTTGCCGAATATTTAATACTTTAAAGAGGAAGTTCTAAAATTTAATAGTTGATTTTATTATTACTCTTTGGGTGTAATTAACTAGGGATGCGCTTTAAACTGCTTTATTCTGGCTATTGAAATGGGTTTTATGGTTTACACTGGGGGGGAGGGAAAAAAAAACTCTATCGGAGCAGGGGCTGCTCCCCTGGTGCACATTATTCCAGTGTCTTTAGAGGCAAGCAAGCAATTTTTCTGTCACTGGTCTTGTTCAAATAGAGTATGTTTATCTATGCAATACTCCCGGGAAAGGGTGTCAGAAAAGAATCACCAGTTAGCAGCTGACGTAGCGTGTGCACACACATCCAAAAAAGCCCCTCAAAGAGCAAATGAACACATATATTTCATTTTTTATGTGGCTGATAAAATGTTGTATCATTAAGTCAAAAGAACAGATTTGTCCCCTCTAAGTTGACTTTAGAAGTTAGCTCTCACTTCTCATACAAATGAGGGCCTTGTGGCTCAACCCAGGATGTTTGGCAGAACCCAGAAAGCCCTTTAGGACCTGAGAGAGCTCAGGCCTCTAAGCACTGAACACAGATTCTTTTAAGGGCTGTCTGCTCTACCGTGAGCAAATCTCAGATATTCAAGCACCAAGCAAGCTGCAGAGAAAAGAGAGCCCTCCTGGATAGTTCATTTCCCTTCAGTATGGTTTTATTTCTAATACTGGATTTCCATGTAATTGCTTTAGCAGACCTCAAGTCAATTCATTATTTATTTAACACATAATTAACAAATTGCAAACAGCAAATATGTAGCAGGCACTATTCTGCCCATAGAAAATTTAAAAAGAAAGGTTGCTTGAAGAATTTATAATCTGGAGAAGATGTCAGACAACAAGAAAACCTAGTTAGAGAAAGCTCCCCATAGCTAACCCAAGCTGTGCCTGCCTAGTCCTTACCCACCATCAAATCTATCTATCTATCTATCTATCTATCTATCTATCTATCTATCTATCTATCTATCTATCTATCTATCTATCTATCTATCTCTCTATCTATCTATCTATCTATCTATCTATCTAATCTTGCTACCCCGGACAAGCTAGCCAGAGCTCTCAACAGAGATCCTGTCTGAAGACAGACCGGTGTGCTGTCATCTAATCTAATGCCAGAGCTTGTGCTTTTAACCAGAAGGTATATATTGCATTAGTCTTAGAGTGACTAGTAAAATTCTGAGATTGTCTTCATGTTAATGGGGGTGGAGGGGGGGGGGGAGCGGAGAGAGCAGAAGGGAGGTGGAGAGGGGGTTGACATTTCTATGATGAAAATCTCAAGGTAACAGCTCTAGTAGAATTAAAGTTTAGTTATTACCATCACAACTCAATGATTCAGGAACATTTCATCACAGAATGGTTATACATCTCACGTAGAAGTTCTTTTTTTATGCTTTTTTTATTGTAAAAATAGTGTACAGAGTGGTTACAGTTACATGAGTAAGGTAATGAGTACATTTCCTACATCCTACTTTGTTTTTCCCCTACCATCCCTTCCCTCCCTACCTCCCCAATTCCCCTACCGCCAGCTAAGTTGTAAAGTTGGTTTTCAACATAGTGTCTTGTGCATCTCATTGTTATAATAGGTCAATCTGTATCCTTGTTTCAGCATTTTGTTATTTCCCTTCTCCTCAAATTAGAAAAATGTATACACAAGATGCTGGGCAGAGGTTGGGGAAGAACATACAAGAGAAACAAAAAAATCACATAGTACATTTTAGATACATTAAAAACAATAGCAAGAAAGAAAAAACAAGTTGTGTCTATCTTGGGGTTCATTTAACTTAGAATCATCTTATATAGTCATATTTTGACCTTTTCTGCTTGTCTCAGACATAGACTAGTTATTGCAAATAAGGGAAACCATGGGACCTATGATTCTTTGGTGGCTTACTTCACTTCATATAATTTTTTTCCAAGTCTTTCCATTTCCTACCAAATGGTAAGGCACAACTATTGCCTCATATACAGCTATGTGTACATGAGAAACTGAGGCATAGAAATATCACATCTAGCTAGGTGCTGGTGACTTATGCTTGTAATACTAGTTTACCCAGGAGATGGAGACCCAGAGGATCAAAGTTTAATGCCAGCCCCAGTAGAAAAGTCCATGAGACACCATCTCCAAAATAAGCAGCAAAAATTGGAGCTTAAGTGTGGCTCACGTGATAGGGCACCAGCCAAGCAAGTGTGGATGAGCTTGAGGCTTTGACTTCAAACCCCAGTACCACCAAAAAATATATAAAAAAATGTATTCATGTGTCTGTCTGTCCCTCTGCCTGTTTGTCTATCTTAAATCTAGCTGGGTACACTGGATTACTCTTGTAATTCTTAATACTTGGGAAGCTGAAATCTGGATCATGGTTCAAAGTGAGCCAGACCAAATTTTACCAGACCCTATCTCATTTAATATAAAGCTGGATGTAGTGGCACATGTCTGTACTCTCAGCTACGTTGGAAGGTTAAAAGAGGATCATGATTTAGGCTAGCCCAGGCAAAAAGACAGAGAGAGAGGGCAGGGGAGAAGGGAGACAGAGACAGACAGAGGCAGAGAGACAGATCCTGTCTTAATAAGCAAAGCAAGGACTGGAGCCATTCATACCTCAAGTGGTAGATCATCTATCTAGCAAACAATGCCCCGAGTTCAAACATCAGTAACTATAGCTCCACCAAAAATTGTACACTTAAGACTAGCACCAAGATTTGAAGCAAGAGAGTTTGAGTTTGGATTTTACATTCTTAATCTCTATCCCGACTATTTTCTGGAGGAAATTAGTTAAGATGACTATTTAGTCAGCCAGTTGCTTTTACACACAAAGCCAAATAGCTATTCTGTTTAGTTCCTTGTTCCTCATAAATTGCTGAACTTTAGTATGCATTTCTTTTATCCTTCTTTTTTTTTGTGGGGGGTGGTTTGAAGTTGGGAGAACAAGATATATACAAAGGTCCAGGCGGGTCTTGAACACACATTCTCCTGCCTCAGACTCTTGAATCCTGGGATTACAAATAGGTACTACCATGCTTGGCTGAATTACTTGTGAGTATGCATACTAGAGGCGAACATTCTTGCTTACAGTGATCATAACTGATTGTAGCACAATAAATAGGAAAGGTGCCTTCTTGGCCAGAGGTATTGAGATGGCTCAGAAAGTCATGGGAGCCAGGCAGTTTTAGACAGGTTTTATAACAGAGGATTCTGGGGCTTCCGCCACCATCGCTTGCTCCATTCTTGCTAAATCTTTATACTTTCCAAACAATTTCTGACAGCACTGACAGAACCAGGCAGGTGAAATGTGCTGTGTGCTTCTCTGACTTTTTCTGTAAGCAAAATAGAAATGATAGTCCTGTCCTGTCATTTTCTATTATCTGGAGCTTTTTGTCCCTATTAGTGGGAATAATTAATTAAGAGCTGAGGACAGCCAAGTGCTGAGAGCTCATGCCTGTCATCCTAGCTACTCAGGAGGCTGAGATCTGAGGATGACGATTCAAAGCCAACCTGGGCAGAAAAGCCCATTAGATGTGTATCTCCAATTAACCAGCAAAAAGCTGGAAGTGGAGATGTGGCATAAATGATAGAGTACCAGCTTTGAGTAAAAAAAAAAAAGTCATGAAAGAAAGTGAGGCCAAGTTTAAGCGCTAGTACCAGCACCAAAAGAGCAAAAACAAAACACAGCAACAAGAAAAACTCAGAGCTAAGGATAGAACTTTGCTTTCATAGAAGTAAAGTACACTGTCCATAGCTCTCTCTTAATAAAGTATACAAAATAAGCTTGGGGAGTGGGAAGAAATTGGGGGTGGGGGGGAGAAACAACCCTACCAAGCAAACCTCTGAGCTACCCACGTTATTTATTGAGAGGATTATTTTTTTTTTCCTCCTGAATCAAATGTTGATCATAATGGCCAAAATAATCCTTAGTACTTTCTTTAAGCTTGCTCATTATCATTCAATATGTTCAACAGAATTATTAAATTTAAACTAATATGGTGCACCTGGTTGAGAGGACGATGAGAGATTTGGCTTCCTGTCTCTTCGTTAAGAATGAATTCAGCCCAAGGGTGTACTGTGAACTTGGTAAATAGCATTATAATAGTGAGAGAATATTGCCTATTGGGTAGCAGGAGTTGATGATTAAATTTAAGTGTGTACTGTCCACATAAAACAAATAATGCTCTTTTTTTAAAAAAACTTTTACTGTGAACATTCATCACCGGTGCTGAAAATGCCCAGTTGCTAATTATTGTGTTTTTAACTTGTAATATACTGTAAATTTTGTATAATACTACTGTGACCTTATACGAAATAGAAAAAGATGACAGGAGGCCTGTAATTATTGCATGGGGAAGAAATGCCTATAATTATCTACTATTTTTAGGACCAGCGTGCATGGCCTCTTAATTTACATAAGCTTTAGACATTCACACATTTTCTGTCTTCGCTTGTGGATGATAAATTTTGCTCACATGAAATTGGAAGACGTACTGTTAGATGTGGAGTTAGCCAACGGAGAGCTTGATTACAATGAACAGCGCAAGCTTTGGTGCTACAAAAATGAAAAAAAAAAAAAAAAGAAGCATTTATTTGGATGGAATTTGTTTAAGGCAAGATTCAAAACATTAAAAAAAAAATCACTCTCACCGTATCTACTATATTGGGGCCTGATAACGTGTGATTGTTTTTCTTTTTTTAGAGAACTGGTTAAATTATCTCCTGGAAAAGCATTAACCCAACAAAGAGAAAACCTCTAGGATATTTATCACATGGAGGGTGATTATGACAGCATGTTCTTATTAGAGATGAATATTTTGTGCTCATTAAGGTTACCCCCTTGAGTGTTGAAGGAGGCAGTGAAGCACCACAGCCCTATTGTCCTGTGCGCGTTTGAGGCTAGCTGGAGGAGGGGTGGAAGGAGGAGTGGGCATTCCAAACGGAGGGGACTCTCCAAAAGACCCTGCCCTGGCACCGCCCACCTCCAACATACGGGCTAAATGGACGACACTGGGAGAGTTTCAAGCCAAGCACTCTGAGGATAGGTTGGCAAGAATTGGGAATGGTAATATGAGCCTGCAGGCCCGCTAGGGCGGTAAAACAGGGGAAAGATGAGTGGATTTGGTTCTTGGGGGCCTTGGGGTGGGCTCGCTTGCAGGAGATTCAATATAGAAGAGTCTAAATGTAAACAATAGGCAAACGCACTATACAAATAATTAGGAAGTGGCGCTGTGGCTCAAGTGGTACAGCGCTCGCCTTGAGCTGAATTGCTCAGGGACAGTGCCCAAGACCAGAGTTCAAGCCCCATGACCACCACCACCACCAATAACAAAATTAAAAATAACTCCCCCCATAAGTACCATATTACTATTATTATTATATTTCTGGAAATAGCTATTATGCTCTTAAAGTTTAAAAGGTTGTATACAAGGTTAAACTATCTCATAAGAAAGACATAGCTTCTTTCAAGCCTTTTTCCCCAACTCCGTATTTTTAAAATTTAAGGCTAAAACTTTTGGTTGGTAGATTAAAGTTTTTAATGGCAATATAGCAGATACTTCTGAATGGCAGAGTTGACAGAATAGTTAGACCGCAAAGTGTCTACACACTTTCCATTTGGTTTGTTTGATGTTGGATCCAAAGAAGCGGCACCTAATACAGTGGGTTGCTTATTTTGGTTTCATAATCCGTAGGCTCTTTCTCCCAACTTTTCTCTGCCCCTCCCCCATGCAATTGAGACTCTTATCTCTAATAAACTACCAAAGAAGCCTGAAGTAGAGATGGCGCTCAAGTGGTAGACCACTAGCCTTGATTAGGGGGAAGAAAGCAGCCAGTCCACGGACATCTCTTAGGCCCTGAGTCCCAGCCCCAGGACTAGCAAACACACACACACACATACACACACACATTTCTAGTTGAGAGGAGATTGCTAATTTAGAGAGGAGGTAGGGGAATGGGGTCCTTCAGACAAGCAGACCTTCCCTTGGAGATAGTGAATCTGGCAAAAATTCACGTTGTATTTTGGAAATGGCACTGATTTCTCTTCTGACTTGTGGAGTTGCCTTCCTACCTCCTGTATCCTCTCTATTGGGTGCAAATGACTTCAGAGCAAGTTCTAGGGCTGATACTTCCTTTAAAAAAAAATCAAATCCAGCACAGTGCTTGACACATAGTAAGACTTCAGTGGATGTATATTGAGAGAAAGAAAGAATGATTGAATAATGATGGGGACACACCCTGCTGTTGGGTGATGGCACTGTCTTCCCATAGGCTGTGCATTAGTCTGGATCTCAGTTAGTGTTTTGCTTTTTTTTTTTTTTTTAAGTCAGCTGTGGGCCTTGAACTCAGGGTTTAGGCCCTGTCCCTGAGCTTCTTTGTGCTCAAGGTTAGCGCTCGCTCTACCACTTGAGCTGCAACACCACTTCTGTTTGGAGATAGCTTCGAACCACGATCCTCAGATCTCAGTCTCCCGAGTAGCTAGGATTATAGGCGTGGATCACAGGCACCCAGCCTCACTTGGTGTTTGTTTCAGATTAAAGACTTGCACTTTTTGGTCTTGCATAACTGCCTTTCTATCCTGAGCCAAGGCTTCTCACACAGTTATTTTTATTTATTTATTTTTGGTTGATCATAGGGCCTGAATTCTGGGCCTGGGCGCTATCCCTCAGCTCTTCAGCTCAAGGCAAGCACTCTACTACTTGAGCCACAGTGCCACTTCCGGCTTTTTCTGCTTATGTGGTGCTGAGGAATCGAACCCAGGGCCTCATACATACAAGGCAAGCACTCTACCACTGAGCCACCTTCCCAGCACCCTCACACAGTTATTTGAGCAGGCTCATGTGGAGCTGGGATTAGGGGAAGTAATTCACAGCCAGGCTGAATGTCCACTGTCCCCATTTACCCTCCCTCTGTCTGTTCTTTTGAATGTCATTTGAGAAGAACAATATCTGCCTTTCAGGATTACAGTAAAAATTAAGATATGTGAACTAAGTCTTCAATAAGTGGTTTGTGTTATTTTTAGGTGCAGGCTTCAGCATATTAAAAATATCATATATGTTTATTATTATGGAAAACAATGGTTTGGGTTGGTTTTTTTTCCCCCCTGAACTTCACGCTGTTGAGTCTTTCTGTCTTCTGCTCCAATGTGCTTTAGAAATGAGTGACAAGATGGCATGGCTGTTTAGTGCTCAGCAACTGAGGATCATGAGTTGTCAGAGTGCCAGTCTGGTTTGCCTCCTCTGCCCAGGGCCCTGGCATGGAGTCTGGCTAGGGAAAAGGCCCTGGATGAAAACTGTCCAGGCAGCAGGAACATTCACAGCCACCCTGGAGCCAGGAGGTAGGTGTTAATGTTTTCTAGCTGGATTTCCAGCAGCAGAGATACTTATCGCCTTCCTAGGATCCAGAAATCAAGCACCCTCTCTTTAAACCTAATTTGGCAGGTGGAAGAGGAAAACAAATGTATTCTCAGTTAAGCGGCTGAGAAAGTGCAGAAAGCTTTGTGCCCCAAAGTCAGAAGCCAGTTAATGGAAGATAATCCCTACCTGGATTGGGGGGCTTCTTTCATTGGATGGTCAGGAGAGTGACACTGATAAGACTTCCTCAGCAAACCTGGCTCAGGATGGTGCAGTGAGCATGTTAGGAGAGTTAGTAAGAGTCAGCATCGGTTGGAAGTTTGTTTCCATACAACTTGCATGGTCCTTAGGAGGATCAGGAGTTCTGGGGAACAAACCATAACTGGAGGTAACTCAGGGGAGCCAACCCCTTGGGAGAAACAGCATGGAATTTCAGTATTCCCTGAAGCTGAGTCCAGCCACTGGGGCATCCATTTGGAAGATGCTAGGGGTGAGGTGTCCCAGGGACAAAGTTTGGATGGAAGCGATTTCCACTCCAAGGGTGAACTGTCAACTGTCAACTCTTTTGTGGTGTTTGATAGCCATGGTGAATTTTGACTTTGGCTGAGTTTGAAATATGCTTGTTTTCTCACTAAAGCTGAAGCACATTTGCACAACAAGCAAAAAGACAAGGTAAACAACTTCTGTGGAGACTCTCCAAGGTCTTTTTCTGGGGATGGCATCTCTGGAGAACTCGGTGACACCCCCTCACCTAGGGTGAACCCCAAACACCAGGGAGCCTTTCAACATTCAAAAAGGGTCATTCCTTTGAAGTGTGATGATACTCAGGAATGACTCTCTCATTTAAATTCCAAGGATTTCAGAGCAGCCTAGGCCAGGAGGTGAAGCAGAGCAAACTCACACTCTTTGACTACAAAAGCAAATGCATATTTTTTGATGAGCCTGCACTGACTGCCTTTGCAGGCTGAGAACAATGTTTTCTTCCCCCCCCTCTTTTTTTTTTTGCCTACAAGGAATGTTATAAGTAGGCATAAACAAATGCCTTCATTATTTATCTGTCTCACTGCACTAAATCACTCTATGTAGGAAATTTGCTGTTATGTTTGGCTGGCAATTCCTTAAGGTAATGGGCCACAGAACTTTCCTTAGGGTTATTTTTAGTACAATAGAACATCCATTCCACTGCTGAAAGTTGATGTGAAGACTGAAGTCATGAGATGAGGGGAAAGTCCTCTGTCACTGACTTGTGGCTCCTTATAGCCCAGGTTCTATTGTCATTGTTGGAGTACACCTGTCCTCTGTGCTTGTGGCCAAATGTGTCACCGAATTCATCCCAAGGGACTAAACGAACCCTCTTGGAAAAACAGGTTTTCAGGGAGCCTTTTCTCCAAGTTTTCATTGGAATAGTCACCTCTAATCTAGACGAGCCGGTAAGCAAAATGGGTTTCCCAATTTGGCTTAGATAATTGTTACCTCCCTTGACTTGTGTTGGGCTGAGGAAGGTGATTGAACACACTATCTCTTCATCCTTTATGTGAAACCCTCCGAGCCTAGGCCATAGATCCAGAATGTACCATGTAAAGCCATCTGTTCCCAAGCCAGGGACCTTCCTGATCTTCCCACCATTGTTGTCTTCACAACCCATGCCCACAGACAGACATCTGCTCCTGAAGGTTCACCCTTCCATTTTCATGTAGTCATCACCCAAATACCAGCACACAATGACAAATTACTATATTATATCCCGGCTCATTCTGCTGCAGTACAGCTGCCATAGTGCCTGGGTGCTGTAGTTACAGCCATGTAGTTACCTACATGGCTGGACAATATGCCAAGTGCTTTACATGAGCCATTTCATTGGATACATGCAACCATGCTAAGAGGTAGACCTCCCTTTTTAATGGCAACTTCTAAGTACCTTATTCAGCGTGAGGACCAATATGGTAGACCAATTACATTGATGGCCTGGACTCTTATCTCCTTTCTGTCTCCTTGATTTTTGACATGTGACTTTTCAGTTTTCCTCTCTAGAAGCAGAATCTTTTTTAAAACCACTCTTTCATTCTCTCAGGCCATCTGCATGCTAAAGACCCAGAGATGTTGCTAATATGGCTCCATCTCTCCCCCCAAAGCCTAAATAACCAAGGAAATCAGTGGTATAATTCCAAGTCCACAGACCAGAGAGCCCCAGAAGGCTACTGGTACAAGATTCAGAGCCCCAAGTTTGAAGAACCCTTGGTATTCTGAGGTTCAAGGGCAGGAGAAGACTTGTTGTCCTGAAGAGAGAGAAAATAATTCTGCTTGTTTGTTCCCCAGCTGATTAGGTGGTATTGAGAAAAATCCACCCTGAGGGTAAATCTTCCTGACTGGCCATTCTAAGTCCCTCGTAGCTCCCTGGAAACAGCCTGCCAGACAACCACTAGCTATCCATGTGTCCCTCAATCTAATCCAGGTGACACCCACAGCTACCCAGCACACAATCATTCAATAACTTGCTCCTTGACACCTGAAAGATAAACTATAGACTTCCTGGTTTGCTGTCTGGCACGTAAAGAGCTTTGAAGGAGCCAATCCATCCTTACAACAAGTAAAAAGCTAAATAAACTGAAAAAGAATCACCAGCTCTCTCTCTCTCTCCTTAGATCTGTCAGAGTTTATAGGGAAAACCTCTCAACATTGGCAAAATGAGCAGATAGATATACAGAATCGTTACCTGAGCAGAAACTGCTACAGAAATCTGTGCCAGGGCAGCAAAACCTGAATTGCAATTGACAAATTGCTACTCAAAGGATCTCGTGGGCAGGCCTGTGAGTAGACAATTTCAGGAGCCTCCCTGAACTTGTGTGACTTTTGCTCCCTGTAACTGTACCAGCTTCTCACAGTGAATATTCAGGGAACATCTTCTCAGCTTCTGACCATCTTGGAAGCTACCAGTGTACTCTGTTCTTAACAATGTACATCCTCAAGAAAAATCATTTTACCCAGAGCCCAACTTCCTGGAATTCTGACAGCACAGCAAGTCCAAAGAAAGGAAAAGCATCCAATTCTATCTCCTTCTGGCATCACTGTCCCACCTCAGATGGGGAGGGGAAAAAAAAAGCATCACTGAGGAAGTTTATAGTCTAGTTGCACAGACTAGTTTAAAGACTGAGATCTAACTGGGGAAGTATCAAACGTTTCTCCTTCTCTGTCCTTTTATTATTACATCACAAATGAACAATCCATTGTAGTTCCTTTCACAAATGTATCTTGTCCAGATTTCCAGGAAAAAAATTACTAAGAGAAAACAAACATACACCATATAGTCTGGAAGATAGAGTAAGAATGGAGATATGGGGCAGTTGTTGAAAATATTAGACCAGAATTCAAAATGATTCATATACTAATGGATCTCATGGAAAAAGTAGACAGCGTGCAAGAACAGGTGGATAAGTAGAGAGAATGGAAAACCTAAGAAGGATTTAAAAATGCCAGAGAGTGAGGGGGAAAAATATCTCTGAGCTTAATACTTGGAGATGAAATAACACTTTTTTTTACTTAACACATGAGTTAAAGGAAAAAATGTTAAAAACAATTTTAAAATATTTTAATTAAATGAAGTGAAATTTAAAACACGTGCAAATGAAAATTTACCACTTAAAGATGAATGATATGGATTGAAAACACTTATTGTATCAAATACCAAAAATAGAAATATAGAAAGACCTGGAGTCTTTTGTTTAAATTTTTAAATTTTTGATGATTCTGTTTTCTTTCTGTGTGGTGTATGCAAGTGTCTCTCTTCAGGAGAGTAGTAGGGAGGGTGCAGAACTTGAGGAAACAAGGGTGAAAAACTGCAGCAGTGGAGTTCATTGGACACGGATGAAAGTGCACCACACAACGCATGGGTGGAGACAGGAGAGAGGGACTGGGAGAGAAGGGGGGAACAGAAGACACTGCACCAAAAGAAATGTACTCATTCCCTGATGCATGCAACTGTAATAATCCTTCTGTATATCACCTCTATACATAATAATAAATTAATTAAAAATAAAAATAAGAAACTGGAAAAAGAAGAGAAAATTGAAACCAACATAGGTAGAAATAAAGAAATAGTAAAAATGAAGGAGAAATTAATAAAATTAAAAAAGAGATTATCAATAGAGAAGATTGACAAAACCAAAAAGTGGATTCTTTTAAAATTAAAACTAAATTGAGAACCTGGGCACAGTAAAAGGTTAATAAAGAAATACAAGCAAGTCTTTGTCCATAAAATCAATACCCTATATGAAATGAGACAGTTCCTAAGATACAATCTGTATATGGATATTTATTGTAACATTCTTCATAATTGTTAAAAATTTATTGAGTGGGTGTTTAATAACTGTGGTAACATCCTGATAATGGACTATTTTCTTGATATCTATGTAAAAAGAAGTGAGCTCCCAATCCATGAAATGACAAAGGAAAAACTTAAATAAGTTATTTATTAAATAATTTTAATAATGAAACTTAAATACTTCAATAACTCAGGGAAAGGCATCAGGCTGTAGAGGCTACATACTATATAATAACCATATGACATTCAGTGTGGTACAAAGATTATTAGGTTCATGGATTGGGAGAAAGGAGGGATGAATAGGGGGAGCACAGAGGACTCTATGGCTATGAAACTAGGATACTATGATATTATATAACATATATTATATATTAATTATATTAATATGTAATATAATATAATATGTATAATGTAATATAACATGTATACTATGATACCATATCTCATATGATTATATGTTATATATTATTATGTATTATATTTACATATACTATATATCCTATATATAGAATATATCAGAATATACATATATTTATACATATATATCTATGTCTCCTGATGGGTAATGATACATTGGTTGAAACTCAACACACAACACCACGAGTGATGTAATCTATGGATCTGAGGTGATAATGATGTGTCAATGTGGGTTCCTCAATTGTGATAAATGTACCACAGTGGTAGGAGATGTTAATTGGGGAGGCTATGTGTGTGTGCTTGTGTGTTTATGTGTGAGTTGAGGGGGGTCAAGGAAATATGAGAGATTTTTATACTTTCTGCTCAGTTTTGCTGCTGCCCTAAAACTGTTCTAAAAATAAAACCTAGTTCAAAAAGAGGGAAAGTTAAACTCAATGGTGAACCAAGATAAAATAAAATGTAGACACTCAGCCTTAACAAAGGGGCCCTGGAATGTTGCTTTCCCCATTTCCCATTGCAGACTTTTGTTCCAGCCAAAGTAGCCTAAAGTCCCCCAGATTCCTAATTTCTTCTTAGGGTCCTCCCAGCTCACAATTGGTTTTACCTCCTCTGGAAGGCCTTCCTAACCCATCCTCTGCTCCTGCCCTCTGGATTCCCCTGCAACAATGCCAATCACGTGATACTAGGTTGCAGCATATGATTTCTCTACAGACATAGTAACTCCCCAGTGTGTAACTTCTTTCACAGTGAGGCTATTTCCCTTGTCATTTGTAGTATTTCCCTCAGATTTGCTGGTATTGAATCCAAAGATTAAATGTCAAAATTCTAAGTTTCAAGTTCAGAGCAATGGGCGGTCCCAAAGCTTCTACATGGGAGAATCCATCTCACCTTCTGTCAGTGGCATGGGCTCATTGGTGGAAACTTGAAAGCAGAACTCAGAGCCACCCTCTGACTTTTAGCTGTGGGCATTGTGATTCCTGCTTTGCTGGTGAGGGCCTCATGCAAAAGTTGGTGGAGAGGGGTGGCAGTTAACTTGGGGAAATCTTTTGTGACTTACACCCAGAGGCCTAACACCTGTGTGTGCCCCCCCTTGGGGAGACAGAAGACACACCTATTTACAGAATGATGGCCTTTTCCTGGGTAGAAAGCAATCAACCAGACTTGGTTTTTCATCCCTCAGTTTTCTCGTGGAGTAATCTCAACTGGGGGTAATGGGGTGAGGACATCCAAATTTTGATGGTGGGGTGAAAAAGGGCATGCAAAAGTTCCTTAACCCTACCAATCCTTATTCACACCCATACTAATTGAGAACCAAGCTCTAACAGTTAAACCTTTGGGGTAAGGGAATAGCGTCTGCTCCCTGGATTAAACATATTCAACCAGAGAAACCAGAATGTTTCGTCATGTGCCCTAACTATACAAGTATTTCAGGTACTTTCTCTTTGCCCCCAATTATCTTAGTCATGATCTCCATCTGACCATTTTGTTTTAGTAATCTGGCCTTAGAGTGTTCAAGTGCACCTTGTTCTGTAGAGAAGTCCATGTATCTATAAAAGTATACCACATTCCTTTGTCTCCGCTCTTTGAGTCTGAATGATGATGGATTTTTGACAGCCCATGCGCCATGTGTATTTATTACACATACAGGTAGGTGCATGCTTAACATACTAATTGAGTTATTCTAAAAAAATACAAATATTTTGCCAGGCTACAGAAACACAAATAACTAAATCTCCAAGCCACTGACAAACGGCACCTTTTCTGACAAAAGAGAGCAGTTTAATAACAGTGTTGGAAATCTGGCAATATGTTTGTTAAAAAAAAAACTTTAATTAGGGCCAGGCTTTCCCAGAGGCCTCAGAAGGCAAAAGGTGTAAATGGGGAACTGTCCCAGCCTGCACGCTCCGTGGTGGCTGCGTTCCGAGCACAGATGGGCTGGTGAGGAAACTGTGAATGGACAAATGATAACAGACTACTCTGTAATTCCAACATCAGCTCATTAGCAATCTGTCAAAGGGTTTAATATGGATACTGGTGAAAATACCAAAATGATGTGATTGTTACACCATCATGCATCTGTCTAACTTAAAAGGCCATTGTGAATGGATTGCCATAATGGCTATTACTAAAATAATAATGTCTAGGGAAGCACAGGCATTTGCATGCTTTGTGCTCTTGTTGGAAAAAATAATAATTTCATGCATTTGTAAATCCTCACAGGAAGCTGAGATGACAGTGGTTTTATGATGAAAATTTGTCACTACTCAATAATTGAGCCAGCATAGCAGAAAATAGGAAAGACATGAATCTTACCAGTTTCTAAAGGATGAATGGCACTGTTTCTCAGTTCTGAGAAAGACTCCATAATTACCAGATGTTTGGGTTTTTTTATTTTTTGATTATACACCTAGTTTCCAAATGATTTTAAACTTGCTAATTATTGGTGCCAATAATTGCCATCAAAAATGCAGTTCTTCAGATTTTGCTTTTTAGGCTGAATTTGATGGGTAGTCAAAGTTTGGTCTTTGAAGAAGGAAAGAGAATATTTATGTTCATTTACACCACGTGTTTAGTATTTGTGAATTTTTATAATGACTCAATGGAGCTGTTTTTCCCCATTTCACACGTGTAGGATGAACTAGGATGAGCATGAGAGACACCTGACTTTATGAAGCTAATATGGATGCTAAGTGGAGATGGTGCTGTGTGAACTCAGTTCCTGAAGGCTCTGAAGCTAATCTTTTTCCTATTGCCTTGTATTGCCTCTTAAGTTGCTTGGCACTTACCTTGAGCGTAGCCCTTAGGATCCTTGTTACCTTATTCAGGACATGTGTGAGGGCTTCAGAGCCTCAACCAAGCTTGACTTAGATGAAGCCATCCAATTTCATTGTCAGAAATGGACTCCAGCTTATTTAAAGTATATACTTTTAAATTTCTTTGGGAGGAGAAACCTTCACTCCCATATTATATCATGTCTACATGTGAAATGAAGAGTTAAAGTAATGATTATAAAATCTAGCCAATGGAAGTGGCACTGTGGCTCAAGTGGTAGAGCGCTAGCCTTGAGCTGAAGAGCTGAGGGACAGCACCCAGGCCCAGAGTTCAAGCCCCACGACAGATTAAAAAAAAAAGTGTTATAAAATCTAGTTAAAAAATTTCAGGAAGAAAATGAGCTCATATATTATAATTTCATTTACATAAAGATTAAAAAATCAAACCAATTATAGCTATTAGAAATCAAGATGGCTGTTACTTTGGAGTAAGCAGGTACTAGACTTCTGAGATAAGGATATTGTTCTGTGCTTTACCTGGATTCTGGTTAGATGAAGGTTGATTTTGGGAAATTTTGTTGAGTTTAGCCAGATGCTAATGGCCAATACTTGTCATTTTAGCTACTCAGGAGTCTGAGATTTGGAGAATCACAGTTTGAGGCCTGTGATAGTTATCACAAAAGCCAAGCTGGAGGAATGAATTAAGTGCTAAAGCACCAGGTAAGCAAGCAAGCTGAGCAGGTATGAAGCCCTGAGCTTAAAACCTGGTACTAACCAAGCCAAGCCAAGCCAAATGAAACCAAAACCAAACCCACACAACAAAACAAAAGCTACAAAAGACCTACTGAATTTGTAAACATCATTTGGACAGTTTCTATTTTGTGCACGTTGCACAATTACCAAAAAATACATAGGAAACAATTCTTTCCTTTTGTGATTCAAATCAGAGTCTCACTTGTTCAATTTCCATGTTTTGTGGTTTGGGGCAAAATTGTAACCTATGTGAAACTTGTAACAGAACATATGGCCTGATCTTATTAGCAACAAGACACCTATAAATAAGGTGGAGTGTTTAAATGTCCTGCTTAGTTTTTTTTTTTCAGAATGCAAACTTCACTTCTAGAACTTTCTCCTAAGGAAATCACCAGACCATTTTGCAAAAACATCTATTTCTCAACCTGGGGTTCGAGGCCCTTGGCATCATTCTCACCTGTGCTGTTGGTAAAATGTGGATCCCTGGGTCTTTCTCCCTTCATTATGAAACAGAATCTCTAGATAAGACTCACACATCCATTTCTTAAAAGGATTCCAGATCATGATCTGCCACATTACTATCTGAGAATCAGTGCTACATAGGTATGTTATTGCAATATGAGCTTTAAAAGAGGAGGAAACAAGCAGAAGAGGTTTATTGTTCATCAGAAGAAGATTAATGAAGTGAATAACACAATTATATTTCCAAGTTTTAAATATATGATATAGATCCATGTTTATTGACATGAAAAACAATGTCCACAGCTTTCTGCCAGATGATAAAAAGCAATTTACCTTACAGCATATGTTTTCTGAAAGCATTTTTAATATGCATGTATTTCTTATCTCTAGGTAAATATCCTTAGTTTTCATTGCCTCTGTTTTCTGACTTTTTTTTTAGAGGTAAAAACATATATTACTTTTATGTCCTTATAATTTAGCAAAGCTACTGGAAGCAGAAAAACAAACAGCTGCTATTTGATTACCTATACCTGTGTAGATCTAGATACTTCCAGAGTAGCATCCAATAAAGCCTGTGGTGATTAATTGAGAAATCTTTTAAGATGAGACTCATTTTTGTTAGTCCAGGAGATCAGTCAGTATTGCCACTGATGTGACCCCTTCTGACTACAAGGGATACTTCATATTAAAGTGACTTGTACTCAGCAGATGTAGTGTCTTTGCAGGCAATAACAATGGTACAGAGGGCCAAGAAAGTATACTCTCATTTGGGGATGTTAACTGAATATCTAAAACATGACGACTCAACTCTTACACTTCAAAGATTTGCAAAATAATTAAAAAATGTATTGCAAGCTGGGCACTGGTAGCTCATGCCTGTAATCCTACCTGGGATCTGAGGATTGTGGTGTAAAGCCAGCCCAGGCAACAAAGTCTGTGAGATTCTTATCTCCAACTAACTACCAAAAAGTCAGAAGTGGAGGTATGGCTCAAATAGTAGAGCACTAGCTTGAAGCACAAAGCTCAGAGACAGTGCCTTCGTCCTGAGTTCAAGCCTCGGGACTGGCGTGCATGCACACACACATGATTTGCAGCAGTAGAAAAGAAGAAAAATCAAGGCTAATCAAATTACAGACTTGAACGTGGGGCATGGACATTGTCACTTTGCTTTTTTGTTTGTGGCTGGTAATTTGATTCATTACAGCTCCTCATGCCTTCGTTCAACTTCTTGCCCCTGCAAGTCATGTCTCTTCCTTTCCCCTCCCTCCTCCTCCTTCATTTTTTCTTAATCCAATTCTGTTTTAAATATCGCCAAGTTGAATCGTCGCTGGTTGCGGTAAATGACACTGGAAACACATTGCTGCTCGCTGTGGAAATGACCTGAGCTCAGTGTGTTGCTGATCAAATGCATTTCAGTATTAAAACTATCACAGGCAGAATGCCTCAATGGGATTCTTTGCTCCTAATAGTTATCCGGGGTGTGTGCTGAAAGAGATCTGTCAATCACATCTGAAAAGCTGCTTCACACCCTGACTCGGTTAATCAAATGCAGCTGCCAGGATCTCTGACGTTAGCAAGCCCCACGAAAACTGCCTCATTATAATTGATACTCACCAGTAAGGTAGGTTTTTTTTTTTAATGCAAAAAATGCACCTAGAAAGAGGGTCACTTCCTTATGCAAAGCCTGTTAGAAGAGAGACCCAATATCAAAGGCACACAGCTAACAGGCTCAGTGTATTTTCACAAGTACCCTGGGCACCAACTTATTCTTGCTGACCCTGGAGCCAAACAATGCACCAGGAACCAATATAGAAGTAGAGCTGTGGCCCAGATGATGTGGTTATGAAGTCAACTCTGATAGCACTGTCATAATTAGTAGGAAGACCAGAATTCCAAAAGAAAATGCTTACTAAGGAAAACAAGGTGTCGAAACCTGTGGCAGCTGGGCATTGTTGTTGTTTTTGTTGTTGTTTTGTGCTGGTACTGCTGGAACTTGAACTCAGGGCATAGACATTGTGACTCTGCTTTTTTGTGTGAGGCTGGTACTCTACCACTTGAGCCACAGCTCCAATTCTGGCTTTTCAGTGACTGATTGGAATTAAGAGTCTTACAGGACTTGCTTGCATGGGCTGGCTTTGATTTGGGATCCTCAAATCTCAGCCTCCTGAGTAGCTAACAAGCATTATATGACCAGGACTTTTAGGCCAATTGATTCCAATTTGCTTTGAAAAGAAATCTCTCTCCTCTGGATTCACAATGGCACCCATACAAACACCTCACATTAAAAGGACACAAGGTCTGCTCTAAGTGCTGGGGTGGGGTGGGGGTATGATGGGTTTCAGACAAATTCTACCTTCTAGAAAGTTTCTGGTGGCATCTGGAGATGGAAAAAAAAATAGAAGAAACAAAGCCAGGTATGTGCAAGTTCTCGACATGGCAGACATCATTAAGATATATAGCCAAGTAGGAAACTGAGGGAGGAGCCTGGTGGGATTACTCTGGTGTTAAGGGTTTCCATTCAGAGGCAACTGGAGAGACTTCATCGGAAGACACCATTTCTGAGGAGTGGCAGAGCTATTGTAAAGAAAGTCTCAATGAGGTTCCCTGGGCATAGTCTTCATAATGTCACAACCAAAATATCTTTTGATAGCTATAGGGTGACATGAAATTAATCCGAGGAAACTTCTTGACTCCATTTTAATTTCTTTCAAACATTAATTGACTAAACTTCCCTGGCCAAACAAAAAAGAGTGAGCATATGCAAATACTGATTGTTTCCTTACGTTGGCTGTAGTTGTTCTAGTTACAGAGTCTAGCACTGGTTCCTGGAGGATGGATGATTGGTCGATATATATTAAGGATGGTATGCTCGGCCCTGTACTGGTCTTCTCACATCCTCGCAGAGTTGGTAAGATTTGTTTATTCCTAATTTATAGAGAATTAAGTAAGGACTAAGGTAGGGGACCTGCCTGGCAAGTGGGAAGCCCCAAATTCCTTATAGCTAATAAAGAAAAAAGAAAATAGCTGAGCACTGGTGGCTCACACCTAGCTACTTAGGAGGCTGAGATCTGAGGATTGAAGTTTGAAGCCAGCTAGGGCAGGAAAGTCTATGAGACTCTTATCTCCAACAAACTATTCAGAAAAAGTCAGAGGTGATGCTGTGGCTCAAGTGGTCGAGAGCTAGCCTTGAGCAAAAGAAGCTCAGAGACAGCACACAGGTCCTGAGTTCAAGCCCCAGGACCAACACAAAAATAAAATAAAAATAAAATAAAGGAAGGTTGAGAATTTTGCTTAAAGCCACCATGACACCTGCTGGCTGACCATGCTCCACACTTGAGTCCCTCCCCATATGAGCTTTTAAAGTCCTGTGAAGGTATTCACATATATCTTCTACATGGCCTTTCTAGGAAGAAGTATTCTATGAACATCCATGGAACAAGCATTGGGTTACTCTTGCTTCCAGACTCACATTGAGAAATGGTTGCCTTTGAGAAGGAGAAAGCCTGTTAATCAGAGCTCTGACCCTCAGATCAAGCACTCTGGCTGTCAGTCTTGGCTCATAGTCACTAGCTGTGGCCAGGTACTTTAACCTCTAGCTAGCCTTCTATCTAGCATCCAATTTAACATTCAAAGAGGCTTGGCACTGGTGGCTCATTCCTGTAATCCTAGCCTCTCAGGAGGCTGATATCTGAAGATCATGGTTCAAAGCCAGCGTGGGCAGGAAAGTCTGTGAGACTTATCTCCAATTAGCCTCTGAAAAATCAGGAAGTGAAGGTGTGGTTCAATGTGGTAGAGCACTAGCCTGGAGCACAGTGCCCAAGCCATGACTAACAAACACAAAACAAAACAACAACAACAAAACATTAAAAGAACTATAAAGCTATTGGGGGAAGATGAGCTCTGGTTTGCCCTCAGGCTCAGTGCTTCCAGAAAACTGACTACTCCAGGCAGTGGGAGTTGAGAGAAACCTGAGTGTATTTAGGAGAAAGATACTAATAGAGTTGGTTTAAAAAAATGTGGACAGTAGTAATGTTACTTACCTCTCCCAAGCAGACATCACCAATCACCCACTGATCATGGCACTTTGTGTGTAGATGTATGTGTGTGTGTATGTGTGTGTGAGAGAGGTATGTACACATGTACCCTAAGGAGCAAACTCAGGGCCTTGCACACATAGCCATTTCTCTACCACTGAACCACTTCCCCCACAGCCATGATTGCATTTTGTGATGAGTCTTGCTACAGTATCAGAATTCTTCTCAAAAGTTCCAAGCAGTTCCCTGGCAATGGCACTCAAACAGCAACTTACTTATCCCCCGCCATGCACAGGTATGTACAAAGGTACTACACACGGAGAGGACTAAAAGGAGAAAATAAAGGATCTAAAGAAGGACATGCAACTGTGAAACTGTTCTTGCTTCTTGTCACAAAAAAATTCATTAAACACATTATATTTTTTTCCAAAATAATCCTTTCCACTGATAAAAAGTACATGGAAGGAGAGGTATCCTCTGCTGGAAATCAACCTCTATGACTCCTTTTAGTAAAATACTACTTACCAGCCTTCAAACAGACCTGTAAGGTAAGATCAGTAACCCCCGATATAAGTGAGGAAACAGGCTTAGAAAAGTAACCTGTTCGTTATCACATACAGACTGAGTGACCTCAAGTGCTGGTCTCCTCCCCCAGTATCCTCGGACCATGCCGTGCTGGGCTCAGGGCTTGTTTGCCCTCGCGCCCTCGCTGCCTTCCCTCCAGTTGGGTTCACTGAGCTTTCTACCTGTCAGGATGCCTGGAATAGCAGAGCTCGAGGCAGAGCTCTCTGCAAAGAACTGGCAGAAATTCCTTGATAGCTGACAAATGTTACTTATAGTTAACCCACTTCAAAACGGGTTTCCCAGCTGCAGAACAAAAAATGTGGGCCTGAGACCTTATCTTGCAAATAAAAGTCTAATTTCCCAAAATGGGGAGTTAAGTCATTGGAACAAATTACTGCCCGTTGGAGTGGTATAAAACTACCAGCTAGTCTCAGGGGTAGCTCAGTGATAGAGTGTTTGCCTAGCATGGACAAGGCCCTGGGGTTGACTGCCTCTTCCCTCCCCCCAGGCCCCAAGCATTGTACCCTAGCAACAATAAGCCAAGTATTTTGCTAACAGATTCTGTGGGTTGGGGACTCACCTGGGCCCAACACATGACTAGAGTGCTTCTCCTTCAATCACTTTCACTCATTTTTCACCTGCTTAACTCCAGTCATGAACTTGAGAGAGAGAGAGAGAGAGAGAGAGAGAGAGAGAGAGAGAGAGAGAGAGAGAGAGAGGCTGGAAACTGAACCCAGGGCTTCACACAAGTTTTCTACTGCTTGACCTTCCCCACCCCACACCCAGTCCCTTCTGTTTTATATTTTCTTTTTGAAATAGATTCTTCTAACTTTATCCCAGCTGTCGTCTTCCAACTGTTTTCAAGCTTGTGATCCTCCTACCTCTGCCTCCTGAGTATCTGAGATCAGAGGCAGGCACCACCATGCCTGGCCTTAGTAATGAATTTATTTTTCCTGTTGTGGGGTCTGAAATCTGGGCCTGGGCGCTGTCCCTCAACTCTCCAGCTCAAGGCTAGCACTCTACCACTTGAGCCACAATGCCACTTCCAGCTTATTCTGCTTATGTGGTGCTGAGGAATGGAACCCAGGGCCTCATGCATGCTAGCCAAGCACTCTACCACTGAGCCACCTTCCCAGCCCTTGGTCATGAATATTTAAATAAAGAGTCTCTTCCCCCCTCTTCCCCCATATACACTCCTTCCCACAAGGCTCTGCCTCTTCCTTCCAGGACATGGTGCCTCAGCACTGGACGCTGTACTTCAGATCATTTCCTTCCTAAAGTTTAGTGCTTCCCCCAGCCTCCCTCTGCCCCTGGCCTTCAGTGAGGCTTCATCAATAGAACTCATTCCAAGTGTATATTATTCACGTCTGTCTACTTCCCCTACTTGATTTGCTTAAACTTCTTCTCCTGGGAGCCGGCACCCTGCCACAGTTCCAGTGGAGTCTCTGCCCCTGGGCTCCTCAGCACCTGTTTCCTTTGCTTCTTTCTTTCTGTGCTCTGCCTACATATGGGGACACTTTGCTTCCATGGTCTGATACACAATAGGCACTAAATAAATGCACAAATACCCTTATTTATCCAAACCTCCAAGTATGCCAATATATATATATGTATATGCATATACATATATATAAATATATGTTATAATCTGCCAGGTGCTGGTGGCTCACACCTGCAATCCTAGCTTGACTCAGGAGGCTGAGATCTGAGGATCGCAGTTTGAAGCCAGCCCGGGCAGGAAAGTCCTTAAGACTCTTGTCTCACTGCCCAATAAGTAAGTGGGTGAAAGACTTAAAGAGAAGCTTCTCTGAAGAGGAAAGAAGGATGGCCAATAGACACATGAAGAAATGCTCAACATCCCTAGCCACAAAAGAAATGCAAATCAAAACAACATTGAGATACCACCTCACCCAATTAGAATGGCTATAATCAAGAACTCTACTAACAACAGATGCTGGAGAGGATGTGGACAGAAGGGAACCTTACTGCATTGTTGGTGGGAGTGTAAACTTGTTCAACCACTTTGGAAAGCAGTACGGAGGTTCCTCAAAAGACTCCACATAGAGCTCCCCTATGACCCAGCAATCCCACTTTTGGGCATTTACCCAAATGTTTACAAACAATACCACACTAAAGCTACCAGCACAACTATGTTTATTGCAGCATTATTTACCATAGCTAAGATATGGAACCAACCCAGATGCCCCTCAGTAGATGAATGGATCAAGAAAATGTGGTATATATACACAATGGAATTCTATGCCTCCATCAGAAAGAATGACATTGCCCCATTTGTTAGGAAATGGAAAGGCTTGGAAAAAATTCTATTAAGTGAAGTAAGCCAGGCCCAAAGAAACATAGGTCCCATGGTTTCCCTTATTTGCAATATCTAGTATAATATATGAGTCAAGCGGCAAAGGTCAGATAATGTGATGTTAGGAAAATGAACCCTTAGATATGTATTTTAATGTTTTTTTTCTTTCATGCATTTGTTTCTAACGCATTTATAAGATTATCTCTTTGTTGCTTTGTATGTCCCTCCCCCACAGTATAACCCCTGCTTTCACTATATTTGATGTCAGTATAACTTGTGGAGGAGATGGGGAAAAACAAGTCGTTTAAGGATACAGGTGGACCTGTTGCAACAATGAGAAGAACAAGTTGTAATGTCGAAAACGAGCTTTACAACGTTGGTGGGGTGGGGAGGATTGGGTTGGGGGGTGGAGAGGGGGAGGCTGGGAAGGGATGTGAAGGGTAAACAAAGGAGGAGGCTGCAATGCTTGATAAGAAATGTACGCATTATCCTGCCCATGTAATTGTAACCCCTCTGTACAGTATGTTCACAAAAAAAAAAAAAAGACTCTTATCTCCAATACATTATTCAGAAAAAGCCAGAAGTGGCTCTGTGGTTCAAGTAGTAGAATGTTAGCTTTGAGCAAATGAAGTTCAGGAAGGACAGTCCCAAGCCCAGAGTTCCAGCCCCCGGACCAGCAATAAACTAAACTAAAATAAATGTTGCAATCTAGCAAGGGGGAAGTGTAAAGGGGTAGGGACATCATGGGTGTGGGGAACAGCCTATGAAGAAGAACGTGATGTGTTTCAGGAATGCAGAGTTCATCGATTTACTGGGAGTGGATGGAGCCTTGAGCGTTGAAAAGAGAGAACACTGTATGCCTCCTGAAGGAATATAGGATTCTGGCCTGAGTTGCTGCGAAGTCCACATTGTGGTCTTCTTTGAGCAGACCTCTCAAGTGTTGTTCTGCTGACCTCCCCCTCTCATGGTCACAACTGATTGAGCATTTGTCCTAGTAGCTAAGCCAATCAGATTGTCCTTCTAGGTCATTGGTTCTACAAATTAAGCCAGCCTGTGAAGGTAAGGTGCACGAGTGACCAGAGAGAGAAGCGGACTGGGCAAGTGTGCAGGAGCATGGGGCAAATCACAGGAAGAAGTGGAGGTAGAATGCTGAAGGCAACGAGTGAGGATCCAGTGCATGAGAGTTTGTCCTTGATAACTCCCCGGCTTGCCTAGATGAGTGTGGTTTGATTTAGGGTCTCATTAACCTAGGTTGGCCTCCAACTTGCAATCCTCCAGCCTCACCCTCCCAAGTGTTGGACAAGTTCAATTTCTGGCCTCAAAAGTTCCCTGTTTGGGGGCTGGGAAGGTGGCTTGGTGGTAGAGTGCTTGCCTTGCATGCATGAGGCTCTGAGTTCAATTCCTCAGCATCACATAAGCAGAAAAAGCCAGAAGTGGCACTGTGGCTCAAGTGGTAGAGTGCTAGCCTTGAGCTGAAGAGCTGAGGGACAGCGCCCAGGCCCAGAGTTCAGGCACCATGACCGACCCCTCTCCCCCACCAAAAGTTTCCTGCTTGCACTAAATAATCCTCTTCTTCTTTTCCTCCTCCCCCTCCTCCTCCTCCTTCTTCTTTTTCTTCCTCTTCCTCTTCTTCTTCCTCCCCCTTCTCCTCCTCCTCCTCCTCCCCCTCCTCTTCTTCCTCCTCCCCCTCCTCCTCTTCCTCCTCCTCCTCCTCCTTCTCCTTCTTGTGCCAGTATTGGAGCTTAAACTCAGGTCCTGGGTTCTGTCTCTGAGCTTTTTTGCTGAAGGCTAGCACTCTACCACCTTCACTTCTAGCTTTTTGGTAGTTACTTAGAGATAAGAGTCCCATGGATTATCTGCTAGGGCTGGCTTTGAACTGCCACCTTCCTGAGTAGCTAGGATTATAGGTGTGAGCGACCAGTGCCCAGGATTACTCACCATCTCAAGCCTCTATCTTGAAATGTTTTGGTAGAGATCAGTAGTCAAGTAATTCATGAGATTGCTGGCAGGTTGTTGCTACTTGACATTAGCATGGAGTGAACTTGAGTATATCTGCGTATGTGGGAAAAGCAAGATGTAAGATTTAAGAAAGAGGGACTAAGTGATGTGGCCAATAGTCAGGTGGAAGGTGAGCCTTGGGCAGACAGACAGACAGACAGAAAAACAACAGGCAGACAGACAGATAGACAGGTGGTCTGGAGACAAAACAAGAAAAGCAGGAATGGGAGTTGGAAGGTCTGGATGGAAATGAAATGCGTTGTTCAGGTCTCAGCCCCAGCTGCAAACTAGGTGGTAGTTTATTCTAGCTGTATCTCTGGCCATGTTCACATTTTAACATCCAACCAAAAATTAACACCCCAAACTCGTGCATCTCCACATCTGTCAAAGCTAAAAGAGGCATCGGAGACAGCTTTCCTCTGGTTTTCATTGGCATGTCAAATGCGGCGGTGACAGCCAAGGCTTCATCTTCAGTTTGTGTATAATGAGGTCTGAAATTCCCATCTCCACACATTGATCATGAATCTTATTTCACTAGATAAACTGACAGCAGAGTCTCAGGTACTTAAAAATTTGGAAAAAAAAATCAGCACAACCTCCCCATATCTATGTGTTCCTCCTCCCTTCTTTTTCCTGCTGTCATTTATTTTTAAAGATTTAGTTATTTTGTTTATATGCACTCATTTCCAGTTTTTTGACTCTTTTCCCCACAGCCAAATCATTCCTCAGTCCTCTCCCTATCCTTAAAATGAGGCCTTAGGAAAAGACATCTGGCTGGGTATGCCAAACGACTCTGATGTTCCCTAGCAAAGTAATCTAGGTGAAATCATTTAACCTCAGTTTCCTTATCTGAAGACAGTTATTTCTCTGACAAATATTTTTGAGCAATTACTATGTATCAGGAGCTAAGTATATTCCATGTTCCATAGGGGAGAGAGGATATAAAAACCAAAGCCCTCTGTCCCTTTGGAAGGAAGCTGGCCTTCTAGCGGAAGTAGACAATGAAAACCAAACTCAATAGGCAGAGCGATCACATCACGTAACTATCAGTTTCAAAGCCAAGATTTGACTCACCAGTGCAAGTGCTTGCCTCGGACCCATGCTACTTGTTCTGCATCTAAGTCTCTTTAATCTTGCTGGGAAATTGGACGTGGACATGAGATAGAGAACCATTTTCTGGCATGTGCTAGGGGCATTAAGAGCTTGAGCTCTGCTCTCAGACAGCCCCGGGGGGTCAAATTCCAACTCTACCCATCATGCGGTCCCTCATTGCATCAGTAACTTTCTGAGCTCGTGTCTTCATTTGTAAAATGAGTTCCCATCTCATGTTGTTGCAGTAGATTCAACAAAATAATACAGAGAAAGTGCTTACCATTGTACCTCTCACATAGTTGCTAATGCACATTAACAATTACATGTCATATATTAACAGTATTGTTCACAGTACCTGTTAACAAGATGTCATATATTGTTGATATCCTTTTTTCAAAATACATATAATTATACATATAAAGCTATGTCTGGAAGGCACAAAGGAGGAAAAGGAACTGTACTCCTGAGATGACTGGGGAACAGGAACAAGAGAAAGTATTATTCTTCACTCCAATTATTTGTATCCAACTAGTACACTGAAGTGTTAGACCATGAGATATTACTTAGCTCTTAAGTGAGGTGAACTCTAGCTATTCAAGAGGTTAGAATCCAGAGGCTCTCCATTCAAAGTTAGATGGGGAAGAAAAGTCTAAGAGATTCTATCTCTCCAATAATCAGCAAAATGCTACGCTGGAGACATGGCTCAAGAGGGAGAGCACCAGCCACGTATGCAAGAGGAATGAGCTTGGCTGGGAAGGTGGCTCAGTGCTAGAGCGCTTGCTTTGCATGCAGAGGCCCTGGGTTCGATTCCTCAGCACCACAAGCAAAAAGAAAAAAGCCGGAAGTGGCTCTGTGGCTCAAGTGGTAGAGTGCTAGCCTTGAGCTGAAGAGCTGAGGGACAGCGCCCAGGCCCAGAGTTCACCCAGGCTCCACCAACAACAACAAAAGAAGAAGAAGAAGAAAAAGAAGAAGAAGGAGCTTGAGGCAAAGACATCACTTTTGATACAGCTGCTCTATGACTTTATTTCCCCTGATCCTCTCCATCCTCCTGCCTCTCTCTGAGGTTAACATTCCTGCAACTTGACAGGTAAAGAAATGAACAATGATATCATTTTAGAGAAAAGACTGCCAGCTATTACCATTGTAAGGAATTGGGTGTGAAGTTGTGATTAGTGGGGTACGCTGATTTGAAGGCCATTGCTTGGTGGAGAACCCGGAAGAAGGTGCAGCATTCTGCTGGTGGAACAAAGAGCTGGAAGTGGAAGGAAGAGATGTTTGCACCATCTACTGAGGAGGGAAGGCGGGGGCTGTGAGTACCATCCAATAATAATAACAACGGTGGGGCGCCATGGCGACAACTAGTGTAGGCAGCAGATCAGAAGTGTGGGCGCTTTCCAGATAGCCACAGTGGGAAAGAAGGGGGTGTGAGGTGGATGAAAAAATGCTCCTTACACACACACACACACACACACACACACGAGCAGCTCTGAAAAGGATTTGGGTCTGTCGGGGCCAATTCTATGAGTCCTGCTGCCAGAATTATTCTGGTTCATCAATCCAGATGGAGCTGGAGGAGCCTGTGCCATCTCCTCGTGTCTGTCTGCAGGTCACCTGCCTCCGATCCTGAGGTCGGCACGCATCAAGCGGAACTAAGCCAGGGACAGCAGGATCGGCTTCAGCCCTGGGAGCCAGAAGTCAGAAACGCTTCAGGCAACTAAACAGTCACAATGACCCACCATTAAACACACGGAGGGAAGAGGGTGGTGAGGAGTTCTCGTAAGAAGCATCCAGGAGCACTTGCTGACAGTGCCCGCAGAGATGCAGCCCTTGCACTGTGAGATTTAGTTAAAAAATAAAGTTCCGCCCCCTTCTCCGGAGATGCTGGCGTGTGGACCGGGATGCCCGCACCCAGGCAGAAGTCAATGGCGCCTTCACAGAGAGAAAACAATTTGGGCCAGGGGGGCACATAGACGGCGGTGGAATTGTTGTTCTGCTCCTTTGTAGTCTGCTTCAGCCACGTTTTACAGCCTCAGCGCTTTAGTTTGCAAAATGTTGTCTGCAGCATGGAGCTGGTAGCTACACGGGGGGCTTTAAAGAGAGTCAAATGAGACCGTTTTTTGAAAAGCACAAGATAGGTATTTTCCTTGGTGGGGAAAATAAGAGAGAGAGAGAGAGAGATTTGGGATCTGTGTGAGTCTTTCCTTAGCTTAGAAACCAGGGGGAAAGGGGAAGGGTGTGTGGAGAGAGAAGGAGGGAGGAAGAGAAAGAGAGAGACACAGAGATTGACAGAGAGAGAGAGAGAGAGAGAGAGAGAGAGAGAGAGAGAGAGGCAGAGGCAGAGGCAGGAAGCCAGATTCTGGCTCTTACACAAGAAAATTCACTCTAAATAATGTTCAGACAATGTTGCTCTCCTTCCTCAAACACTGGGGTCATAGGCAGTATGCCAAAGCAGGCAGCAGCCTGGCAGATATTTTAAACTGATTCTGAGCCCGAACGACAGGCCATTTGCACCATATGCCACTGACACATTAATCTAGGCAAGGAAGCTGGGCACCTGGGGAAATCCGGGCTGAAATGCCATTTTAGCAGGGCCTACCAACTCCTGTGGCAGAAGTTCATCAAAGCAAAACAGTGAAGTTGGCCAAGAAAGATGCAAATGGTAAAGAAGGGGGAAGCTAAGGTAGAGTGCCCAAAGCTGGAAAGATTTTGTTTTTCTTCTTTTGATTTGCAAACACTTCCTTTGGGACAGCCAAGCAGACAGCAAACCTGGGCAGTGGAAGGCTGGATGATCTGTTACCTTTGCCCCTGGTATTTTACTTGGCCACCAACCTCAGGATCCATCTTCCCGTCGGAAAATACTGGGCAAGGCTCCAGTCCACCAGAATAGTCTTCTTTATCCCTGCAGGTTCGACCAAATGATACTCAGAGCTGCCCCAGTGTGAAGACTTCTCAGGATCCAATTTGGTGGGCGCACTCTGGGACTTTGGTCTCCTTTTCGCCTAGCCTCGCCCCGTGCCTTGGTTACTCTGAGCCATAATGAGCTTCTTGGACACAGCGTGAGGATAGGCATGCTGCCAACACAAGAGAAAAAGGCCGAGTTCGTGTGGGGCCAACAACTCTATTTCATGGGTAGATCACACATCTGTTTTTTCTTTCTTCTGTGATGCAATACACTAATGTTTTTTTTTTAAAGTAGGAATAAGGCACTACTATGAATTTCTAGGAAAAAAAAGTCACCCAGCAGGATAACAGCAGCAGACATAATCAAAGGAGCTCAGAATGAAGTATCTTCCCACTCTTCTCTCTGGACCAAATGAGCTTCCAAAACCAAAAGGATCATTTAAATGTAAGCTCAATACATAGATAAATAGAACCACTGTTGTAAGTATTTTCTTCTGGGTAAATGTGGCTTAAAAAAAAAACAGCTTTTTTTTGGTTAATGCTAGTCATTTTTCATAATCATAAGGAACTGAATACTCACAAAAATCAGATGAGGGCACCCATGCACAAGTGTTACCTCGAGTGTATTACAGAGAGGTATTCAGAGCTGTGGACGTGGGGGATGGGCTTCAGAATCAGACCCCTGAGCTGAGTTACCTTCTAATAGCGATTGGTGAGGACTTAGCCTCCCTCCTTTCCTCTGGGTTGTTTCTTCCTCTCCAGACGTGTACAGAGGAACCACACCTGTCAGGGCTGTGGACTGAAAGATCTGTGTTGTCACGCACTCCCGGAATGCAGTTGGGGATAGTGGTGCACCTGTTCCTGGAAACTACCCATGGCTTATGTTGCTCAATGGAGAGACATTATTCCTAAAGAATAAATAGCAAAGTCTAATTAGGTGTTCAAATTAGGAAATGATAAACATTTTTCAGAACCTTTTTATGGGGTTGCCAGTCCTGGGGCTCCACTTCTGGCTTTTTGGTGGTTGACTGGAGATAAGAGTCTTGCAGTTGCTGGCCCCACTGAATTTTATTATGCTTTATGAAAGATCTTTTACCATGTAAATGAATTGTTTATTTGGTTTTTTCTTTTTTGGTCGGTTGTGGGGCTTGAACTCTGGGCCTGGGCGTTGTCCTTCAGCTTTTCAGCTAAGGCTAGCACTTTACCACTTGAGTCACAGCGCCACTTCTGGCTTTTTCTGCTTATGTGGTGCTGAGGAATAGAACCCAGGGCCTCCTGCATGCAGGCAAGTACTCTACCACTGAGCTACCTTCCTAGCCCCTATTTGTTTGTTGGTTTTTACTCAAAAGTAGCTTAAAGTCATCCAGGAAGAACAGTAACCATCTTAATGCAAGACCTGGTATTCAATAACTCCACCCCTTTGTTTTCCAGCCACAGGAGCATCCTCAAATGGACCACGCACAATCCGCTTTGGAATCCTGGACTTGCTGCTGCTTCTCTTTGAAATGATCTAATTCCAAGAATGGATGCATTCAATTATCACATAATCAGATAAAGCTCCCTTGATAACTCTGTGTGTGTATGTATGTGTGTGCTGGTCCTGGAGCTTGAACTCGGGGCCTGGACACTGTCCCTGAGCTTTGTGCTCAAGGCTAGCGGTCTATCACTAAAGCCACAGCTCTATATCTGGCTTTTGGCTGGGTAATTGGAGATGAGAATCTCACAGACTTTCCTGCCCAGGTTGGCTTTGAACCACAATCCTCAGAGCTCAGCCTCTTGAATCTCTAAGGATTACAGGTGTGAGCCACTGGCACCTGGCTTCTAATTCACTTTTAAAAAATTAGTTGCCTAACTCTGCTATTCTCTGTCTCCTTATGTTCGTTTGTCTTCACAGAGCCTCGAAGACTCGATACAGGAAAGTTAACATAATGGCATCCAGTCCCCACTGCTATTAGTCCCAGTGCCGTCACTGATAATCTTTCCTCTTCATCTTCTACCACTCATTCTAGGTTCCCTCATGTTTTGCCAATACCTCACTTGGCCTAAGTTGTTTTCCTGCAACCTATGAGTCACATAGGAGGGATTCAGACCAACAACCCACATCCCCAGGCACATGGTTGCTTTTGCCCTGCCGGGCTGAGATTACTGTCATATTGTAGTTGTCACCAAGAGATGTTCCATTCCATCCCTGGGTTCTAGACATACTCCTGCACTGTCCCCTCATTGACTAGCAGTGACCTAGTTCTTCACAATTATCAAGGTCAATTGCCTTAATAGAAATTTCACAAGTGGGTCACTGATAATGATGGGGAAACAGGATCAATCTATTTCCACCTGTTGATTTCTAGGACCACATATAATAGCTACTAAAGCATTGGCACTAATGGTTCTGGGCATGTACTGCACTCTAGAGGATGAAGTTCCACCCCATCAGATAGTGTTGGGGTATTCCTTTATTCGATGAGTCTGAAATACAGCGTAAGAGCCATCTTACTGTGGTCACACACAAACACCACACACACACAACACACACCACACCCACACCCCCCCCCCCCACACACACACATCCTTTATCAACAAATCTGCATGAATTTCCCTATCAGTAAAGAACACATTCTGTAAGTCCTCAGCACTGACATCAGGGAAGACAACGCCATTCTCCAAAGTAGATGTTGATGCTTGTATGTCATTCTGATGTAATCAGCATGCTACCCAGGGCCTGGCTTTATCTGTGCCACTGCCTGCTTTTGGAAGGAAGGGTATCCAGCAGTGGGAGGAGCTCTACCAGCTCTACCAATGAGAGGAGCTGATCCTGCTGTGTCCATGCTTAGTCCTCATTCCTGCCATAATGAAGAGAAGAGCACTATGGAGAGAGGCTCGACACACTCAAAAGACATGGTATATTGGTTGGTAATGCTATTTCTTTCACAGTGGTGGATGCATATGAGCATTAACGTGAGACTTTGGAAATCCTCCCCTCTTTCACCTACAGATGTATCTGCATGCCATATCCCCAAAGTTCCTCCCAAAAATGAACATTATCAAGGATACCACAGGGTTTTCTAGCCAAGGGACAGAAGAGGTCAACCCTACCCACCAATTTTTGTTTATTATTGAAAGTTTGCTCCAAATGGTATGAATTCTTCATACATTTAGGGTTTTGTCAGTGTGGGTACTAAGATAGATTCCTGTACACAGCTTTTCAAGTTGTTGAGAACCCGAGGTCATACAGTATAACAATTCATTGTCCAGCTGAGACAAAATCTTTACCAAGGCTGAACCTGGGCCAAACTAGTTGTACAAAAGGTGTGCTGAGAGCATCTGAAGGGAAGGCAAGGAGGCATCTGGTTGACCTGTCCTAGAGAGGCAGGCATGATCATAACAAACCATAGGATTTTCCATGCCAGTTAATAGGATATTTTCAAATATGTGTGTGATAATTGTATGGGGTTGCCAAACAAGCTAAAAAGGCGAAAGTTGTTCATGATGGAAGCAATCAGTTGGGCTAGAGATGGAAGGAAAGGAGCTAGAGATTTGAGGCCTCACTGATGGGGGAAAAACTCTAAGCAGAGTCTTTCAAGGATAAGAAAGCTGAATTGAGATGCCCCTGGAGAAGGTCTGGAATCAAGGATGAGAACAAGATCACCAGATTGCTCGGGGTATGGGGACCTTCTTGGTTAGACAGGTTTTTCTGTCCAGCTGCCTCCTACAGGATATCTTCATTAAACCACAGAGTACCCGCGATGTGGCAGGATGCTCTTTAAATCAGGGTTCTCCTGCTTGGGCAACTTACTTAACCTCTCTCTTCAGTTTTCTCATCTATCAAATGAGGTTAATGCCAGTGACTCCTTCATAGACATGTAATGCAGACTAAATTAATGAATTTATATAAAATGCTTAAAGAGTATCTGGTTCAGCAACAGGAGAGCCATGGTGTCATGGCTGGAGATTAAAGGCACAGTCAATGATTTGAGATTTCCCTCATTAAGGTTGAGCTGGCCCATCCCTGCTCTCAACCTGCCAATAACAGACAAGACTGTGTGTTCAGCTTTGGGGGTGGGAAGGTCCTCATATTGAGGGTAATACAGTGCTCAGGGAATGGTGATTGCATCACCGTGAAGGGGACAATGGTTTCTCCTCTCTGGGTTAGACACCTTGTGTAGGAAATGCTTCAGCCAATGCTACCCCTGAAAGGAAGACATTCATCACCATGGTAGTCTATAAGCTCTTGCTACTGGCCAAATACAGCAGCTGGCCTTAAAGAAGGGTAGATTCACTCGTGGCACATCCAGAGAAGATATGGTGGTAAGAATGAGTGAGACTTTCTCTATGCTTTGAAATGACAGCCAATGTTTTGATGTATTTTCCAAATGGCCAACATACGTTGGCCCCAGACCTCTGGAAGCAAAGAACAGATGTCTCATTTCATTATTAAATCCATGGCCTGCTCATACAAGTTTGCTTCTTGTTGGCCCATATTTGTGCTTGACTTGTTTAAAGGAATTGTTCCTAGTTCAGAAACTCGGAAACTTAGATTATCCTCACAGAAACTTCTTCATACTGACAAACAAGTGCACTGAAGTCTATACAACAATGCTGTATGAACAAGACCCTAAGTGGCTCACATCCATCAAGAGTAAAGATTTGATTTGCCAGGTAGATAGTTGAAATGTTAGTTCTGAGTATAAAAAGGAAGTACGTTGTTACTATCTAAACAAACAATAGTTATAGCTTTGTGATCACAGTACAAAATGAAGCCAGGAGCCAGTGGCTTATGCCTGTAATGCTAGCAACTCAAGAGGCTGAGATCTGAGGATCGCAATTTGAAGTCAGTCAGGGCAGGAAAGTCTTGGAGACTTATCTTCAATTAACCACCAGCAAACCATAAGTGGTACTGTGGCTCAAAGTGGTAGAATGCTAGTCTTGAGCACAAAGAGGTTCAGGGACAGCATCCAGGCCCTGAGTTCAAGTCCCAGGACCAGTAGGGGGAAAAATGACATTGACCAACTATAGTTATCCAGTGAAAGGTGCTTTAGCCAAGTTTCTTTCATATATTTTTACATAAATTATGAAAAGATTAGTTTATATACTACTTCCCAGTAAATACAAGCTGAAAGAATAAGAAACATTAATATTCGAGAAGTGCAAGCAATGGCTTTTAAAGACTAAAGGAAACCTAACTTGATTTAAAAAAAAAAAAAAGCAAACATTAGACAGCTAAACCATAATTCTATCTTGAGGCATGTTTCCTGCAAAACAGGGCTCTGAGAATGTCTGAGCTAGCTCGGAGAGACTCTGAGCAGACATGCCTTTTAGTTTTCAAGCAAAGAAAACGAATCCAACACAAATGGCTCTGTTGACATTGTGCGGAAAAACAGTGAAACGGCTCTGTTGTTTCACTCATCTCCTGTTGGAATCTGTTGCACATATGGGTAGCGTGGGCCTTTGCTCATTTCTCCAGCGTATGGCTGGATTAGCCAGGCAAAAGCAATCTGCCTCTGCATTGGAAGGCGAATATTTCTATGTAGAAAGGGCCACAGCTGTCACGGATGGCCCCCATGTATCCAGAGAATAGAATGTTTTGCTGTAGCCAAACTCCATTTTGGGGGTGAGGGGGTAGGGTGGGGGAAGAGAATTCTTCCTCCTTGCCTGAGCTACCTTTTGCTCATGCTTTGTGTGAACAGAAACATTACATGGAAGAGTCCAGGCACTGAAGAGAGTGGAGAAAAATATCAAAGCATTTGGGCCTTGGTTTGACAAGTTATCCAAAATATCACGAAGAGTTCCCTTTATTTGGTCTTCTGCCTGCAAGGTGCACTCTCGCCAATGCTAAAGTTCTCTGTGAATCCGCCTGGGCAATTAGCATGAAGACATAAATGACCTTTGACAATCATTAGCTCCTTAATCATCATCTGCCTTCTCTTTACTCTCCAACAGATCCTGACCCACTTCATTTTTGTGTTATAAATCCCTTCCATTATTTTCTAAGTTCAAAAGGCTTTCTTTAAATTCTTTTCTCTTTTATTATGAAAGTCATACTTGCTTATTAGAAAAAAAAAACCTCAGCTGAAGCTGGTACAAAATGAAAAGTAAAGTTTCCTTCTCTATTCTACCAACAACCCTACCTCATTCCTAGGAGGTTCTGTGCCACCATCTCTACTTCTAGATACTTCCTGTCCATCAAACAGGCCTGTACCCCTACACACAACTCGCTCACTAATATCTGCTCCTGTGCAGCTTAGATTTTTTTTTTTGTCAGTTGTGGAGCTTGAATTCTGAGCCTAGGCTCTATCCCTGAGCTCTTTAGCTCAAGGCAAGCACTCTACCACTTGAACCACAGTGCCACTTTCAGTTTTCTGGTGGTTAACTGAAGAGTCTCCCAGACTTTCCTGCCTGGGCTGACTTTCAACTGCAATCCTCAGATCTCAGCCTCCTGAGTAGCTAGGATTACAGTTGTGAGCCATCAGCGCCCAGCTCCTGAAACTTAATTTTTATTGACCAGTATTGAGAATACCTTTTCATGGGTCTATGTAGATTTTCCTCTATTTTTTTTTTTTTGTTTGTTTGTCATAGGGCTTGAACTCTGGGCGTGGGCACTGTCCCTCAGCATTTTGGCTCAAGGATAGTGCTCTACCACTGGAGCCATAGCGTCACTTCTGGCTTTTTCTATTTATTTGGTGCTGAAGAATTGAACCCAGGGCCCCATGCATGCAAGGCAAGCACTCTACCACTGAGCCACCTTCCCAGCCCATTCTTCATTGTTTTTTAATACTCAAAGAATCCTATTTTATACATATATATATATTTTTTTTTTTTTTTTGCCAGTCCTGGGACTCTGTCCCTGAACCTCTCTATGCTCAGGGCTAGCACTCTACCACTACTTCCAGTTTTTTCTGTTTGTGTGGTACTGAGGAATCGAACCCAGGGCTTCATGCCTGCTAGGCAAGCACTCTAGCACTAAGCCGCATCCCCAACCATATCATATGGATTTAACCAGAAATTACCTGACCAATCTTCTATTAATGTAATACTTCCGATTTTTCTCTATTACAAAGATAATTTGACATTAACCAAGATACATTATACTTATGAACCAATTTGTTGAATTAAAAGCCCTTCATGCAAACCACTTAAAGATAACAGAAAAAAGCTGGGTGCCCGTGGTTCACACCAGTAATCTTAGCTTCTGAGGAGGAGGAGGGTGAGATCTGAGGATTACAGTTTGAAGCTAGCCCAAGGCAGGAAAGTCTGGGAGGCTCTTATCTCCAATTCACCACTTATAAAAAGAGCCAGAAGTGGAGCTTGGCTCAAGTAGTAGAGAACTAGCCTTGAGTGAGAAAGCTAAGGGACAATGCTACAGGACCAGCACACACACACACACACACACACACACACACACACACACACACACACACACACACTAACAGAAAGAAAGAGAAATAGAGAAAAGAAAGAAAATTAAAAATAAAGATAATTTTGTGATGAATTATCTGGCAGGGACACAACATTTCGATAGATATTGCCAAAAATCAAACCAATTTACACTCTCATTTTGCATGATCCCAGAGTCTCTATCGCTCACCCCTCCCAAGAGTCCTGAGCTCCTGAGGAGAGCAGCCAAGTCTTGGAAATCAGTTGGATTGTGGTTCTGCATTGTTTAACTATGGTGCCTCTTAAAAAAAAAATTACTAGGCCCCTTGGGCCTTGTTTTCTCACGGGGGGGTGGGTGTTGTGGGGGGGTGGGGGAGGGGGGGGGGGGGGGGAGGAAAAGAGAGAGATTAAATGAATGAAATAGTGACAGGTGATGTTTTGCCGGTCAGTAGCCACTGCACTTCCATAGCAGACCATTGTGAGTGTGGCTCCCGCTTCTTCCTGCTGTCTGCACTTCTTTCTCTTTTGCTTTTTATGGTTTTCAGTCCTGGGGATTAAACCCAAGGCCTTGTGACTGCATCTACTAGGTAAGTTCTCTGCCACTGAGCCACACCCTCATCCTCAGAAAAGAAATTCTCGCTGTGAAATAAGAAGAGAATCAATCATATGCTGGAGTTGGAGAATTCATTTCCTTCTCTGCTTATTTGAATTTTCTGTGCATGTGAGCAGAAAGGTGCTAACACTTCTCTGAAACATCCTTTCATGGAATTTGAGCATCTGTGTCTTTGTTCCAAAACTCTTATCTATCAGGTTTGGTTTGTTTGAGGCAAGAGTCTCAGTATGTTGTCCATGCTGGTCTCAAACTCCTAGATGCAAGTGATCCTCCTGCTTCAGCTTTCCTAGTAACTGGGACTATAGGCATATGCCACAGGATTCAGCTCAGATTCCTCTTGAATCATTTTGTGTAAATTCACCAACCTTAAAAGTTTATAGATAATTGAGTAACAAAGTGTCTTTCTGGTTATAAGATGATGGAAGATTCTCCTTCAGAGAAAGATTCTTGAAGAGGAATTTTTTCTTGTTTTCTTTTTCTCCCCCTGATCCTGGGGCTTGAACTCAGAGCCTGGACACTGTCCTTGAGCTTCTTTGTGCTTAAGGCTAGCACTCTACCACTTGAGCTACAGAGCCAAAGCTTTTGGCTTTTTCTGCATAGTTTATTGGCGATAAGAGTCTCATGGACTTTAGTACCTTGGCTGACTTCATATTGCAATCCTCAGATCTCAGCCTCCTGAGTAGCTAGGATTACAGATATGAGCCACTGGTGCCCAGCTCCTGAAGAGGATTTTGGGTAACCCCACCATGCTCACCATCTGCCCCCAGTGTCTGTGTCACATACACAAAAATATCCCAGGGGCTGGGAAGGTGGCTCAGTGGTAGAGCGCTTGCCTTGCATGCATGAGGCCCTGGGTTCGATTCCTCAGCACCACATAAGCAAAAAGCTGGAAGTGGCACTGTGGCTCAAGTGGTAGAGTGCTGGCCTTGAGCTGAAGAGCTGAGAGACAGCGCCCAGGCCCAGAGTTCAGGCTCCACGACCGGACCAAAAAATAAATAAATAAATAAATAAACAAAAATATCCCAAACATTGAGAAATAACCAGCAACTTCTACTCATTCTTAGCCTCAACTAGTAGCAACTCAATTACTATGTGAAGCTGATAGTTACCTTTTGCTAATTACATTTTGTTTCATTATAGTATGATGCATATTCCTTACTGTTTTCTAAGAGCTTCTCGCTTGAACCATGGAAAACGAGGATATTCTGGTTTAGCTGATTTGCTTCCTAAAAGTTCAACCCTATTTTGATCATCTGATTTTGTGTGTGTGTGTGTGTGTGTGTGTGTGTGCATGTGTGTGTGTGTGTGGTGTATGTGTTCAAGCTGGGGTTTGAACTCAGGTCCTCATGCATGCTAACCATACACTCTACCACTGAGCTACAACCCAGCTCCTATTTTTTTTTTTTCTTATTTGAGATCTGGAAGAACTAAAGGCAAGACTACTTTGACCAAGTCTATGCACTTAAAGGAAAGCATGGCTCTCAGTGAGAGACAAGGAAAGCAGACACATTTAAAATCATTTCCTTCTCCGTGCAGTGTTCATTCTTCATGGGTCTTTCCCATTTTCTGGAAAGTAATTCACCTCCCTAAGCTCAGATGGCTTCATGTTGTGGAGACGACATGGCGCTCCCTGTAGCAAGGTCAGAAGATCTTCCCTGGCCTTCACTGCAAGGAGATTTTTAGTTTGGGCATGAAAAGCCAATATCATATCATTTGAATTTATTTTCCACTTCAGTTTGCCCATCTGCTGTAGGAAATCTGATTTTAATACATTTCATCAGAGCTTTCCACAGGCATCAAGTTACCTAGCAACTCCCAACTTTCCCTTAGTAACTCGTCTCCTGCATAAAGAGAGTTCACAAGTTGGGGAGAATATGTTTTTGCTTTCTGAGTTTATGGAGCAAGAATTAAATATTGAAGCTGCCATTCTCACTCTGTGTGAATATAGAACCTATTAAATTACATAGAGTCTTGGGCTCTGTATTTCTAAAAGGAAAATTTTAATTAACCTCCATGACCATTAACTTGAATGAAATAGTTCTGTTTAATTTGCAGTCACCAATCCAAGAGCAGCATTGCTCAACTCTAATTAAAGATCTTTAACAAAATCTAATTAGTGCTTTGCATTTTTGGCAGGGGAGGGAGTGGGGGTCTGCTTTGGTAAGTTAAAAAGATTCAATATTTCTGGCTTTGGCAAATCTACCCCTTCGCTTTATGAAGATAGGGCTTAGATCTATAGTCAAGATGGTGGGTTTACCATGTGAAGAAATAGCACTGTTCTCCAAACCCATCTAGATGGTATACAACATATTAAAAAGATAACCTCTAAATACCTGAGCACAAATTAAGGTAAAAAAGAAATAAATATTTGAGGAAGAGAATTGGAACTGAAACGTAATAGTTTTGGGTAGCAAGGATTCAAGATGCACAGCCCGTAGGGAACTGAGAATGAATATGGGTACCATGGTTGGAATCTTAATCCCATCACCCTTGCACACAGAAGAAAACTGGGAAGCCAGGCACCAGTGGCTCACACCTATAATCCTAGCTACTCAGGAGGCTGAGATCTGAGGATCACAGTTCAAAGCCAGCCTGGGCAGGAAAGTCCATGAGCATCTTATTCCAGTTAATAACAGAAAAAACAGGAAGTGAAGTGGTTCAAGTGGCAGAGTGCTGGTATTGAGCAAAAGAAGCTCAGAGACAGCACCCAGGCACTGAGTTCAAGCTCCAGGACCAACACCAAAAGAAGAATGAAGAGGAGGAGGAGGAGGAGGAAGAGGAGGAGGAGGAGGAGGTGGAGGAGGAGGAGGAGGAGGAGGAGGACGAGGACGAGGAAGCTGGTGCATAGCTCTCCACATGAAACAAAAAGGCCCAATCTTCTCTCCTGCTTGTGTCCACTTTCCCATCACCCAAGATATAACCAGAAATGTCTTATTTGCTGTGCCAACCAGACTATTATTGAATGTTGAGGATGAAACTAATCCTATTTTCAGATCGATTAGTACAATGAAAATTTACAACCCTCCGATTCTTTGCTAACAGCATTGATACTACTACTAATTTCAGTGCTTAGAACAAGTTGAAACTAAAATTCTAGAAAATTGTGTGAAAACTTGTTGGAGGTGGAAGGATGGGTAATTTGGGTGACAGTTGCATTGTTCTAAGGTTTTATTTTTTTTTGGGTCCGGTCGCGGGGACTGAACTCTGGGCCTGGGCGCTGTCCCTCAGCTCTTCAGCTCAAGGCTAGCACTCTACCACTTGAGCCACAGCACCACTTCTGGCTTTTTTCTTTTTGCTTATGCGGTGCTGAGGAATCGAACCCAGGGCCTCGAGCATGCAAGGCAAGCGCTCTGCCACTGAGCCACCTTCCCAGCCCTCTAAGGTTTTTTTTTTAATAATAATAAGCTGATTTGAATTAAATAGTTTAAAATATTACTGTAGCCAGGTGTTGGTGGCTCACAGCTGTAATCTCAGCTACTCAGGAGGCTGAGATCTGAGGATCTTGCCAGCCCAGGTAAGAAAAGCCATAAGACTCTTATCTCCAATTAACCACCAGAAACTTGCAAGTGGAGCTGTAGTTCAAAGTGGTAGAGCACTAGCCTTGAGCAAAAGAGCTCAGTGATAGCACCCAGGCCCTGAGTTCAAGCCCTGTGACTGACAAAAATAAAAGTTTATACACACATATGTATGTATATATGTATGTATGTATATAACTTTAAGTACATCTTTAGAATTGCAAATGGTGTGATTGAGGTCTTGAAGCCTAGGACCTGCAGCTCTTTTTTAAAAAAATATTTTTATTATTTTTAAGTAGTCGTACAAAGGAGTTACCATTCAATAAATCAATTCTAAGTACAATGCATCTTGGTCGATGTCACCCCTCTCATTCTTCCTATCCCTCCTAACTCACCCCACTTTTCAATTTTCTTAGTTTCACAGGATATGCATTGGATAGTATGACTATATCCTCCTCCTTCCTCTTTCCATTTCTCTCCCCTCTCCCCTTGTTCCCACTCCCACCTTTCAAGTTATGAGTTTCCTGGTATTCATTTTGTTAGATGGTGCATTAGGTATTCTAAGGAGTTACATCATTTGAATTATCCTCTGAAAATATTATACTTTGGTCAATATTTTTGTGTACACTGCATACAACTAACTCAGTATGTGTTTACTTGTACATTTATAAACTAGTTCTAACTTCCATATATGACTTACTTCACTTAACACAATTTTTTCCAAGTCCATTCATTTCTTTGAAAATGATGCATTGTCATCCCTTCTAATGGATGGGTAAAATTCCATTGTCTATATAGACCATATTTTCTTGGTTCATTCATCCACTGAGGGACATTTAGGCTGATTCCATACCTTGGCTGTGATCATTAGAGTAGAAATGAACATGGTTGTGCTGGTGGCTTCACTGTATCCTACTTTGTACTCTTTTAGATAAATGCTCAGGAGTGGAATTGCTGGGTTATAGGGTAGTTCTATGTTCAGTTTTGTTTTTGTTTTTGATGAATCTCCAAACTGCCTTCCAGAAGGATTGTATTAGTTTACTTTGCCACCAATCATGTACTGTGATTCCTTTTCCCCTACATCCTCACCAGCATGTTATTGTTTGCATTCTTGATGATGGCCATTTGGAATCTCAATGTTGTTTTGATTTGCATTTCCTTTATAACCAGAGACATTGAGCATTTCTTCATATGTATCTAACAACCATTTTTACTTCTCCGGAAAAGTCTCTGTTTAGCTCATTTGTCCATTTATTAATTGTGTTGTTGGATCTTTTACTTTCTTAAGCTCTCTGTATGTTCTGGATAGTAGGCCATTGTCAGATGTATAGCTGGCAAAGATCTTCTCCCGCTCTGTAGGCTGTTTTTGTTTTTTTTTTTTTTTTGCTTGTTAATTATGTTCTTGCCAATGTAAAAAACTTCTAGGCTTGATGCAATCCTATTTGTCAATTCTTTCTTTGATTTGCTGAGCCCTGGAACTTTTCTTAGAAAGCTCCTACTTGTTCCAAGAAGTTCTCATATTTTCCCTACTCCTTTCTGCAGCAGTTTCAAGGTTTTGTGGCTTACAATCAGGCGTTTTGGTCCATTTTGAATTGATATGAGTACAAGGTGTGAGATAGGGATCCAATTTCAGTTTTCTGCACGTGGATGTCCAGTTTTCCCAACACGGTTTGATGAAGAGGCTATCTTTTTGTCATTCTATGTTTTTCTTTCCCTCATCAAATATTAGATGGCTGTAGGTTCGTGGGTTTATTTCTTCTATTCTGTTCCATTGGTCCACGAGTGAAACTTCAGATAGTACAAGACCTTATAATATAATGATCTTTCCATTTAATTAAGTTCTTATTATACACCATGGCCATAACCTTCTGAGATGCAATAACAAACAGCATGAATTTCTTTCTTTTCTTTTTCATAGCTTTATAGACAGAAGATGTGGTCTTACCAGAGCTCTTAGCAACCTTGACTTACAATTATCTCCTCTCTTTTTGTCAAGAACTTTGACATTTCCACTAGCAGGAAGAACTCACTCCACGGTCTCTGGACCATGCTGAATGCCCAGCATCACTTTCCTTACAACCTGAGGCCATCATTAGGTAAAATAATAGTTATTTGAGCATAAGCACTATGATAATGCATAATGTGATAACGTAGATAGCTTCTACGTGACTCCATGTGGGTGATCTATATGGGTTGGTAATACATATAGGTGGCTGATCTATACGGCGTGAATATACTGGACAAGGGCATGGTTCTCACTCTGGGTCAGATTTCCTGGGATGGAGGGAGATATTACCTCAGTGGGCACAAAGGTATGTGATTTATCCCTGAAACATTTCACCTACTATTTTCAGAGCACTGCAGGTATACAACACACTGAGAAGCAAACACCTGCATGAGGGGAAATGCAGTAACATCCAAGGATTCATCCTGTTAACCATCATATATCACATAGTCTTGAAGATGCTTGTCTGCAAATGACAGGAGAGAGAAAAGGGAAAATAAATGTCTTGGTAGTATTTGGGAATGGTTTGACTCCCCTGATACAGTCTACAGGACATGCAGGTGTCCTGTTGAGCCACCATTCCAAGACATAGAACAAACAAGGCAGACAGTTGGGATCAGCCTGTATGGGCCTTAGGGCCCACCTTCCCCTGTGTTTCTGCTCTTCCCTTTCTTTTCTTTTCTCTTTTCTTTTTTTGCTTGCCCTGGGGCTTAAACTCAGGGTTTGGGCACTGTCTCTGAGCCTCTTTGTGCTAAAGGCTAGTGCTCCATCACTTGAGCCACAGTGATACTTCTGGCTTTTTCTGAGTAGTTTACTGGAGATAAGAGTCTCACAGACTTGGGGCTGGGAAGGTGGCTCAGTGGTAGAGCGCTTGCCTTGCATACCTGAGGCCCTGGGTTCAATTCCTCAGCACCACATAAACAAAAAGAAAAAAGCCGAAAGTGGTGCTGTGGCTCAAGTGGTAGAGCACTAACCTTGAGCTGAAGAGCTGAGGGACAGCACCCTGGCCCAGAGTTCAGGCCCCAAGACTGGACCCCCCCCCAAAAAAAAAAGAGTCTCACAGACCTTTCTACCTAGTCTGGCTTTGAACCTCGATCCTCAGATCTCAAGCCTCCTAAGTAGCTAAGATTACAGGTATGAGCTAGTGGTGCCCAGTTCTTGTCATACCACTTAACTCACACAACTCCTTGTCAGAAATACACTTGGCATCATCCTTGCTAATCTTATTTTGTCTTGTAATTTGACTTGTTTATTTATTTTTACAGAACTGGGATTTCAACGGAAGGCCTTATGCTGTCAGGCATGCCTCCCTCACTCGAGCCATACGCCCAGCCCTTTTAGCTCTTTGCTATTTTTCAGATGGGATCTCATACTTTTTCCTGTCATCTCAGACCATGATCCTCTTACCTGTGTCTCTGGAATTAAAGGAACACATCACCACACCTAGCTTGTTTGCTGTGAGTGTAGATCTTGCTCACTTTTTACCTGGACTGGCCTTGAAGTGTGATCTTCCAGCTACTGCTGAGTAGCTGGATGTACAGATATGACTCACCATGCTCAGACTCTAGTTCTTTATTCTTAAATGAAATAATATGGGAATCAGACTGTGAAGCAGGTAAGAATTATTAGTGATCACCACATCTTTAACTTCATTAACTTATTGGAATCCTATAGCTATTCTTCGAGTGAAATTATTTTTATTAGAGATCAACAAAGCAAAAGGTATCAAACTGAATTACTTCTTTGTAATTCCTGATGGTCAGTAATATTAGAGTTCAACCTTTCTCCAATGCCAGAAACAGAGGGTTGTGCTCAGTACTAAACATCTAATTTCTTATTTCGTAACTAATTAGCCACATACCCTATCAATTCTACTTTGGAATGGTTTCCCTGGTTATTCAGTGAAAGAGTGTTTTGGACTTTTCTGTCTGGACTGGCTTTGAACCACAGTCCTCTGGATCTCAGCATTCTGAATAGCTAAGATTATAGATGGGAGCCACCAGCTAGTATTAATTATTAATACTCTAGTTCCATGTCACTCTACAAGTTGTCATGTGGGGGACAACCCATAAATTTACTCTAAATATACATATTGCTCTTAATTTAATGTTGATCAGATTTCAGAGTTCAGACAAACTGTATTCAACCACTATTTTAAAAAATTATCATCTTATTATTTTGATGCTTATCTCCAATAAAACACCAAAGAAGCTAGAAGTGGAGCTCTGACTCAACTGGTAGAGTGTTAGTCTTGAGCAAAATAGCTTAGTGATAGCACCAGGGCCTATAATTCAAGCCCCAGGACCAGCACAAAAAAAATCTTATTTTATCTTTAAGCAATTATTGCTATAACTATTAATTATTATATTTTAATATAACATATAACAGTATATTGTACTAATTATTAATTATTTTTATTTTTAAGCAAATTGGAGTGGGATCATTTTCACAGGACTCGATGAATAGCCCATCAAGATGGTCTAAACAGGACCACTTGCAAAAAGATTTTCCTGGTTCTCTGAGTATCTGGAATGGGACATCACCTTTTCCTCATAGAATTCTATAAATAATATTTATTGTCCATCCGTCTGAGAGCTTTGTGAAAAAATGAGCTGGGGTGGGAGCAAGAGGAGCAGACAAGAAGGTGATCCAGCCAGCAGCTCCTCAGCCCAGCTAGCAGCCAGGGATGGGTCTGGGAGAGATCTCCTTTGGTATCATCTGGGGCATATTCCCCACATCAAATATCAGGTGACAGGACCAATGGGTGCCTCCTGGTGGGTCTTTAAAGACTGATTTTCCAGAGGAGGAAGGCTGTGCCATTGTTCTGCTGTTGGCTTGGTCCACCGGCAGCAGCCACCCAGGAAAGCCAGTCTGACTCCAATCAAAGGGTCGACAACTCAGCAGCCGCTCGGCCACCACCGTCCCTCCTCCCTCGGCTGTCTGATGTCAGCTCATCAAAGGCTCTGCATATGGCTCTCTGCTTGTTCATCATTCATCTCGCAGGCTTCTAGAATTTTCATAAGTCAGAGGAGGCGCCAGGAGAAAATTTGCGGCCCCTGAGGGTGCCCTGGGGGTGGTTAATAGCCAGGGAAGGTGACAAGAAAAAGGAAAGTTTAGTGGGCTGTGGTTGCCAATTGTTTGGCTAACAGCCGGACGTTGACCTTGAGCTCCCGTCTGCCACATGGCAGACGCACCAGCCGGGCAGCATGTTCACAGGGATCAAGAATAATAGAACTTGAAAATGCAAATGTTATTGAATGAATATGGCTCCACTTACCCCTACCCTACCTCCAAATCTGTATGTAATGTGTGTGTGTGTGAGAAGAAATCTTTTTTTTTTTAATTCATCGAAAAAAGGCATTTGCTTCTTGTTCCCATGGCTCCAGTTCCAGCACGTGCATCTCCCCTAAACAAACACTCATCCTGCCAAGAAACCAGTTTTCCTGCATCACAGGGAACCCAGCCCAGTGCGCTGTGACTTGGTCCCAGCTCAGAGCAGTGGCTGAGGGATGAATGCAGACAAAGAGGGTACATAGCCTCTTCCTAGAATGATTAATCATCAGATGGTACTCAGAAGATTAAAACCAGGCAGCCATGCACTGACCTAACCTGTATCCTGGGCCTACACAGAGGACTTGGGTGAGCGGCTGTGTTCCTGGGATTGGGGTGGAGCCAGGCTATGCCTCTTGTTCTTACCCTACCTCCCAAACCCCAGGCCAACACACAGAGCTGGGGAGGGGCGGAGGGAGGCCTTACAAGAATGCCTTCTTCATCCTCCCTCACAGCCTCATATCTCCACCTCATCTGAATTATCTGTCAGGAGCTGACTGTATGGAATTCATGGCTGGCCCGCCATCCTGAGCCCCAGCAGCTTCGGGTGTAGTCAACACTGGAGGAAAGGAAATTGTTCACTCTCTGTGTCCCATGTCTGAAAGCGGATCCTGATGCACAGGTCCCCACGGAGGGCTTGGAAGGACCGAAGGAAATGCTGAGTGTGTATTGAACTGAAGGAAAGAGTCAGTCTTGGGAAGTAAATGGGACTATCATCGTTTCATGATCAAACTTATCAAATTGTTTTGCAATGTAATACACAAATAGAAGCAGTTTTTGTGACTGTTTTATCTCAGAAAATGCTTTTTAAAAAATGGGCAAGGTGATTAATTTTATATTGATTGAAAAAATAAAAATCAAATGAATGTGAAAACCATGCCCTCTCCCATACTGCTGGTTTTGTACAAGTCTGCCTTCTAGGATCTCGTTTCTGTGCTATTGTTTAGCCCTGAACACACCACTACAAAGGCAAATTAAAAGTGTACATCACTTTAAAAAAAAAAGGGCTTTGGAAACAAAACTAGTTTGGAGCAAATTATAAATGATATGATATTCACATTTTCAATCGGAAGAAACACAAACTGAATTAATTAGTGGGAAACTATTGTTAGATGCAGTCTGTTTCACCATCCATTAACTGCTGTGTCCTCATAAACAAGCTCTGGCTGGCATCGCTTGTTTATAGGCTGTTACAGTTTGCATAAAGGGAAAAAATTAAACTGGAAGCTCTTTCAATATCAGAGTGCTGAGGTTGCATTTGCCATTACTTTTTAAATCTACATGTCTTTTTTTTTTTTTCAAATGCTTAAGTTGTTTTTACGGAACGGTATGCTTAAATAATGAACCTGGATTGTTCTTGGACTGAGCTTTGAACACATTGCGCGGTAATTTTATTGTATTCTATTTTATTTTAAGGAGGGCAAAATCTTAAGGTTTTGGAGCTTTAGACTGTGGTCCGGCAAAAGAAAGGAATCAGTCTATGATTCTGTAAAGGTAGTTAACCCACAGGCAGAAGCTACTGCTCAGGACATTTTGCAAATTTACATTTCCGTTTGTTGATTCCATATTAAACCTAACAACCAGGCACCTAGAAGGTAAAACCCTCTTTTAATTAACCCTCTTGGTGTGGGCCTGTGGTGATTAAATATGACGGAGCAGCTCCTGGGGTTTGTGCTACTGAAAATACTAACAATAATCATTTGTTTTGTTTTTATATTTAAACACATTATTGCATAGCTTGGTGCAGAGATAATTACCAATTTTATCTCCTGTGTTTTTCTAATGTTCATTAATAACAATAAAGGGTTGTAGGTTAAAAACTCATTTAATTGCCTTTATGTTAATGACATTATGAATAGCCTTAGCTACAAGATTCTAATTCTGTCCAGTAGCCTCTTCCTGGTGGAGCCCCCAGAGGGTTGCTCATTTTACCAGCATTACTGATTCAGAGTTTTTCCTTGCAGGTGGGTTTTTTTGTACATAATCAGAATTAATGCACAACACATTTTGCAAGGAATGGAGTAGAAGCACTCAGAATAAGTAATTAACTAGAGTGCCCAAGGAAATATGCCCCGGCACTTTTTCTTTTTAGCATATTCATAAAACATTAAGAACAGTCATAAACACAGTAGAAACAATTTCCTGATAATGTGCTTTTAGACTATTTTCTGGCTCTTATTTTTTTTAACCTCTCATGTAAGGAAATATATTTTAAAAAAAAACTTGAAAAATCTCAGAGATGCAAGTAAAATAGCTCAAGTACGGCACTTTGGGATTAGATGTGCTCTCAGCTGGTCACAAGCCAGCTTAGCAGGAGGCCGGGTACCATTTCCCTCCCTGCCCTTGCCCCTGTCTGCAGCACATCATTTATCAGAGGGGAAAGGACTTGAGGCAGCTCCAAACGTCTCGGGAGATGCAAATGCCCTCTAGTCTCAATCTCTAGCATTAAACTCTTCATAAGGGAGAGAATGCAGGCAATGCTGGGGGACGAGGAGTAAAGGACGGTGACGGTGAGTGCTTTGGCTTGTTACCCCATTCCCCTCCAAATGACGCTCTCATCCTCTAGCTGTTGCTGCTTAATGGCTCTCAGTGGAGTCGTTCTATCTGGGCTATCAAGACTATACAAGTAGCTGAGTGTAGGGGGCTCAGGCCTGTCATCCTAGCTACTCAGGAGGCTGAGATCTGAGGCTCACGGTTCAAAGCCAGCCCCGGTAGAAAAATCTGTGAGAACTTTATCTTCAATTATTCACCAAAAAGCCCAAAGTAGAGTGATAAAGTACTAACCTTGAGCAAAAACAAAGCTTAGGAACAGTGTCCAGGTCCTAAGTTCAAGCCCCAGGACTGGCTTGCACATGTGCATGTGCATGTACACACACACACACACACACACACACACACACACACACACACACACCCAACTGCAGGAGTGAGAATCTTTTCTGGCAAAGTGCTTGCTTGACCTGAGTGTTACCAGCTTACAAGAAGCTATTTTACTTAAGCCACATTCTGTTGTAAGCATTGTTTTTCTAGGGGTTGGAAATGGTTCTCAGGGTAAACTGCCAGCTGAGTAAGAATTGTTTTGCTGGAAATTCTTGCCAGCTGATTGCTCGGATGATCTTTTAAGCCTTGTCAAACTAGCCAATTGCACAACCTTGTGAACCTAAATTCTGACCAATCAGAGCAAAGGATAGTAACACTTCAAGGATAACCTGGACAGACTTCCCACCAACACACTTGCTTACTTGGTTTCCTGTCAGAACACCTTTGATTTGTCAAATGCCTTTCAAGTTGATGTCCTTAATCCTGTGTGACACCTGAGTATCCTGAAACATTTCCAACAAGTCTGTACCCTTATCTTCAACACCGCACATCCTGGAGAAAATAACTGGTCAGTAGGAAGGTTGAAAAGTCTGGTACCCCTTACCCCCAGGAGTGTAATTCCAAAGGACTTATAATCCTAGTTACTCAGGAGGCTAAGATCTGAGGAGCTCATTTGGAAGCCAGCCCAGGCAAACAATTCCAAGAAACTCTGATCTCTAATACACCAGCAAAAAAGCCAGAAGTTGGAAGTGTGGCTCAAGTGGTCGAGCACCAGCCTTGAGGTGGAAAAAAAAAGCAAGCATGAAAGGCACTGATTTCAAGCTCCAGTACCCCCGGCATGTAAAAATCAATCAATCAATCAACCAATTAAAAAAGAGCCATCTTGGCATCAGAGTGCCTGGTGAAACTGGAAGAGGACATTTTCTGTTCCCTTCCCCCTCCTTACAGATATTGTTCCACTTGGCAGAAGTTGAACATTCTCTGCTGAATCCCTTACACACAGATCCAAGAGTCTTTTCCTCAGGGACTTCAACCTACAATCGTGGGCAAGCCACAGCCTTCAGGTGAGCCACTCCTGCTCCTGAGGCAGCAGGAACTACCCCAGGGTTTTGACCTGGATTGTCCCCTTTTGTGGCATGTGGGGACAGGTAGAGAACCTGCCCCTACCATTGAGCCAGCCCCTCATGAGCTGGAGTATATGAAACTGATGTACAAATCAAGGATAGGGCTGGGAAGGTGGCTCAGTGGTAGAGTGCTTGTCTTGCATACATGAGGCCCTGGGTTCCATTCCTCAGCACCACATAAGCAGAGAAAGCTAGAAGTGGCTCTGTGACTCAAGTGGTAGAGTGCTAGCCTAGAGCTGAATTGCTGCGGGACAGCACCCAGGCCCAGAGTCCAGGCCCCATGACCAACAAAAAACAAAAACAAAAAACAAATCAAGGAGTCAGGCTCATGCCTGTAATTCTAGCTACTCTGGAAGCTGAGATCTGGGGATTGTGGTTCAAAGCCAGCTCAGGCAGAAAAAGCCTGGGAGACTCCTGTGTCTAATTAATCACCAGAAAATGGGAAGTGGAGCTGTGGCTCACAGTGGTAGAGCACTAATCTTGAGAAAAAAAAGAAAAGAAAAGAAAAAAGCTCTGGGGCTGAGCCTAGGGGCTGAGTTAAAACCCGATGACCAACAAAAAAGTAAAAATAAATAAAAAGACAGATGTATTCAAGTACTGCCTATAGTTGTGCATAGGTTCAGGTCCAAGTCTATATGCAACACAAAGCCCAGTAAGAAAGTAATAACGTTCAGTAACATCTAGCTCACCTTCCCCCTTTCCTCATCTACACAAGAGGTTTTCACATGGAGAATATGACTCCGGGAACAACAAATAATCCTTATGACAAGCCAGACCAGATTCTTCAAAATCGAATCTTCACAGTCTTCAGGGTCCTAAAGAGACAATCATACACCTATATTCACAGCAGTATTACACACTATACCAAAACATAAAAAAAATACAGTGGGTGCTGGGTGCCGATGGCTCACGCCTGTAATCCTGGCTACTCAGGAGGCTGAGATCTGAGGATCGCGGTTCAAAGCCAGCCCGAGCAGAAAAGTCTGTGAGACTCTGATCTCCAATAAACCACTAGAAAACCAGAAGTGGATCTGTGGCGCAAGAGGTAGAGTGCTCGCCTTAAGCTGAAGAGCGCAGGGACAGTGCCCAGGCCCAGAGTTCAAGCGCCACGACTGACCAAAAAAAAAAAAAAAATGCAGTGGGCACGATAGATGAGTGAGTGAGCAAGGTGTGGTGTGCAGTGGAATACATTCAGCTTTAAAAAAGGAGGAAGTTCCAATCCATGCTGCAGTATGGCTAAGCCCCAAGGTCCCTATACTGTGAAGTATGCCAATCACAAAAAAGACAAATACGGCATGATTTTATCTAAAGGGGGGTAATTTCAACAGTCAGACTCAGAAAGTGGATGGACTGAAGTATATGTACTTAACAGCACTAAGCCCGCACAGTTAACAGGGCCTGGATGGCAAACTTTATTATATTTTTTCACTTTAATAGAAAGTAATTGGGAGGAAAAAACACCTGTGATCATAATGAACATACAATAGTAACTCCTGGTTTTCTTGAGCGGGAGTGCCTGAGAACCTGGGTTCTTCAATGAGTTCGCTTATTTAATTCTCATAGCCTCCTTAATTAGATGGTGTTAGGACCATTTTACAGACAAGGAAAGTTAGATTTCCAGTGGCCAAGTAAGGTTCTCTAGCTAGATAGCCAATAAGTGTTTTTGTTGTTGTTATTGTTGTTGTTTTTTGTTGGTCATAGGGTTTAAACTCAGGCCTGGGCACTGTCCCTCAGCTCTTCAGCTCAAGATGAATGCTCTACCACTTAAACCACAGCGCCACTTCTTGTTTTCTGGTGGTTAATTGGTGATAAAAGTCTCATGGAGGGCTGGGAAGGTGGCTCAGTGGTAGAGCGCTTGCCTTGCATGCTTGAGGCCCTGGGTTCAATTCCTCAGCACCACATAAGCAAAAAGAAAAAAGCCGGAAGTGGCTCAAGTGGTAGAGCGCTAGCCTTGAGCTGAAGAGCTGAGGGACAGTGCCCAGGCCCAGAGTTCAGGCCCCACGACTGGACCCCCCCCCCCCCAAAAAAAAAGTCTCATGGACTTTCCTACCTGGACGGCCTTTGAACCACGATCCTCAGATCTCTGACTCCTGAGTAGCCAGGATTACAGGTGTGAGCCACCAGTGCCTGGTTTAGTCAATAAGTTTTTAACCAACACTTTTACGTTTAACCACCATTAAAACCAAGGCTTGGAAACTTATGTAAAAGTATCCACAATATGAACATTTCCCAGCCAATTAGCTGCTGTATTCCTTTTAAATAACTCCTAGATAGTTCTGTCCTAGCCAAAGTCCATTTTATAGTAATGCTTGTGTTTGGAACTAATATCTCTCAGCGAAGTCAAAATGTCCTGGTGCTTTACCCCCATAGAGGTGAGGCCTAGCTTCTACCATGACACCATAACACACAACTGCGTATCTCCTGGTCTTCAATTGAATGCTGTGTATCTTAGAAGTCCTGTTTAAGACATCTGGAAGTGAACACTGTTCCAGTAATTTTGACAAAAGACCTCATATGTTAAAAATGCAGACTATCAACCAGTGGCTCACACCTATAATCCTAGCTACATGGGAGGCTGAGAGCTGAGGATCACAATTCAGAGCTAGCCCAGGCAAGAAAGGCCATGAAACTTTCCAATTAACCACCAGAAAACCAGCAGTGGCTCTGTGGTTCAAAGTGGTAGAGTGCTAGCCTTGAACAAAAGAGCTAAGAGACAGCACCCGGGCCTGAGTTCAAGCCCCATGACTGAAAAAATAATTGGACTCTCGGGCCTCATTCTGAGCTACAGAATCAGAATCTGTCTCTTAGGCAAATCTCTTATAAAATTGCATTACATAAATGTCAAGTACCTTGATCTAAGCCATTCTTCTCTGAGCCTAGACCACAGGACCCATGAGAGCAAGGCCTGCATCTAGTTGTCACCCACCAATCCTCAGTGTCCTGAGTAGGCACCTTGCTGGATCTCATCCACAACCTGGTGGAGTGGTAAACTGGGATAACTTCCTCTTTGCCATCTCCAGGCCAACCACTGAGTATTTGTTTCCAGTCCTAGAAAAGACAGCCTAATTTCTATATGTTCCTGACAGGCTATTATCAACACATCTTTGCCTTGTTCATCTGAAAGGTAGAGTTGCTCAAGCTGGACGCTGGTGGCTCACACCTATAATCCTAGTTACTCAGGAGGCTGAGATCTGAGGATCAGAGTTCAAAGCCAGCTGGGGCAGGAAATTGCATGAGACCATTAACTACCCAAGAAGCTGGGAGTGGAGCTCCAGTGGTGGAGCACTAGCCTTGAGCAGATGAAGCTCAGGGACGGTGCCCAGGCCTTGAGTTCTAAGCCCAAAGATCTGTACACACATATATAAAAAGGGAGAGTCATACCCCCAAAAAACCCGCCAAAGCATGGAGTAGGTAGTCCTTCTTCCAAGCTTACAAAACACCTGCCTACTGGGAGTGAGCACATTGCGTTACATAATTATCGAAATGAAAACAACATAAATGATGAGGAAAAGGCTCTTTCAATCAAGTGCTTCTAATTAAATGAGGAATACTAGGCCCTGCTGAGAACAGATACAGTTGGAGAGAGAAAGAAAAACTTCCTGCCAGTAAAAAGTAGCAGACAATGGGACAGTTTTCCTAGTGGGATAATTATGACTCCTGGAGTAGATTGTCCGAGGCTAGATGAGGTAAGTACCAGGAAAGTATAATGCGCTTCCAACCTTATTATCAATGATGCTTTCAGATACCAGCTCCGGGTCACAGATTCCGAATACACTAAATGCTTAATTCAGTGTTGCCCTTTCACCCCAAAGATCTCAGGGTAAGAGAAAAATGTGTGTACCAGTCCAGAGCTCTCTGATTTAACTCTTTGCGGAAATACTCCAGGAATAAAGGTAAGGAGTAGGAAATAACTCCCCTCCCCCACCTCGTCCTCGCTTTCTCAACCAGAAGGTGATTTCCATTGCAAACAGCTGTTAGAGCAACAATGAGGTCATCAAAAAACTTGTGAAGATAATCAAGATCATGCTGGAAAAAAAAATTTTTTAGAAGCAGAAGACCCTGAGTGACGAGATGCAAGTCTCCTATTCAGAAAAATCAATGCCCACGGAGGGTTTCATAAGGAGATGTTGATTTATACACTGCTGGGTCGTGGAAGACAACTTGCTTTCTTATTACTCATGGCTACGATGAAAATGAGACAATTTACAACAGATACTTGCAGAGGAGTTTTGACCTTCCCCTTGTCCTTGGAAGATTCTGGACCTAAGTCGGGAAGAATTCACAGAGATGTCAGGGAGTTGCTAGTTAGCAGTCAATGGGCTTAAGAACTCAACTTGAGGTGGGAAGATCTGGGTTGGCTTCTGGGTGCGCCCCACATTCTGGAAGAGACTTCATCCAGGAACCCCTACTGCTCTAGGTCTTGGCTCTTCATTTCTAAGATATAAATACGAAAAAATAGGCTGGGGTGGGGCGCAGTGGCAGCACACTTGTCTAATGGCTCTGGGTCGGGTCGCTAGCATTACAAAACAAAGCAAAACACTCATCGTAGCTGCGAGGAACAAACGAGACAGTTGCATGCCAGAACATGCGGCCTGGCCAAATCAGGCTCTAGGTAAAAGTTCGCCACTCTTGCTATGTGGTGAATGGCTTTCTCCCCCAATTGTACACATATTTACCCTATATCTTGTATGGGATTGAGACAATGGGAATGGAAAGCAAGGTTTTCTAGTGTCTCTTCCTTGCCTTGCCTGAGCTTTACAATTAATTGGGGGAAATGATACAGAAGAGGAAACTATTAAAGATAATTAGAAAAAGAACATGAGGAAAATCTAATGAAAGACGGTGGCTGGGGACAGAGGAAGAACAAACGAGAGGGGCGGGGTGGCTGGGACAGTAGGGATGGGTTTCGGGGAGGAATAAATGAGGCTGGGGCAGGGTCCTGGGGGACTCAAGGATCTTGAGAGAGCCGTGAGCTGCGTGGCAATTAATTATACCAGATCTGCTCTTAAACTCTCCTGGTTATCTGACAGATGAGTGTTATCGAGGAGCATGTGCTGGCCTGTCTTTATGGCGACCAATGAATTATATTTTTAGTGATGCTTGGATAAAGTATTTGTCCATTTGTGTTTATTGAGCATATAATATAGATACACACATAAACTTTGTCCTGGTGTGTGTGTGTGTGTGTGTGTGTGTGTGTCTGTGTGTGTGCACGTGTGCCAGTACCAGGGCTTGAACTCAGGACCTCACATTCTTGCTTAGCTTTTTTTGCCCAAGACTTGTGCTCTTCCCCTTTGAGCCATACCTTTACTTCTGGCTTTTTGCTAGTTGGTTGCAGAGACGAGTTTCTTAGATTTATTTGCCTGGTCTGGCTTCGAACCGAGATCCTTAGATCTCACCTTCCAGAAAAGTTAGAATTACAGGTGTGAGTCATTGGCATCTGGCTACTGCCCTGAGTTTTCTAGAGCTTTATAGAGTTGCTGTCTTTGAACTGTAAGTATAAACTACGCATGTGAATAAGCATGGTTATTTTCTATGGAGGATCTGGGAAGGTCTCTCTGTGATCTAACACACAGGACTGAAGCCTGGAAAAAGAGTATTTCCGTAGAACTGTCAGGACAAAAGCAGCTCTCAGGGCTCTAAGGGGAGGTTGGTTTTCCCATTGGGGAGGAAGGCACCGGAATGGGCCATGCAGTTTTCTAGCATCACACACCAGCGTGTCTGCCCAAATGGCACTCTGAAGAGCGAAGGTAGAATCATTAATCATGCTTCCAAAAGAAAGTTAGCAAATAGAGCAGAAAGGATATGAGCAATGCAATTGTCTTTTGCAAGCAAATGCATTCATTTATTTTATGAGCCCCCTGGCAGGCTTAAGATGTGTCTGTTTGCTTAGGCTGTACTACAAACTTGGCCTAAATTTGAATTATCTTCCAACCTTCTCCTTGCAAAAGAAAAAAAAAAAAAAAAAAGAAAGAAAAGAAAAAGAAAACTCCAGCTGCGCACTGGTGGTTCATACCTGTAATCCTAGCTACTCAGGGGGCTGAGGTCTAAGGATCATAATTTGAAGCTAGCCTGGGCAGAAAAGTCTCTGTGAGACTCCTATTTCCAATAAACTACTCTGATATGCTGGAAATGGTACTGTGGCTCAAGTGGTAGAGCACTAGCCTTGAGCACAAAGAGGTGCAGGAACAGCATCCAGGCCCTGAGTTCAAGCCCCAGGACCGGCAAGAGAAAGGAAAAAACTCCAATGATTTAAATAATTAATCGTTAGAATCACATAGCTAAGTCAAAAAAATCTATGAAATAGGTAGACTTCTGGATTAGAGGAAATAAGTATATTGCACACTGGATCTTCAATTTTGCCTCCCCCTGAAGAATACTGTATTATTGTCTAACGCCCGTAATTCAAGTGACAACGTGTTGTTACAGGTCTGTTAACCTGAAATCTTGAACTAAATCTGTCAAAAGTTTTCTGTTGTGTGGGTGATTTTTTTTTCTTTTGCAAACTGGCTTAAATGTTTAGTGGCAGAGGGAAGAAGGGAAAAAAATACCAGCTGCGATACGGTAAGATGCCTTTGTTTCCACAGAGAGAGTTGCTGTTTTAAATTCCATAATTTCAGCCATAAATTCAGCAGCTGAATTATCCTGAAATGATTCTGAGGGTGATTCGGCTGTTTTTCACCTGTGCTGAGAAAATGGAGGCATCAAATATGCAAACAATTATATATCCATCTCCTCACCAGCGACCAAGAATAATCATTAATACTACAGATGGCTAAATCCTTTGAATTCTTCATTCTTAAGCCTTTCGGTGGAAAAGACTCATGGGACGTTGTTGAGGAAAAAGTGGGGTTTTTTTCCTCTTCTAGATGGATTTGTTGGCTAGGGCAATATTTTTACTTATTCCAATAAAGCGAAAGGGAGAGAGAAAACCAGGCAACTACAGAGTAGTTAGGGTGGGACTATTACCCAGGCAGAAATGAGGCCAACAAGATGATAAATGAACATCACTCAGCCACTCTATCAGTGGAGTCTGATGCAGATCCTCTCTTTCATCTGAGCTTCAAGCAAACCACCATTTGTCACAGCAGTTCTTAATAGTGGACATTAACTTAGCCCTCCCCCAAAAGGGCTGACCCACAGCCTAGCTCGGTGCCTCTCCAAACTGTAATCACTTGCTCACTCGGTAATTTTATCAAATAGCAGGCACCTTTTTCCAGCCACTTATTGGCCAATTAAGTCAAGTTCTCACTGAGGGGGTCCAGCTGGCTTCAGGTTATCTTGGATGAATTGATAGAGGGCATCGTGCAATCAACGAATCCAGTTTAATGATCAAGGTGGTAATACTTGTAATTCTTCTCAGTCAGGGAAAGTTGTGGCAGCTGGCGTTGGCACATCTCTGTTTGGATACACACGAGTATCTGAAAAGCCTTCCTCTGCCTTCAGGAGTTCCATGAGGAATGGCTGTCTTGTAGGGGGGGAAAAAGGCAATTTTCAAATTTACTCACCCTGTTCAAATGAAGACAATCTTTCTGTTGACATGTTTTTGTTCCATCCCATTGTAAGAAGATGGGGGAGAATACATTATGGATAATCAGGAATGGTGAAATGCAAATAAATGTTCATTTCTTATTCCTGGTGCAAACACTGCATCAACGGCTTGAGCTCCAGTAAAGCGCCACTTTAAGGCAAGAACGCCATGTTTTCTAAAATATTGGGGTGGAGCTCTGAGGACTACAGTCATTATTTTTGTATGAAGTGTTACATGGAAGGCATAAATAGTCGGAGTTTGTGCTCCTACCCCCTGGACTTTTACTGAAGTGATAATGAAGATGTGTCATCCAGTGACACAGGCCTTGAATGCATCTCCAAACACTTTTCTGCACAGTGACATATTTTTTAAAGTAATCATTAAATAATTTGCTTGCTTGCTTGCTTTCCCGCGTGTGTATTTGTTCCCTAAACCACTGAAACGTTAATTCTCCTCCCTATGAAGCAAATACTGTAAATAACACTCTGGAGGGTTTTTGTGGGTGTTGAGAATGCAGAATACTTACTGAACCCCAGCCTTCCTACCGTGGGTCTGCGAAGTATATGTTTACAAACTGAAAAGGCTCGTTTTGATTTCCTTATGAAAGTGGCAGCTGTGATACTAATTTACGCTGTGCTGAGGAGTGGCTGTCCCCCTTTCTGGGGAGGGGGTGCCTGTTCACTGAGAGGTGTGATTGAACTTGGCTTTGAGAATGTGAGACCTCCACTTGGTGCTTTGGATGAGATTCTTTTTTTTTTTTTTTTAAGTTCTTTCCAATGACACTGAAAAACAACAGGCAAGGGGAAAAGTGTGTTTTCCAAGTTCCAGAGTAGACGTGAGTGGCAAAACTTACTTGTACCTTGTCTGTAAATGTAAGGGTTCAAATTTGGTCAAGCTGGAAAGTAGGAAATAAAGGGTAATGTTAATTTTTTTTTTCTAACCGGTCAAGGGCAAAGCCAGGATGTGTTGGGGATGGCTACTATGGAAGAAACTGAGCTTTCTTTGAGGACAAAACACCTGGTTGTTTAAAGAACTCCTATCTGTACTTCTTTAGGACCTCTGTGTACAGTGCCCAGCACATTCAACGACAGCCAATTTGTGTAAGACAAGACTTTCCATCACACTGACAATATGCAAATGCACAATTGAAAGGTTGTACTTTGCCTTGGAAGTTTCAGTTCCCGGTTGGCTGGGTTGTGGTGAAGCAGAGCAAGATGGAGGAAAGACACAGGGCCGAGCCAAGTTACTCACGGCAACCAGGAAACAGAGAATAAGGCACAGAGGGGTGGGAATAAGATCCAGTACTCACGGGTGTATGCCCAGAGACCTGCTTGCTCCAGCAGGACTCATGCTTTCCAAGTTTTCATCACCCCCAATAGTGCCATCCAATTATGCATTGTCATTGGTGTCACAACAAAGCCCACAGTGAGCTCCACTCCTTGTCTTTGGATGGCCTTACCCTACTTGTGTCATTTCTGGCCTATCTAATGTCCAAACAGCATCAGTCATCTCTTAGTTACTTTTAAATCTTCCGAATGTTGGTAAGGTGGCCAAAGGCAGGGATTCTCCCCTCTTTCTCTTTCTTTTACAGAGTGACACCAAAAGATGAAATGTTAAGTTGACCTCCTTGATTCTGATTTCTCCTTCAAGTCTCATTGAGACATGGGTAAGCACATTCCTTTCCATGTGCATTCAGGTATTCTTGTGGTCAAAGAATCTATTTTTATCCAAATCTAGATAACAATAGCTATTTTTTTTAAAAAAAAAAATTCCCCTTGGGGCTGGGAAGGTGGCTCAGTGGTAGAGCGCTTGCCTTGCATGCTCGAGGCCCTGGGTTCGATTCCTCAGCACCACATAAGCAAAAAGAAAAAAGCCGGAAGTGGTGCTGTGGCTCAAGTGGTAGAGCGCTAGCCTTGAGCTGAAGAGCTGAGGGACAGCACCTAGGCCCAGAGTTCAGGCCCCACGACCGGACCCAAAAAAAAAAAAAAAAAAAAAAAATCCCTTAAGCTGCAAGCTGGTGGCTCACACCTGCAATTCTAGACACTCAGGAGGCTGAGCTATGAGGATTGTGGTTCAAAGCCCAGCTAAGCAGGAAAGTCTGGGAAATCTTGTCTCCAATTAAGTACCAAAAAGCTGGAAGTAGAGCTGTGACTCTCAAGTGGTAGAATGCCAACCTTGAGCTAAAAAGCCAAACAAGAGTGCAAGGCCCTGAGTTCTAGCCCCAATTCTGGCACAAAAATAAATACCTTGGGGGGATGGGGAGGGGGGGTGGAGGGGTGGCGGGGATGATGGGAAGGGAAGGGAAAGAAAGGGGAAACAAAGGAGGAGGCAACAATGCTTGTTAAGAAATGTACTCATTACCTTGCCCATGTAATTGTAACCCCTCTGTACGGTATTTTCACAATAAAAAAAAATGCTTTTGTCTTAAAATGTCAAATAAATAAATATCTTGCATGTGAAGAACTGGTATGGAGATAGGGACTTAGGAAGGGAGGAAAAAGTAAACAGCCACTTAAAGACAGCGACAGCTTCTGAGAAATGTGTCCCTAGGCAATTTTCTCATGTCATGTGTGGATATCATTGAGTGCATTTTCACAGGATGCAGGTCAATCTGCTGACATAACCAGGAAAATGGTCAAGGTAAGACTAGGAGGTTGCTGCCAGTATAATTCAGCAAAACAGAAGAACCCTATAACAGTCCAAGAGCTGGTGGCTCATGCCTATAATCTTTGCTACTCAGGAGGCTGAGCTCTGAGGATCACAGTTCAAAGCCAGCCAGGAAAGTCCATAAGACTCTTATCTTGGGGCTGGGAAGGTGGCTCAGTGGTAGAGCACTTGCCTTGCATGCCTGAGGCCCTGGGTTCGATTCCTCAGCACCACATAAGCAAAAAGAAAAAAAGCCGGAAGTGGCGCTGTGGCTCAGGTGGTAGAGCGCTAGTCTTGAGCTGAAGAGCTGAGGGATAGTGCCCAGGCCCAGAGTTCACGCCCCATGACTGGACCCCAGAAAAAAAAAGACTCATCTCCAATAACCCACCAAAAAGCCAAAAATGGAGCTGCGACTCAAGTGGTAGAGCACTAGCCTTGAGCAATAAAAGCTCAGAGACAGTACCTAGGCCCTGAGTTCAAGCTCCAGGACCAATACATATACAAAAAAAAGCCAGGCTGGAAATGTGGCTCAAGTGGGCCAGCTGAATAAGTAAGTCAAGTGATCATGAGGACCTCAGTTCAAACCCTGTTACTGAATTTAGATATTCCTTTAAAAAGATATTCAAAGGGCTGGAAAGATGGCTCAGTGGTAGAGCGCTTGCCTTGCATGCCTGAGGCCCTGGGTTCGATTCCTCAGCACCACATAAGCAAAAAGAAAAAAGCCAGAAGTGGCGCTGGGGCTCAAGTGGTAGAGTGCTAGCCTTGAGCTGAAGAGCTGAGGGACAGCGCCCAAGCCCAGAGTTCAGGCCCCACGACCGGACCCCCCCAAAAAAAACCAACAAAAGATATTCAAATACAAGTGATGGCAATGCATTTGATATTAAAGTTTATAATATTTTCTGTGCTACTGCTGCTTTGTCACAGAAGATGGCATGAGTTTTTAGTACTTGTGAAATTTATATGCAAAGTCTGTCTCTCAGTATTGACAAGAATTTTTATCAACAGTTGTAGTTTCTTCTGACTTAGCAGAATGAAGTTTCTCTAAATTCAAATGAATTAACTGCATATATATATACATATACATATTTATATGAATATAAAGACAAGAGAGAATATTGGCAAAATGTCATTAATGTCAATAGAACACACATAACAATCTTGGCCATGTCAACACAATGAGTTCTTTTACTGAAATAAAAACGTTAATTTTATGTAATAAATATATAATAGCTAATGAATTATGTATGTCTTTATTGCTCATCCAAGTATCATCAGCTTATCAACAGAGCACTAAGACAAGTGTAATAATAATTAATTCAGTCATCTTTGATAGTTGGCTGACTTGTCAGTCACATATAAAACTAGTTTTACACATATTTTCTCAATTTTGTCACTATGAATATTTGTTTATCAAGGTAAAAAGATCAAAACTAGCTGGAGGCTGGTGACTCATGCCTTTAATCCTGGCTACTCAGGAGGCTGAGATCTGAGGATCACAGTTCAAAGCCAGCCCAGGCAGGAAAGTCTGAGAGACTCTAATCTCCAGTTAGCCACCAGAAAACCAGAAGTGAAGCTGTGGCTCAAGTGGTAGAGTTCTAGCCTTGAGCAAAAATGCTTAGGGTCAGTGCCTAGGCCTTGAGTTCAAGCCCTGGAGACACACACATACACACACACACACACACACACACACACACACACACAAGCAGCCAAGCTGGGATTTTATACACCTCCTCTTTCTCTTACTCAGCTGGAGATACACACACATCCCTCCTCTCATTCTCACTGAAGTCCAACAATCTTTAACAAGAGGCTAAAACTCCACAGTAACATTTACAAATGCAAATGCACAATTAAGGTAACACCTTAATGTGAATGACTTTTAGTTGGTATAATTAATCTTCCAGTTCACCAACCTCTGGAGTGCTCACTAATGAAGAGCGTATTACTATGTTCCTAGGGGATAGTCCTCCTGGTCCAAGAGAGCACATTTGGTGTGGAGAGGAAAAACGAGTTGACGAATTAGGAGATGTCTTCAAATAAATGGAGGAGAAACGTGGGAGTTACATTTAATCCTCCTGCAGGGCAACAGTGGACAGCAGGTGTCCGGGCTGTGCTCAGAAGGTGTTCAAGGTGGGGCTGAAACCCAGCTCTCCCAGCTGCAGTGCTCCCAGGCCTGGCTGTCATTCTTGCAAAAGTCCTCTTGGCTGTGCAGGGTCCTGTCTGCAAGTTCCAGTTAGGCCCCAGTGGTGAAAATTATATAAATGCAGATTTGTGATGACTAACAGGAAAAGATGGCTTAGAAACTTCATCTTTTCCCTGCCCCTGCCCCCTCCATGCTTGTCCTGGAGTTTGAATTCTGCTTCTTCAGCTCTCACTTGACTTTTTCACTGAAGGCTGGCACTTGGCCACTTGAACTACAGCTCCACTTCTGGCCTTTTGCTGGTTAATTGAGATAAAAGTCTTACAGAGTTTTCTGTTCAGGCTGGATGCAAACCACGATTCTCTTATCTCCATCTCCTGAGTAGCGAGGATTATAGGCATGAGCCACCAGAGACCTGGCTATAAACATCATACTATTAAATACTTGTAGCAACTCTGAAAGATAGGTTCAATTATTGCTCTCACTTTCCAGAAAAGAGAACTGAGGCTCAGAAGTTAAGCAACTTGAGATGCAAACTGAGATAAAACCCAGATGTCCATGATCTAAAACACCCTGATTATTCCATTAACACTCTAATACTCATTTCTAACAAATCAATCAGTTCTGTGACATGAATTATTTGAGCTATTTTGGAGCGTACACATGCACGTGCACGCTAGTACTGTGGCTATATTTCTTTAAGTGCTTTAGAACACTTGTTACATCACAAAGGGGCCCACATATTCAATGAGGAGTTGAGTCAGGTGATACCTACACAGTATGGGCAGCAGGTAGCAGAAGCTACCCCATGGATTTCAAGAATGAGCCAGTGGCTCACGCCTGTAATCGTAGCTACTCAGTAGGTTAGGATCTCAGGATTGAGGTTCAAAACCAGCCCAGGTAGGAAAGTGTGTGAGACTCTTATCTCTAATTAACTACCCAAAAAAAGATGGAAGTGGACAGCACCCAGGTCCTGAGTTCAAGCCCTAGGACCAACACACAGACACAGACACAGACACACACACACACACACACACACACACAGACACACACACACACACACATACGAAAAATGAGTGGTTCTAATGCAAGATTAACAGTTGAGGGAAGTAAAATCAGGAAGCTACCAGCAGTGACCTTGTCTGTCATACTAAAACAAGTGATCCCCTCTTGTCACCTGAATCCCACTCCAAATTCTGAGAACTATTAGCTGCTCAGGAGGCTGAGACGGGAGGATCACTTGAACCCAGGGAGTTTGAGATCAACAGGGGCAACACAGCAAGACTCTGTTTCCAAAACAAACAAACAAAGGAGACAGCAACTATATTACATTTTTCACCTCATCATCACCTCTAAGATTTCAGCAACTTCACTTGTCTTAAAGAAAACTCAGGAGCTGCCTAACCAAGCCTGCTCCTGGCATTTTAGAAAAATGGGTTTTCATACAAAGGATTAGGCTCACAGAAAGCATTTTACAAGGGATAAAATGTAGAAGGTTTCCTTTATGTATAAATGCAATCCATCTAGAAAGAACCTAGATGTGGTCCCAGATACTCTGAGATACTCTGCACTAGTTCTCATTTGCCAAAAACACGGGCATCTCTGGGAGGAGTAGAGAGCTCTATCTGTCTATCTGTCTATCTATCTATCTATCTATCTATCTATCTATCTATCTATCTATCTATCTATCTATCTATCTACCTATCTATTTATCTATCCTCTAATCTATCATCTATTTATCTTCTACCTAATCTATCTAATCTATAATCTACATCTATTTATCTAACCTATCTTTAGTCACTTTATCTAATTTATCCTCGAGCAACTTCTATTTAATGTGTCATCTAGCTATAAATCACGTATTTATCTACTCTATTATCTAGCCATCCATTTGTTCCATCTACCTCTACCCCTTTATCCTTCTGCATCCACCTGTTCCAGCCGAGTGATCTCTTCTGTTGTCCATCCCTTTCAGTGCTTGAGGTTTATGAAGATAGAGGGAGGTATCTTTTAGTCTTTCTAGAGGTAACAGAGGGAGAGGAGTAGGAAACAGTGGAGCAATTGATTTTTGTTTGTTTGGGCTCCTACCTGCAAAAAGAAAAAGGTTTTAGTCTATAACACAGCATCCTAACAATAGCAGGATCTATGAATTTTTTTTCCAATAGGTAATTCCAGGATGAAGGCAATGCATTTGAAAAACAACCTAGTGTGCCACAATATTAAAACAGTAGGCCACTATAGCTACAATATACCAGCTATTGACAATGAGATTACAGACTCCTGCCTCCCAATATTCTCCCTTCTGGGTCTCAGCACTCAATTTTGTTGTCCAAGAACACCCACGGCTGGAGTAAGGGAAGGGCCCGGGTGGTGTGAACGAGTCTTTTGCTTACATTTGGTATAGGAACTCATGTGGCTGCATGAGTACGAGTCAAGCCATCTAGTCTTACATCACCTTAGGAAGCAAGTCTTTCCCATAACTAGCTCCAAGTTAGAAAATCGTGTTTCTATTTACATACCTGACTCCGTATTCAGGCTTATGGTTTGTTTATTGTATTGAAAGTCTTTCTCTTCTGACAAGCCTTAGGGGAACATTCATCAAATTCATTAATTACTGAGCATATGGCTTACATCTGAAATATTTTGTTTGCATTTGGAGGCTGAATTTTAAGAGGCACATTGGCAAACTAGAGTGAGTTCAGAGGGTGGCCAGGATTAATAATAGCAATAAAGTAGGATCAATAAAACCACATATTGAGTCCTGTGCCAAACACATTGTATAGGTTGGCACTTTTAATCCTCACAGTATTTTATCTTTTCTTTTTTTTCTTGTGGTCCTAGGGTTTGAACTCAGGGTCGAGACACTGTCCTGGAGCTCTTTCACTCAAGGTTAATACCCCTACCATTTTGAGCCACTGGTGCATTTCTGGTTTTCTTTGGAGATAAGAGTCTAGCAGACTTTCCTGCCCTGGCTGCCTTTGAACTGAGATCCTCAGATCTCAGCCTCCTAAGTAGCTAGAATTACAGGTGTGAGCAACCAGTGCCCAGCTAGTATTTTACCTTTGAAGGCATAGAAGATTAGAAAGCCTGAGCTGACAAAAGTCATATGGCCAGTGACAAAGGCCCCGATTAATGTCAGATCTGAGTTTTGGGCCACGGTGACAAACCCAAAAAACCATCCTAGGAGAAGCTACAGAGGAACTGTGAAGGTTTATGCAGATGAAGGAAAGAAAAAGACCAATGATAGCAAATTGTTGGATGGCAGATTGGATCTCAGTAATTCAGCATTCAGAAAAAAGGCTGAAAGAACTTTCTTTTTTCAAAATGGATAATAAATTTCAGTACTAAGATGTATAGAATCTATGATGTGAATAAAATGGCACAGATTATCAAATTTCTATTTACCATTCCAAAGGAAACTACAAGTCTCTAATTCCTATAATTTTTGTAAAAGTTGACACCTAGGCAGATGGCAGGTTGAGTCTTACCTTCTCAGAAGTGTCAGCTAGCCCTTTTATGTTGCTGAGTCTTTGAAACTCTGTAATCCTGAAGTTTCACCCTTCACTTCTTGCTTCATAGTGCTGGCCTGAGGACTGAATTAGTTAATTTGTTGGAAGGAAGGGCTTTATAGTGGTCATCTGCTATACAAAAGAATATATTTTAAGTTCCTTTAATATTTTTCGCTGTCAAGTGATACAGCTCAACCTTTAAAGCTACTGAATCAAGCAGACTGGTGAGTATAACATTGAATCTACCATCTAGCTACATCTGGTTATCTAATCTATCACCCATCTTTTTGTGTGTATGTGTGTGCTGGTGGCTGGGGCTTGGACTCAGGGCCTGGATGCTGTCCCTGAGCTTTTTTTTCTCAAGGCTAGTGCTCCACCCCCTTGAGCCACAGCTCTACTTCTGGCTTTTTTTGGTAGGTAGTCAGAGATAAGAATCTCCTGGACTTTCCTATCTGGGCTGGCTTTGAACCTGGATCCTCAGGGCAAAGGAGAATAATGGAAGGGATGATTTGGATCAAGATGCACTGTACATACAGTGTTACATTGTAACACTGATATACAACAATTTACAGATAAAAAAATAAATTAAGAATAATAAAGAAATTCAGATCCTAACTCTTAGAATTTGGGTCATGAAAAGGTCAGATCATAAAAGTTTTTTGTTCAGCTAAAAATAAAACAAACTGCTCAGTAACTCAAGATTATATTAGGATGTATCCCCAAAATTTAGCCTTTGATATAGCCAATAAAATGTTCTTTTTTGGATACCACTTTCACATTATTATTTTTACCTCCATAAAAATAATAATCATAAAAATGTACACCAGATTCAACAATAACACCGAGTTCTTTACTACCTTGCCTAAGAAACTACCACAAGAGTAGTGGCATAAAGTAGAAATTGTCATTTCTTCTTCCCAAATCACAATATTGTCATATGGAAGAGACATATAGTCAATTTTAGCAACTATTTCTTGGGTTGAAACCGATAGCGGGGTAGGTACGTGTGCGCGCGTGTTTCATTAGTTACTAATCCATCTATGAAACATCCAATCTCTCTCCTACAAATCTCTTCTTGGGACAATTTGCAGTGTCATAAATAGAGAAAACCATCAACATTTATATTTGCAGTTTGTCTCATTATAAGTTGCACAAAGTATATGGTTCTGCATGTACCTGAAACACTGTAATAAACAACAAAAGTTGCAAACTCGGAGCCAACACAAAGGGGCTAAATTAAAGTGTGTGCTCATCTATCTTTCTGCACAGTAAAGAATAATACACAGCTCAGCATCCATCTGCCATTTTCTCCATGAGTAGAGTCAAAAGAGATAACTCACTTTTCAAATGAAGACATATGTTCTGAGGAGCAACAGTCATAGATTATATAGGTACACATGCATGTGAATAAATGCACCTGTAAATCTATCTATCTATCTATCTGTCTATCTATCTATCTATCTATCTATCTATCTATCTGTCTGTCTGTCTGTCTGTCTGTCTGTCTGTCTATTGGGATATTTCTACCTGTGTGTGAAATTATGAATTCCTTACATCACTACCACTAATACTTTGTGTGTGTGTGTAGAAGAGTATTTGGGATATTTTTAAATCCCCACGTGCATAAAACCTGTGCATACTTGCAAATTTGATTGTCATCCAATGGGTCCGAATAATTTATGAATTAAGCTGGCAGTTCAAAATGAAAAGTATTTACAGGATCAAAAATGGGGAAAATATAGAGAGAGGAAGGTGAAGTGGAAATGAAGGGTGTGTGTAGGGAAAAAACAACTCTTCGCACAGTAAAAACACACATGTGAAAACCATCCCTATGTAGATTTACCATAGAATGATCTTCAAAACTATTGAAAAATGGAGTAAATGTACTGTAAATTAATGCTCAAAAAAAGAGAATCGCATTACTGTATTTAACAGGGGTCTTTTGGTTATTCCCTCCCCCCACACACACCCTTAGAATGTGGATTGTTCAAATCAAGGCATGTTGTCAGTTTTACAAGGTGTTTATTAATGTGGGATTTAATAAAAATAAAAAGTAATATTAAAAATTTGAAGGCTGACAAATTGGATGGGAATACCTACAGAACTTCAAACAAACATACGGTCTACTCTCCTGCTCACCGCCAGGAAGCCTTAAAGTCAGAGTAGTGGACCTCTGCTCACATCTTGCACAACAGGCTTTGCAAGTGTTCCTCTTTTAGAAAATTATAGAGTTAAAAAATAAATGTCAAGGGTTGTGTTAGTGCTTTTGAATCTATACAGGCATTTGGAGGACATGAAGCATGACTACAATAGAACCAGAATTGTAAAACACACAGAGACTCGAGCTCATGCAACATCTTCCCATATAATTAGAGAAAAAAAAATGATGGCACAAATGTCTAACCATTAACTCTGCTGTCTCCTGAGGAAGCACCTAGGGGGAAAAAAGAAGCTAGAGCATGAGAACCTGTGGAGGTTTTAGAAGCATTTCTTTCCCTGTGCCATTTCTTTAAATGCTCTTTCTGAACAGGTCTTGAGAAACCTCTGAAATTTAACCACACCAAAAAAAAAAGAAAAGTGAACTTAAGTTTCAGACTTCAAGCTAGGACCCATTTCCTGACAGTGATAAAAGGGAAAAAATCATCCCAAATGTCTTGTCACTACCCCAACCAAGGTCCTATCTATCATCAGGACTGTGACTCCTGGATAATAGATTAGGCACATCAATAAAATATTGTAACCACAGTTTGAGACAAATGCCCTGTTATATCCAAGGTCAGAGGTTGGCCAAGGTCACGGGGGATACTAAACATATTTATCACTGGCCAAGCGTCAAACTGAGTTTTAAATTTTGTCAGACATGAAAAACTGCTACCAGATGGTGTCAAGATAATTCTTCTCTGTGTTAAAAAAACAAACAAGCAAACAAAAACCACTTAGATATAGTAATTAGCTCAAACACCATGCCTACCTGGTATATCATTCCTACTATAACTTTGAAGGTGCTTTGTTAGAATTACTCCAATTAAATGCAAACAGTTAACAAGTGATGGGTTTTTATTTTTTTAGAGCTGAGGATCATCCTAAAACAATAGAAAGAGACATGGAATGATTGCAAATTGTCACCCTAATTCCCACTTTATCCCCTGCCACTCCCACCTCTGCTCCATATCCCCGTTGACTGGGGGAAAAACAAAACAAAACATTTGTTCATACTTGGTGATGTTTAATCTCTGCCATAGTAAAGAATCTCCTGAATGACAGACCTCTTCATTCTTCAGTTAATCTAGAAATGTAGCCTAAACATTTGGGAAGCTTGTCAGCTAGGAGAAATCATGTGCTATTGCTGCGCAAAATAAAACACTGGAGGCAGAAAGAGACTTTGAGCAGGAGAGTATTATAATGTCTGAAGTAATGAAAAAAATAAGCTCTAAAAGTATGTTTTAGAGAGCAGAAAGACATGCTATTACTAATGAATTTGTACCATATTTGCTTTTTTAAACATTATCTTCGTGTCGTTATACAAAGGAGTTTTCATGCAACAAAGCAGCCTATGAATACAATGCATCTTAACCAATGTCACTGCTTTCAACAGTCTCACCCATTCCTCCCAACCCATCCTTTCTCATATTTCCATATATGTATTATATATAGAGAGAGAGAGAGGGAGGAAGGGAGGGAGAGAGGGAGAGAGAGATGGATATATAATACCAATTATTGCATTTAATGACACGAGTATTTGTCTAGCTCTGGTCTGCTGTGGCATTTCGGTGGGTGAGGGTGAGATCAGAGTCAGGATTCTTCATCACATTTTATTTTACAGTACGGATCTGACAGGACACTGGTGAAGTGCTGGGGAGAGATGGAACATGGCCCAACACCAAGGGAAACATTGTAGGTACCTAGTATGCTAATTAGGAATAATTAAGGCTCCTGTTCCTTCCCCCCCCCCCCCCCCCCGCCCCAAATCTCACCTACTGGACTGCCAGAGAGAATGCATCATATAATTTAAATTCTCAGCCCTCCTGCAATGTTTTCATTTTAAGAAGTAGCCAAACCATGGGACTTCTGCTGTTTGGGTTCATTTCCTAGAAAACCATCAGTTTGGATAGGGCTGTAATTCCCCTACACCTCAATGAAGCACAATAAAGATTTTATTTTATGCTCCAATAATCATTGGCAAGAGCATGATGCCTCTTCCTGTTATCACCAAAGATCTCAGGAATGAGAAAGATGGGGTAAAGCGAGGTCACTTCTGGCAACAAGAAAACCATCTAGTCTTTGAACGTCAAGATTGTAAATGTCTACTGTTTCGTGTGTGTGTGTGTGTGTGTGTGTGTGTGTGTGTGTGGTTTTGTTTTTGAACTTATTATTTTTGGCAGGGTTGCATATGTTCTCTGCACTCATTCCACAAATCTGGGTGATTATTATTCCAATCACCAGAGGAAGAGAGAGTCACATTAATTTGTAGTAATTAATAGCACTGATGCATTTGACAGCGCATGTTAACAAGCCTCTTTGATTGTTTGAGTCTCTAACTGCGGCGCTTCTTGTTTGCAGCACCTCCGAGGAATTCATAATATCAAAGCTTAACGGTATCTGATACTTGTCAAAATGCAATTTATAAAAGTTTAATTCTTTTATTGATTTAGTTTGGTTTTGATGCCTGCAGAGTCAGCTCCCTTGACAGAACTTAGCAGATTCAAATGCTTGTCACCAGCTCGGCCTCCTTTTTGCAGGGAACAGTTGCCATAGGCCAAGCCAACAGGCATGGTTTAATTGCCATTAATTAAAAGCATAAATCTCTTTTTTCTTCAGTTTCTCTGCTCTTAAAGGGAGGGGGGAGTGTGCACATATCTCTCTTTTCCTGGGTTTGTCAGAACACCTTCTGGCAAGCCAAGTTTAACCCCTTCCATCTTTCTAAGCCCTTTCTGGGATAAGCTTTTGAAGCCTTGCTCTTATGATCTGATGTGAAATGCGTGGCGTTTGGTGATATTTAACAAACTGGATTCCTTCTTTATTGCAGGATAATGAGGTCAAATGAGCCCCTCCATGGGTTGTATACATGCTTAAATGGTTTTTGCACCAGATTCCTTTTGACAGCAAATAAAACGGGAGCCAAACAAAACATGAGCTACTTAAAATTGGATGGGAGGGGATACTGGATAAGAATGAACTGGGAAAATTAAAACACACACACACACACACACACACACACACACACACACACACACACACACTATTTTTTTTAATTAAGTGCAAAGAAACCTTCCAGCAAAGTAAGTCTGCCTGGTCATTTTCAGATTGGAAGCAATTAGGGAGATTCTTGGGATAAAGGGAAGTGCTGAGCTTATACAGAACCCAAATGATTATACAGTAAATATTATTCCAGCTCCATTTACCTTCTAGTATTATCATTAAATCTGTTTCATTTCGAAGGGAGCCAAGGATGTTGAGAGCAAGGTAAAATAATGAGGAGAACTCACCCCTCACTTCGATGGGGGAAGGTAAAGGGAATGGGTAAAGTAGATACGTTCTGTTTTCAAAAGTATTATTATTTTTTACTTGCCCACAATTATCCTATGAAATGATTATCCACCAGGCTTTGCGATTCAATGGCGATGTCAAAACAATTCTGCTTCCCCTGCCTGCCAGGCGCCTTTTCTTCCCCCTCAGTCCAGCCGCCATTCCGGGAGGGGAATGGGGGGAAGGGTCGCTATAAGCAGATTATTGCTTTAAAGCATTTACACATATTAGTTTTGCTGCATCTGCTACCAGCTTTAGCGGGACTGCTGAGCTGTGGAAGTCCTCCTTGCTTTATTTAAAAGAAAATAGGGAGGAGGAGGAGGAGGAGGAGGAGGAGGAGGAAGAGGAGGAGGAGGAGGAGGAGGAGGAGGAGGAGGAGGAGGAGGAGGAGGAGGGGAGAATGAAAGAGGAGGAAGAGGAGAAGGTGGAGGAAGAAGAGGAGGTGGAGGAGGAAAAGGGAGGAGGAGGAGGGGAGGAGGAAGAGGAGGAGGAGGAAGAAGAGGAGGAGGAAGAAGATGAGGAAGGAGAGGAGGAGGAAGAGGAGGAAGAGGAGGAGGAAGAAGAAGAGGAAGAAGAAGAGGAGGAGGAGGGAGAGGAAGGAAAAGAGGAGAGGGGAGGAGGAGAAGGAAAAGGGAGGAAGAGGAGGGGAGGAGGAAGAGGAGGAGGAAGAAGATGAGGAAGGAGAGGAGGAGGAAGAGGAAGAAGAGGAGGAGAGGAGGAATAAGAGGAAGAGGAAAAAGAGGAGGAGGAGGGGGAGGAAGAAGAGGGGGAGGAGGAGGAGGAGTTGGAGTTAATTCTGCACTTGGCTGTGCTGCCTTGCTCAGTGCATGTGTACGTTGTGCATCTGTGTTTATCGCGTCAAGAACGGGGCGAACATCGATTCTGGGGGGTCAGTGGGGGGGGCGGGGGAGAGGGCCCAATCTACTGATTTTTTCCAGAAACCTCTCCGTGAACGCGAGGCCGTTCATTGGGGCGCTTGCCGCGGGACCTGCAGCTCGGGGCCACTGGAGTGTGTCTGGAACTGGGGGCGGGGGGTGGGGGGGGTGCGGATGTGCAGGGTTCTGATGGCGGCGGCGGCTGCAGCGCGAGCCCCGCAGCCCGGGGGCGGCGGCGGGAGCCCCCGAAGCCACGCGAGGGGTGACCTACATTCGTACCCGCGCTTCCGGGGGGTGGGGGGCTTGTGCGCGCACGCACGGGTGTATGTGTGTGTGCACGTGCGCGCCGCGCGCACGCCGGGGAGGGGCAGGCTCCCTCCCCCCCACTCCACCC
>NW_024870679.1:18065000-18425000 GCF_019054845.1 Dipodomys spectabilis
AGAGAGAGAAGGAGACAGACAGATAGACAGATAGACAGACAGGCAGGCAGACTTATTTCTTCTCAGTTGAAATACTTCTTCACTCTTGTATAGTGATCACAAAGATGGACATAGCTCAGAGGCAGAACAGATGCCTAGCAAGCATGAGCTCAGGGTTCAATCCCCAGCACTGCAAAAATAATGTAATAAAATAAAAGCCATGAAGGGTTCCCCCAGAAACCATCTTCACTCTCTGTGTGGTAACAGACACCAACCCCCATCAGTACTCAGAGTAGCAGGGGGGCGTTGGGCTCCATCTAGAGATAACATTTTCTGGTCCTGTCTACAATGAGATAGGACCACGCAGGAACACTGAAACAAAAAGATGCAAGAAGTTTAAGTTCAACTTCCTGGCAAGGCTACTTGACCTGACCCTTCTTTTGTCCTGCTGACTGGAAAGAGGGAGAGCCAGCACAAGCTCAGAGACTGTGCAAAGTGTAGCAGAACCAGTGTAAGGCCCTTCCTTGACTGCTCACATGCTATGTGTAAAAGAAATAATAATCAAATGCACTTAAGAAATAATAATCAAATGCACATTCGAGCTGGGGTCTCTTTCTTACAGTAGTTTAATAAAATCTTTGACTATTGGAAAAAAAAGTGCTTCTTAAGCAAAAGCACCTAGAAATAGAAAGATCTAGACAGATTCAGAGTAATTCCTTATCCATAATGCATAAAGACTACTGAAGGACTCAGAGTAGAAGATATAAACATCACTTTTAAATGAATAAAGTATTGTTTTTTTTGTTTTTTTTTTTTTGCCAGTCATGGGGCCTGAACTCTGGGCCTGGGCGCTGTCCCTCAGCTCTTCAGCTCAAGGCTAGCACCTCATGCATGGGAGGCAAGCACTCTACCACTGAGCCACCCTCCCTGTTAAGTAAATAATGTGTAAATACATTATAATTTATTATACATAAAAATAGTATAATATAAAATCATACTGAAATAATAAATGGTATGAAAATAAAAAAAACTATAATGAAGTTATTGGAGATAAAACCTGTGAGAGACAAAAGTGCTTGGGATAAGTAAGGAGATGAATTAATTCAGGCTGTTGTAATAAAACATTCATGAATGACAGTGATCTCAGAGAAATGGACAGGATCTGGAGTATTACAGAGGTAGGTAAAGGATGGTATCTATCACAAGACACACCATAGAAGTTAGGAGGAAGAAGAGAGAAGAGTCATATCTCAGAATACTTGAGAGCAAGGTGGTCCTTGGTGATTGAAGACCACAAAAGAGTAAGGAGGAGCTGCTGGAAAAAAATTCAAGGATGGGGGCATTTTCCAGGGAAACTTTGACATGGCCAGATCAAAATTAAAAGCGGGGGGGGGGGGGGGGGGGGAGGAGAGGGAGTGGGCAATAAAGAACCCTTGAAAAGTTTTAGCAAGCTGGTGGTACATTTGAGAAAGGATTCTACTCAGAGTGTAGAAGTGGGACTGGGGAGAGAAAAGACTAGAAGAGCAGTAAATAAGAAAGCAATTTAATGAAGAGGTTGTCTAGATAAACTCAAATCTTGTCTGCATCGCTGGGCCTGTTAGGACAGCATTAAGTAGGGATACTGTGCAGACCTGAGTATCAGGAGAAGGATCTGGGATAGAATTAGATTTGTGAATTTCTTAAGATAAGGAAGCTGAGATCAACTAAGGAGAGAAAAAGGGCCAAAGGCAGAATCCCTGAAATTAGTAACACTTGGGGAACAGGCAGAAGGAAAGGGATCAGCAAAACAGGGGGGAAGGAAGAGCCAGGGAAGGAGGAAACTAGGAAGAGAAGGATGGCCTGGGAGCCAAAACAGGAAAAGCCTCGGGAAGAGAGCGATGAGTGGCACTCATCTCAGCCAGGCATGGAGGCTGCAGTGAGGCGAGGGCTGATACCGGAGACCCTGCAGAGCTCATTCAGAGAAGTCGGCTTCACGTGGGAAAGGCTCCAGTGAGAAGTTGAATATTCACTTCTCAAACTTGCCAGGTGCTGGTGGCTCACGCCTGTAATCCTAGCTCCCCAGGAGGCTAAGCTCTACAGATCAACATCTAAAGCTAGCCCAGGCAAGAAAGTCAGTGGGACTCTTATCTCCAATGAACCAGCAAAAAGCTGAAGGTGCACAGGTGGTTCAAATGGCAACGTCAGCTTTGAGCAAAAAAGGTAATGAAAACCATGTAGGCCCTGAGTTCAAGATCCAGTACTGGCAGGCACACACACACACTCACACAAAACTTGCTTGGGATTTGTCAAAGTGCTGTGTGTTTAGAAAAGCCAGAATAAAATCCCCCCTCATTCTACAAACGTATGTAAATTAGGGGGAAAATAATACCTGGATAACTGCGAGAATGAAAGAAGGTAAGACAGACAGACAGATAGAAGGATGTGCTTTTCAGGATGAGACAGGAGTCCAGAGGTGGAAGTTGAAAAAAGCAGGGTAACAAAATGCAGAGATGTGTTTCTTATTTTAAGTGTAAAGTCAAATCATGCACTGTAAACAAATTTTAGCTCAGAATGACAACTCAAATATGTCGCAGTTTAATCCGTACCTGCGTCTGAAGGTATTTATGATCTTTATGAAGTTATCAAGATTGTAGAATTCCAGTTCTATGAAAGTGCTTCAACAGCCTTCCACTCCATCTACAGTGCTTGCTTTTCTTTGGGCACCGGTAAACATTAACCTTGCCCGCCACCACTTATTCAGTCAGTCGTAACATTTTCAAATGCCCTTTGTTTGGAAAAAGAGTAACCTTGCAGGATGAACCCACACTCATAAGGCACCCCTGCATACTACATAGCCACATGACCCCCTAGCTCTATGTACATTCAGTTCTGCAAAATGTCAGGCTTGCTCCAAGTCCCTAGCAAGACTCAAGCCGGACCATCTGCAAGGAAGAAGGAGGGAAGAGAACTACTGATTACTCCTCCTAAGGAGAGTGTCGGTGACCCACACAGCTTCATTTCCTTCTCATTGCCTTGGCCATGCAGGGAGTGGGAAGGACGTGGTCTGGGAGAGGGGCTGTGCCCTGCTGGTGACTTTACCCCTCAGCCCCAGGCTGTCTTACCAGTCAACACCAAGACCCTCCAATCACGCAGGAAGACAGAAGAAAGCTATGTTCTTGGGGAACGAAGGACTCACATCCTTGAGCTTGTTAAACAGGCATATCCAAGCCACACGAAGTGCCTCAAGCCTGTAATCTTAGCTAGACCCTCTCTCTTAAAAATAGCCATCACGGGGGGCTGGGAAGGTGGCTCAGTGGTAGAGTGCTTGCCTTGCGTGCATGAGGCCCTGGGTTCGATTCCTCAGCACCACATAAACAAAAAGAAAAAAGCCGGAAGTGGCTCTGTGGCTCAAGTAGTAGAGCGTTAGCCTTGAGCTGAAGAGCTGAGGGACAGCGCCCAGGCCCAGAGTTCAGGCCCCATGACTGGACCCCCTCCCCCCCCCAAAAAAATAGCCATCACGAAAAATGGTTGGCAGAGGGACATAAGTGGTCGAGTCGCCTGCTCAGCACGTGCAGGCATCCTGAGGTCCAACCTCAGTACTATCAAAAAGAAAAAGAAAAATCTGGCACCTTCACCCGAAGCAGTAGGATTATGTTTTCCATTTTACTGAAAGGAAATTGGGATTTAAAAAATCTGAATGACTAAGATCATCACAGAGCTAACATATTAGTGAACACAATTCAGATTCAGATCTGACCAACTCTACCAAGCCTTAGCTAACCCCTTCAGATTAAGTTAAAAACTAGCACAAATTAGTTTCTTAGACTTCACAATCAAGAAGAAGGAACCTGCAAGTGAAGGAGAGACAGCTCACTAGTACTTGCAGGCCACTGCTGGACATCAGGAACAAAGTCTGACAAAAGAAACAACAACTTACGCCCAATGGTGATTCAATGGGCACTTAATTTCTTTATCATCATCTTAACTTTCAAAAAGCACATCTACATGACTCCAAGAACCTGTTGTAACAAGAAGATGCAGAAGGAAGATGACAGCTGGAGCATCCTGTCAACACTGAGTCTGATAAAATGGTCTCCATTCATCATCAGAGTCTCACAAAGCCAGAGCAAATACTGAGTTTGAGTTCTTCTTTAAAGTTAGGTTGTGACGATTTCTTTGTTTTTGGTGGTAGTCCTGGGCTTGGACTCAAGCACTGTCTCTGATGGTTTTTGCTCAAGGATAGCACTCTACCACTTGAGCCAGAGTACCACTTACTGATTTCTTTTTTTTTTTGGGTCCGGTCGTGGGGCATGAACTCTGGGCCTGGGCGCTGTCCCTCAGCTCTTCAGCTCAAGGCCAGCGCTCTACCACTTGAGCCACAGCGCCACTTCCGGCTTTTTTCTTTTTGCTTATGTGGTGCTGAGGAATCGAACCCAGGGCCTCAGGCATGCAAGGCAAACGCTCTACCACTGAGCCATCTTCCCAGCCCTCACTTACTGATTTCTTGGTGACTAATTGGAGATAAGAATGTCACATACTGGCTTAGAACCATGATCCTCAGATCTCAGCCTCCTGAGTAGCTAGGATTACAGGCATGAGCCACCAGTGGCTGGTGAAGATTTCCCTTTTATGCTAAGTTCATTTAATATCAACTATAACTTTAATTATTATTGTCAAACAGACAACTCACTTGGGCCATCTTGTTCATAAATTCAAAATATAGACTGACAGTCCCTCAGTTGAGCAGTGAGTACTTTGCTATGATTTATGATTTTACAAATGAAAGGATAAGGGGCTTACATCAGAACTAAGATTACTCAGGGAGCGGACCTGATGAAAGTACTATACTCTTATAATTCTACTTTACAAAGTACATTTCCTTTAGCAATTCTGAAAAGACCACCATTGAGTCCATACGCATTCTGCCTCATAAATCAAGAAGTAGAACAACAACAACAACAAAAAACCTGTGGTATTAGAGAAAATATTCCTACCTAATACTTATAGTTACAGTGATTGGCTACACCATCAAACCTACCAGGTTGCATCCTAGTAATATCTGCTCTGAACTACTGGGGGTTAAGTTGTGGTGTGTGAGGAGACAGGTGCTTAAAAAACCCTGCTGACGAACAGCACTAGCACAAGCAGAAGAAAAAGCAGACCCGAACTGCACACACATGGCCTGCGGGACAGTGAGACCACAGAGAGAAATTACAGGCTTCCCCTAAATCAGTGCTGTCATCGGCCTCACAGAACTTCCTGCCCAGGCAAATCAGCCTTAATTGGTTTTCATTCTGTTGTTGTTGAAAAAATAGTGAGCTCAAGCCACCCAGAGAGCATCATGGGACTTTCTTTTGCATACACACACATACACAGAGTCTCTTTAAAAGCTCCAGGGAGCACATCCAGTTTCGAAGGAATAGTAATAAGGAACAGGTTAAGGGTATTTTCCACTGGCTTAAAAATAAAACATTCTATTCTTAAAAAAAATAATAAATTTCAGAATTATAGGAACCGGAAGCAGCAGCTGGATTTATCAGCCTTCATTTCCTCTGAGAGCCACAGTAAGGAACTCCCCACTGAGACAAAAGCCTTGCAGGGGTGAGCTCCTCCTGTGGAACCCAGACTCCCCAACGGGATTCCACGCTCAGGGCTGTGGACATTTACAGCACCCCCCCTCCCTGCCCCCGCCGGGTTCAAGCCACCCTGAGAAAACAAGAAGTCTGGGTAGCATCCATACACTTACAATGGGTCTGAGCAGAGCCTGGCTCCCATCTCCACAAAGGCTCATCTTTGGGGCTCACTATGCACCCCCAGGGACTCTGCTGGGAAGAAACGAAGGGGGCTGGGTGGGCTGAGACTTCTTTTAGCCACTTGTGATGATAGGTGACGCCCTGAATTGCAGGCCACAGTTCTCTCATCCATGAAATGGTCATGAGACCAGAAATAAAACATTAAATGGATGAGGCAATGGCTGGGAGATACCATGTAAATAACACAAAAGTAACAAGAGACCAGAGTGCTAACAGCAACGAATGAATGCATCCATGTAGGTGGTTTCCCAGTTCCAAAGTCTCACAAATACCATTTCCTTTGAGCTCAAAATGATACAGGGGATGGGTGGCAATGCCATTATCACCGTTATCAGCATTATTGCTATTATTGTTTTATAAATAGTTGAGAGGAAGCCCTGGTATCTCAGCAAACATTCCAAGCATTTGAAAACATTTCAGGAGATGCCTCTTGCACACCAGGTGCTGCTCGGGGCAAGTCCCTTTGCCTCCTGGGCACAGTGATTCATTGCCTTGTCACCAGGCTGGTGGAGGACAAAAGTAAATTAAGATCTGGTTTCCACTCCTGAAGAATTCACAAGGCGGGGGCAGGGGAGGTAAGGAAAGAAGTGACATACAAACAGACAAATTAGAAAATGCTCTTTACTTAAAAACATAGAGTCTGAACAGAATGCTTTGGGAATCACAGAACAGGAAATGACTGTGTCCGGAGGCTCATGGAAGAATTTCATTGATTTATAAATGGGGGTGGGGGTGGGGAGGAAATCAGATGACAAATTCAAATTCATCAACATTTGACTTGGGGTTAAAATTCTGAGAAAACTAGGTAGTCATGTCAGTACACTCAGGACAATTCCTCTGCTCATAGCCAATGAATATATCAAATAAAATCATGTAGATATCTTTAAAGAGCTAGAAAACTGGATGCTACAAAATTCTAAAAGATAACATGTTTTCCAGAGTAATACTTAAGTACACAACATACCAGGGTGTCTGTAGAAGCCTGGAAGCTAGGTGTATGTCTGACTCTATGTGTGGCTACTGAAACTAAATACCCTAGAACCACATTAGCAAAAACTAGGATTTGCTAGTTAGGCTGTCTATCATCTGTCTGTCCATCCATCCCTGTCTCCCTCCTTGCCTTCTTTTGTACTGGGACTGGGACTTGAACTCAGGGACAAGGTACTCTCATTTGTTGCTTTCTACCACTGTAAACCACAGCTCCACATTTGTTCCCGGGCCCTCACTCCCTGGTTAATTGGAGATAAGAGTCCCAAAGATTTTTCTGCCCAGGCTGGCTTCAGATCTCAGCCTCCAGATTGGCTAGGAATAATAGGAGTGAGCTACCTGCGCCCATCTGATTTTGCTGGTTTCTGGCTGGGCTTGGACAATGCACTCGGGTCTCCGGTGCTTTGTTTTCCTCACTTCAAAGGTCACCATGTTGGTGGCCGCCTGCCAGATAGGTGATAAGGATGAAATGAATGAATACATAGAAGCGCGCAGGGCATTTCCTGGCACAAAATGAAGGTGACCCGAGGTAGCTGGTTTGTAATAAAACTGCAAAAGTACAGTAATTCATATGGTTTTGCTCACTATCAAAAGAAAATACTCTGAAGGTTCAACGTTTCAGATTTGGCCTTATCCCATAATTTCCATGTTTTAGGAATTTACAGAAGGTCCATTTTAGTCAGAAACTGCTTCAGAAACATACTTAAGTAGAAGTCTGGAAATGTAACCCAAGAAATACAATTTTAAAATCTCGTTTCCACCTGGGCACGGGTGGCTCATGCCTGAAATCCTAGGTACTCAGGAGGCTGAGATTTGAGGATCGCAGTTCAAAGCCAGCCTGGGCAGAAAAGTCCATAGAATGCTCACCTCCAATTAACCACCAAAAAGTTAGACAGAAGTGAGTATAGCTCAAATGGTACAGTGATAGCCTTGAGTAAAAAGAAGCTCAGAGACAGTACCCGGGCTCTGAGTTTAAGCCCCAAACCCAGCACAAAAAGAAAAGTAAAAAGATACACTTGGTTTAGAATATGTCTTTTAAAACTAAAGCAAACACATGAATTAAAATAAAGCATAAAATTAAAAAAAGAAAACTTCGTTCCAAACAACTATTCACAAGGAAAAGTAAATTCCTAAATGCAGTCTGATTCAGACCTGGAAAAGAAGGGAGGGAAAAGGAACAAAGTTTGGAGAAAGTTAATCAAAAATTTCAACCAGGTGGCGTAAGGTAAGGGTGCGGTTATATAAGGCCAGAGGGGAAAAGGAAAGAAATGAAGAGGTATCTTTTTTGGCCTGCAAGTGTTTGAGCTTCCAGGTTCCAGAACAAAATTTCATGTAGCCCTTGTTTGCCCTGCATTATTTCTCTTTCTTGTCCACGACGCTGAGAAACCAAGGGGCTAGGGCTGCTGGCTCTCCGGCACAGAGTCACATGCAGGGCCAGGGAGCTCGAAGAGGCTGGAGTGCCCTTGGGGACCCTTTGTGACAAGTCACAAACGCCTCCCTGTATGGATAAATGCTCACAGGTTCATCTGGAGCCTGAGTCAACACTCTGATGTTTCTCATGAGCTAACACCTGAATTTTGGTGAACTGGGATACATGCTCAGACCAACTCCCTTTCTACCTGAGCTCCCAGACCTGCACGGAGGGCGGCTGAGGGGCTGGAATGCAATAAGCAGGAAAGGCAGCTTGGGAGCCTGTGGCCTGTCAGGCTGAGCAGAGGTGACCCAGCAGGTCATTCCAGCTCTTCACCCAGTACCCCAGCCCAGTCTGGTCTGACCATGGCCCAACACAACTTGGCCCAACATACAGGTGAGTTTTTGGGTACCATCAGCTTCCCCAAATTTGGCTGTGAACCTCAACTGAAAAAGGACTTTGAGCTAGGCACTGGTGACTCATGCCTGTAATCGGAGCTAGTCAGGAGGCTGAGAATCACCGTTCAAAGCCCAGCAGAGCCCAGGCAGGAAAGTCCGAAGGACTCTTCGATTAACCACTAGAAAACCGGAAGTGAAGCTGTGGCTCAAAGTGGTAGAGCACTACTAGCCTTTGAGCAAAAAGAGCTCAGGGACACCTAGACCCTGGGTTCAAACCCCATGACTAGCCAAAAAGAAAAGGGGGAGGGGGAGACCTTGTGTGCGTGAGCAGACATGAAGCTCATTATGATGGTGTACTTGAAATTCTGTAAACCTCTGATCATCAGACAGAGTTATGATGTTGGAAAAAAACAGAAGAGCACAAGCAGGGTTGGGTGAGTTTGTGGGGTTCTGGGGGCTAAGCAAAAACCCTCCCTAGCTAAGCAGTCACTTGTAATAATAACATTCTCCCTGCAGCCATGATGGCGGATGCACTTGTGTCTCCTCTCTGGGGCATCGACGCCCCTGTTCCTCACGTACTGACTGTGGCATGCCGTCTATTCTGCTTGGATTCAGGGTAAGATTCACCTTTGAGATGGGTTGTGTTTACCACCAGATGACTGGCAGGCAATCCAATCTTGCACTTAATGAAGAGAAATTATTGCTCTCCTTTTGTTTAGTCAAATGAGGATTCGCTTAAAGGTTCATTTCAATGAAGCTTCAGCAGGGAGCCAATGGCTCAGGCCTGTGATCCAAGCTACTCAGAAGGCTGAGATCTGAGGATTACAGTTCAAAGCCAGCCCCATTAGCAAAGTCCATGAGACCCATGATGTCCAGTGAGCTACAAAAAAAAGCTGGAAATGGAACTGTGGCTCAAGTAGAGGGCTAGCCTTGAGCACAAAAGCTCAGGACCAGACAGGGGCCAGTCCCTGAGTGAAGCCTGAGGACCAGCAAACATACACAAAAATAAGAAAAAAAGAAAACAACAATCGGTAAAATGGTAGGGAATAAGGGGACTTTTGCCTAATGCTAGCACCCACTCCATACAGCCTGAGAGCTGAGGCTGTGAGGACCAGCAAACTGGCATTCCATCCCAGCTGGAGAGATGCCTTCTTCCCTCCTCTCTCCAGGTACCTGGTAAGCAGGAGCCAGCTTTTCCCTGATGCTTAAGACACCAGGGCAGGTAATGATTGAGGTGACACTTGTTCTTTCTCCTCTTGTTATATCACCAGAGGGGGGCCCCTAAACAAACTGGTTCTCCTGACCCTTTTTTCTCCCCTTTTGTTCTTTCCTGTTCCTTCCTTTATTCTCCTTGCCTGTACTCGTGATGAATTGAATTGTGAGTTCCAATCCTACTGGTGGCACATGGCAGGAGGGTCTCAGCTGCTGGCTGCCAGCTGCTGATGCCTTGCTTGCCCGGGGGAAAGGGCTGGGGAAGTCTACCTAACTCAGGGCTGAAACTTCAGGAAGCTCACGAGGCTGCAGACCAAAGTTACATTCTGCACACAAACACACCAAAAAAGCATTCTCAGTGCGAAACACAGTACTTTGCTTCGTATCAACCGGACGCCTTTAACTTTCTAGCCTGGATTTGAGAAGGAGATGGCTTCTCAGTGGATCCTCAAAGAGGTAAGATTCTTTGCCTTGTGACAGAGTGTCAGCCTTGAGCAAAAAAAGTCAGGTAAGACCTGGAAAACTCTACGTTCAAGCCCCGTTGCTGGCATGCACACACACACACACACACACACACACACACACACACACACACACACACACACACACACACACACCTCTGCTATGCTAAGTCTACACACACACACACCCCTCTGCTATGCTAAGTCTACACACACACACACCCCTCTGCTATGTTAAGTCTACACACACACACACACACACACACACACACACACACACACACACACACACACACGTCTACTATGCTAAGTCTTCCATCCCGTTCTATTTATGCTACTTCTTTAGGCCTCACCTTCTTGGTTGGTCTTTGTAGTCACAGCAATAGGCCTGGGGGGTCTCAGGCCAAACAGAAATCCCATGGTGATAATAAGGGCAAAAACTATGAGTAAAAGGAAGCCTCCAAGTCAACACAACCAATAAATAAAAGGACAGGTTGATATTAAATTCTAAAAGTTCTTAAGAGAATCGTAAAAACATACTTAGGTTCTGGAAGAAATCAATTCAGTCAGAGCTGGCTATCAAGTTTTGGAGATCAACACAAGACACTCAATTAGTCTTAAAGACTCATCAAAGGACATAGCAGATTGAAATGTTCTTAGGAGATTATTTTTTATGAATCATGGTTAGAATTATAGTTATGAAGAAGAGCAAACATCCTCAAAAGTAAGCATGGTAAAGTAGCAGAAGAAATAATGTTTAATTTCCTAAAGGAAACCCTCTCTCTCAAACCAACCAGATGAATTTCAACCAGAATTCTGAAAAGACCCAAGTGCATGTAGCTATGCTTGCTTGTGGAGTAGGGAGAGAAAAGTAATGTCTTCCTTCTGCTAATCCTACCATTGCTCTCTGCAGTGAGAACAGTGTAGAAAGTACATATGGAAAATGTAATACTTGTACACCTGGCTTTTTGAAAAGGTAATCCATCACAGACTAACTTTTGGTCAAATACTGGGTAAAAAATGATAAAGAAAGCCAGGTGCAGTGGTACATGCCTATAATCCCAGCTACTCTAGAAGCTGAGGCAAGGCGGACCATAAGTTTGAAGCCTACCTAGGCAACATAGCAAGATCCTGGCTCAAAGGATCAAAAAAATGCAGAGAACTGAAAGATGGCATTAGGGAGAAAAGATGTTACCATCTTTATTCAAGGGTATACAGTTCTTGAAATCTCTTGTTAATGATTCGAACAACTTTCACCATCATAGAAACTGGAACTTAGATTCAGCTACGCTACCCCATTCACTTCCTGTTCCTCCTCCTTGAACTCGTAGTATACTGTAATGGTGCCACACTGGCCAGAGGAAGAATTGTGGATTTGCCATGTGGCTTCAGCTCGGTCACACCTCTGTCTTTCTTTTTGTCAATACTACCTTTGAACAAGATCTCATTCAGCTTTGTTACTCAAGGCTAGTAGTGCTCTACCACTTGAGCCACATCTCTATGTCCAGCTTTTTGCTAGTTAATTGGAGGTAAGTGTCTCATGAACTTTTCCTGCCCAGGCTGGTTTAGAATCGCGATCCTCAGATTTCAGCCTCCTGAGTAGGTAGTATTACAGGCATGAACCGCCAGTGTTCAGCTATTCTATTTTCCTATCAATACAAGGGAGAAAAGAACTCCAGATGAAAATGTATGTGTCCACACCAGCACACATTTAGCTCAGTGCCTGGCACATAATAAACACTCATGAGGCACCATTTGACTTTAACAAGAACAACACAAGGTTTAGGCAGTCTGTGAAAATAAGGAACTTGGGGTCACTTGTGGGAGCTCACAGTTCCTCTATGCAAGCACACAGAGCCCCTTGGGAAAGTCTTCTTATTCTGGAGCTCAGGGGGCCACAGTTTGGTCATTCTTCTGTGGCTCCAGCAGCTTAACCAAGGGCAGATTTTCAAGACAAAGCCAAGGCCTGGCAAGACAGGGAGACGACAGAATGCCTGAGTCTGGGAGGAACCAATCTGGAGCAGCACTAAGAATGAAGCAGGCAAAAATCATGGGGCTTGGAAATCATAAACCGCAGACCTGTAGAAGCATCTTCCAGAGACTGCGCTACCTCTCCGTGACAGCACAGCGCTGAATGCTTACCAACACTGTTATTTCATTGTGGAGAAAACATTGGTCTTAACTCGTGTAAACTCAGGAAAAAGGAATGTGTGCCACACACCTGTCACCTGATCTGCCTCTGCCCCAAAGCCCATCCCCCAGCATGGAGATGCTCACAATAAAGTGGAAGACCAGAGTGAGTGAGCGTGGGCAGCCCAACACCTCTGTGACATTTCAATGGAAGGATGCATCTGATACATTGGGGGGGGGAGGGGAGGGGGGCGGAGAGGAAGAAAAAGCCATCCAAGGCCCTCAGTGCTGCAGAGATGATATGGTTCTCCAAATATAAATCAAAGGAAAATGATAAACCACGACATAGCATCAGGAAGTCCAGCAAAAGTCAGCTTTTCCCCAGGATGACTGGATGGCCTGCGAGGCAGTGAATAGTAAATTCTTAGAAATAATTCTAGTTAGTAGCCCCATTTTCGTAGGTGCCTCCAACATGTTTAGAACTACCTCCCTGGTCCTTGAGCCTTGACTGGTGCCCCGAGTTCCCTCCCGATCCCCAGGGGCAGGCATTACGAGTGGGAGAAGGCCCGGTGGATGCAGCAGCAGGACATGGACAGTGGGATGGACAAGGGGGGGGGGGCAGTGGGGACCAGAGTGAAGCAGTTACAGTTAGTAAGGGCAGTGGCTTCTATTCCCGCCAACACATACAAGCACAGGGGATTCTGGATGTGACTGGCACCCAGTCTGCTTCCCTAGGATGGCTACTCCAGCCCACTGAGTGACCAAAGGCTGGGTGGTAAGCAGAGGCAGGGCAGGGGCTGAACCCCAGCTCCCCACATTATCTTCTTGAGTGTCTTCTGCTTAGCCTGCCTATCTCTTCCCGCTTCCAAGATGTAGCTTTGACAAACTGCTCACAACTGAAAAGGGCCATGAAAAAGCCTTCCAGGCTTGGCCTGCCCAAGAAAACAGCCCTGGTTATCACACTCTTTTTGATAAAGCCACATAGTCTTCGGACAGACACTTTGCTGGATGAGAAACGTGTGGGAGTGGAGGACATCAGCCGGAAGAGGATATTTGACTCTGCAGGACGCGAGCCTCTAGCGTATCATGATCCTCTTGTTCCCTGGACCCATCCTGCCCTCCCTCCCCCTTGAAGCCACTACTGGATAGCTGGGGATAGCTGGGGCTATGATTCTTGAACTCCAAGGACTGCCAGGGGACAGGGAAAGATCGGACCTTCTCCACCAAGGCAGCCTCATTAAGGAGCATCTTGAAACTATGCTGTAGTTCTGCAGGTTGGAAGATTGGGACAGATACAAACCCAATACCACAGGGATCAACAGAGAGCAGCCTCTGAATGACCTGTGCAATCCAGAACTCCTGATGTAAATAAAGGCTTTCTCGATGAGCCAGCCTCCTTTCTTGAATAGATACTTCCCATTCAGTACCCCAAGGCTTCATTGTCCAAGCACTCAACATATGTGAAACCTGACCAGGCCAAAGGCTTTGTGTGTGTGTGTGTGTGTGTGTGAGTTCTGGGGTTTGAACTCAGACCCTGAGCTTCTTTTTGCTCAAGGCTAGCACTCTAGACTTGAGCCACAGTGCTATTTCTGGCTTTTTCTGTGTATGTGGTACTGAGGCTTCATGTATGCTAAGCAAGCACTCTACCACTAAGCCACCTTCCCTGCCCCATCATTTGTTGTTGTTGTTTGCTAGTCCTAGGCACTGTCTCTGAGATTTTTTTCGCTCAAGGCTCTTATCACTTGAGCCACAGCTCCACTTCTGGCTTTCTGTTGGCTATCTAAAGATGGAAGCCGCACAGACTTTCCTACCTAGGCTAGCTTTGAACTGCAATCCTCAGCTCTCCATCTACTGAGTAGCTAGGATTACAGTTGTGAACCACCTTAACCGTGGGTTTGGATGATGTCCATAAATCATTCAACTTCACTCCTCTTCTGTATCCAAAATACTTAACACAAAAATGAGCAACTAAGGAGATGACTGGTTTAATATGTATATCCTGCCTTCTTTTCTCTTTGATTTGGCTCCAGTAAAAGCTCATTTCTCCCAAGGGAAAGCAAAATAAATAAATTTTTAAAAATCCACCAGTATTAACATTTCAATGTCTTTCTTCCTCTGTTCCCATGGGGTAGTCTCTAACTTTCTCAGATTTCCCTGTCATTGTCTGCTATCAGTTCCTCAAACCTCAATGCCAGTAACTCCATCCTTCTAATCCTTCTTTATGAACATTCCCCGAGTCTCCTGTGAATGTCTGCCTCTCCACCTCCTTACTGCTCCATTATCCTGGTTTTAGTCTCTTCTCCTAAGCTGTAAGCTTCCCAGGGCAGGGACCCTAAACTTCATGTTGCTTTTCTAGGGATCAGCATGGTGCGCTCAGTACACAGGACAGTGAACACCAGCAAAAGGAGTCCCACATTGTTTCACTGCCCCAAGGTCAGGAGCTATTGGTTTCAATTTGCAAAGAAAGTGAAGCTCAGGTCTTTGCAGAGAACCCCCCAAAACATTAGTTCTGACATCATTGGCTCCCAGACTGAGTTTTCACAGACCACAATACAAGCAGTGAACTATATAAACGACACACCCAGGCACATGTGACATGACCCGTACACATGAAGAACAAATACATAAGGCCTTTTAATGTGGGGGAGAATAACTGTTCTGAAAGCAGAGCTGTTTACATTAATTCTTTTCTCAAGGACCTTTTGGTCCCAAAGCTCCGCAGAAATGTCTGCTAGACATGAATGAGATAGGAACAAAGTCGATCTGGTTATAAGGTCAGGAAACAAACTGTCTCTGGTGAACTGCCAACATTGCTTCAGATGTCTTGAAAGAGCTGGACGTGCCACAGCTGCGCTGGCTGCCAAATGAGAAGTAACTTGGCTGTGGTGATTCCCCGTAAGGACCAGAGACACAGCAACAGGCAGGCACTGGGGCAACTGACAGTAAGGGGTCAGCGGAGGCCTCTGACCCTCCATGACCCTCTAGGGCATGTGAGCGTCTCAGCCTAGAAAAGTGGTTTGGAGGCAGATGCCCTCTAGACTAGTTATGGAGCAAACGCTCCAAAGCAGTGAGCGGCAGGTCCCACCCCAGTCAAGGCCCTGCCTTAGCCGGCTTGGGGTGTGGCCCGGGCACAGACATCTGAGTTGGTTATTATCTCCAGATTCATAGGCCTGGTATGTCCAAAGTAACTTGTCTGATTGATACAAAAGATGGTAACCACCATGGAACACCTTTTAAAATTACATGACCATATAACAGTCATATTAGATAAATAGATAAGATATAGATAGAGACATACAGATAATATAAAGATCTAGGAGAATTCAGATGACTAGTCTCTGATCTTCCAGCTTAGCTCCTACCATCTCCAGGGAAGGTAAGCCTGACCTTTAGGCAGAAGAATCCCTTACCCCAAGCTCCCTGCACTGTTGACAGTCTCATCTGTGAGTCCTAACCCTGCCCCAGAGTATTGTTCAGTTCCTGCGAGCACCCACCAGTGAATAAAGTATGCCGAGAGTCCTGGCCTGCATTCTAGATGCAGTTGGGTCACTGGGTATGTGACTGTGGACCGGAAACAACATTTTGGCTCTTGGCTTTCCCTTCTGCGGGACGATGGCAGAGACCGCACGATTCCTAAGGTCTTCCGATTGGAATGACCCCTCCCTCCTCATCCTCTTCCGGTCCCCGCTTCCCCCATCCCTCCTCCCTAGCTTTCCTGCTCATCCTCAGGGGAGTTCTACTGCTGTACTGACGCTGTCCCCACACTCTGACCTCTCTCCCAAGCCATGGGAATGACAGCCGCACATTTATGGGGCCGTGTGAGACGTGAATTTTAGAAGTTTAGTCTGGGAGCCTAAAACTTACTGTTACCGTTTGGATATGAAACGAACATATTTGTAAAAGACACTGAAACTTTATCACATGATGACTAGGATGTCTAATAATGCTTCCAACACACACTTGTCAGGAGAGGGAATGTCCACACTGTGTAAAAGACTTAATACATACATATGGCCGTCCTATCTTTCTTTTCCTGAGGTTTTCTACAGAGAGGTTATCCCCCCACCCTTCCAAAGACTGGCTATGATATTCTGGAGTATCAGACTTAAAGACATTATGCCTCTGAGCCTTACAGGTTACACACCTATGTACGCTGGTTTAAGAGAACATGATAAAAAGAGATTGCTAGAATCATAAAAGAATGAGATGTGACTTTTCCTTTTTTGTGGAGCTTTTTCAAGACATCTAAAAATGACTTGGTCTTCAAAAGTTCAAGGTTTCAGTGGGGCGTCAGTGGCTCAGGAGGCTGAGATTTGAGGATAGCAGTTCAAAGCTAGCCCAGATAGGAACATCTATGAGAGACTCTAATCTCCAGTTAACCCCCAGAAAGCCAGAAGTAGTGCTGTGGCTCCAAATGATAGAGCACTAACCTAGAGCAAAAAACTCAGAGACAGAGACCAGGTCTTGAGTTTAAGCTCTATGACTGAAGAAAAAAAAAAAAAAGTTCAAGGTTTCAACAGCTTTTCAGTAGCTCAATTACTGCCTGAAATGAAACAATGTCACATATAAATAGAAACTTGCAGATATCAATGTATTTTTATAATTAAAAATTTTAATTATGTAAGTCAAATCTGTTCACATAGAAAATTAGAACTAAAAATTTTCAAATCAACACTATTACTTTGAAGATACACGTACTAATAAAAATTTTTTTATTACATCTATGGCTTGCTTAGAGTTAGCTTATGTTACTTTCGAAACTAATTAGATATGTGGAATAAAATCACCTACTTGGAAATCTTTCATTTACAATGATAGCTTGCAGAAAGCATACCAAGGCTTCCAGGATTGTACATATGTAGGGATGTTAAATAAGAAACAAATTAAATTTAAATACCATCTCACAACTGGGATATTTCTATTCTATAGTAGGTTTATCTTCTTTTGTAGGGATAGAAAAAAGTCCCATGTGAACTCCAAGAATATTATATGAGTAGGAATATAGGGTCATTTTATTTCTCACAGATAGTCACCATATTCACATACATATTACTAATCAGCAATCTGTCTATGCTTAGACAAACAAGTATAGGATCAGCAGCAAAGGTGAGGGGGTTAGAGGTGTAGCTCAGGTGGTAGAGCTCTAGTGCATACTCAAAAGCATCAGAAACCAAGACTGAGTCGAGAGAGAGAGAGAGAGAGACAGAGACAGAGACAGAGACAGAGAGAGAGATAGAGAGAGACAGAGAGACAGAGAGACAGAGAAGCAAGAGTCACATTTGATTGGACATTGCAGCAATCTTCCAAACATGTCCTCTTACCCCCTTGTTTTACTGATGCCAAGAATGCAGCACACTGGGCTTGCTCTGAGACAAGAGAAAAGCCGAGTGCTGACAAGGAGACTCACGCTGGGTGGCTTAAATATTCCTCATGGCTCTGGAGGCCAGAAGTCTGAGACAACTATGGCAGTGTGGTTGCGTTTTGGTGTGGGCCATCTTCCCAGGTGCAGGCAGCTGACTTCCCCTGAAACCTTACATGGTTTCATCACCAAAGCTTGCTGGAGCCCTTCTATGTAAGGGCAATAATCCACCTGATCTGGATGCTCCAAAATTCCCTGGCCTCCCCCACTGACAGCAGGGTTTCCATGCATGTTTTGTGGGGGGCATAACGGCAGTCCCCCATGTTCGGAATACAATGTCCCAAGAAGAGTTTAAGGTCAGGACTTAGCACATTTTAATCTTTTTGCTGTTGTTGTCCTTTTGTGCTGGCCCTGGGGCTTGAACTCAAGGCCTGGGCACTGCCCTGAGCTTTTTCACTCAAGGCTAGTAGTGCTCTATTACTTGAGCCACAACTCCTCTTCTAGCTTTTTTGGTAGCTAATTGGAGTTTCATGGAGGGCTGGGAATGTGGCTTAGTGGTAGAGCGCTTGCCTAGCATGCATGAAACCTGGAGTTTGATTCCTCAGTACCACATAAGCAGAAAAAGCTGGAAGTGGTGCTGTGGCTCAAGTGGTAAAGTACAAGTCCTGAGCAAAAGAAGCTCAGGGACACTGCTCAGGCCTTGAGGTCAAGCCCCAGGACTGGCAAAAAAAAAAAAAAAAAAAAGTCTCATGAAGCCAGATGCTAGTAGCCCAAACAAGGCCAGAAGTGGAGCTGTGGCGAAAGTAGCAGAGCACTAGCCTTTAGCAAAAAAGATCAGGGACAGTGCCTAGATCCTGAATTTATACCTCAGGACCAGCACCAAAAAAGAAAAAAAAAAAAAAGAAATTATGATGGAGTGCTAGATATACTTGTGGCTACCTGGGCATTTTTCCTTTTTAGATCCTTTGAGCTAACAGAGCAAAGAAAAGTGTGTGTGTGTAGCCCAGAATATGTACATATTTATATCTGTTTGTATCCAGTTATATCAAAGAAAAGTGTGTGTGTGTGTGTGTGTGTGGTGTTGAGCCCAGAATATGTACATATTTATATCTGTTTGTATCCACTTATATCTATTATCAAGCTGAACATGAATTCATACTGATGTCTCTAATTCATCCATCACTTGTTATCTATTTATTTAATTATCACTTCCAAAACACATAGAGAGTAGTTTCATAATCATTAATCTATACACAGCCCCAGGGAAAACAACTTTTATCAACTAGAGTACAGTACTTAAGTCCAATTCCACTGCCTTTACAGTTCCTATCCACCTTTCTCTAAGAAATCCTGTTGTTCTCTAGTCTGTCATTAGCCAAAGAATTGAGTAATACCGAGAAAATTTCTCTGTAATGTTACAGAGAAAATAGAACTAGGCACGTTGTGATTGAAAGCCTCAAATGTCACACCATTGGCTCTAGGTCCTGTCTCCCATCTTACAGCTAGGTTATTGTTTCAGGAGGAGTTTTAATTACACAAAGCTGAAAAAGAGAGCAAATACGATAAAAAAGGAAATGAGCAATAAAAGCACCTTAACAGACTGAAAAAATAGGCAAAGGTTAGATGAGCAGGAAATTCAGTCATACAATTTCATTTTTAAAGTCTATGAGATATACTTAACCACAAAAAAAGAAGCCAGAAGTGGAGCTGTGGCTCAAGTGGTAGAGTACTACCTTTGAGCAAAAAAGCTAAGGGACAGTGCCTAGGACCTGGGTTCAAGCCCCAGGACAATAAAGAAAGAAAGAAAAGGAAAAGGGAGGAAAGGAGAGGAAAAGAGAGGAGAGGAGAGGAGAGCAGAGCAGAGGACAGGAAAGGAGAGGAGAGGAGAGGAGAAGGGAGAAGGGAAGAGGAGAGGGGAGGGGAGGGGGAAGTGGAGAGGGGAGGGGAGGGGAGGGGGAAGTGGAGAGGGGAGGGGGAGGAGAGGAGAGGAGAGTAGAAGAGAGTGGTGGGGAGAGGAGAGGAGAGGATTCATAAGGACTAATCAAAGCCAGAGAACCAGCTTCACAGCTTCTGTCTCTTTGATGGAGACATCAGTGTTTTCAGAGATTTGCTGTTCAGTACAAGGTAGCAATGGGTCTTGATACCCAAAGAAAGTCAAATTCCAGGACAATGGCCAGGAGAGGATCGGAGGGGTCCTACAGTTTTTGCACCTGTCAGATCATGTCTGTCACTAGGGGTTCAGTTCTAAGCATCAAAGTCTCATGTGATGGAACTAGACAAGCCAGAGTTGTGGTTAGAAAGCCTAATAAAACATGCATTTACTGAATACTACTACTACTATAAATATGTTTGTACAAGATATTAGTAAATGTACAATGATGCAAATAAACAGCTTCTACCTAAACACTGCTCCATGCACTTCCTATGTGTTCATGTAATCAAGCAAATTGCTGTTGGGCAAGCCTTCCAGATCCCTGAGGTCTTCAGGTCTTTCCCAAGAGGATATGACCATTCAAGAAACTGTAGTCAATCGCTTATTTGCCTATGTTGAACACGGCGGGTTCCCCCCTTCACCCCCCCCACATCATTTTAATCTCTTAAAAAACAAAGTTTAAATATACTCAACAAAGGAAATTACAGAAAGGGGCTGGGAAGGTGGCTCAGTGGTAGAGTACTTGCCTTGCATGCCTGAGGCCCTGGGTTCGATTCCTTAGCACCACATAAGCAAAAAGAAAAAAGCCGGAAGTGGTGCTGTGGCTCAAGTTGTAGAGCGCTAGCCTTGAGCTGAAGAGCTGAGGGACAGCGCCCAGGCCCAGAGTCCAGGCCCCATGACCGGACTCAAAAAAAAAAAAAAAAAAAAAAGAAAGAAAGAAATTACAGAAAGGTAGGAATAAAGGAAAAACAAATTAGATAAGTTTCTATTTATCATTAACAATCATGGCTCTGCTACACATAAAATATGATTTTCCTTTTACAATGCAACTTATAATGCACATACCTGTTTGCAAGACCAGGTTAACCTCATTAAACGGGCTTTGTGACAGCTTAGCAGCTCAGCATATACCATGACTTTTAAGACAAAATGTTGCCACACACCCATCCCATTTTAATCCTTTATTACTAACTGCTTTAAAACTTAAAAAAAAAATGTCCTTGTCCTTATAAATGAATGTTAAAAGGAAAAGTCAGTCTCTTAATTGTTACTATAATTTAATAGCACTTGCCCTAGTGAGTGAGCTAGACCGCAGGAGTTATTTAGTCCTCCTTCCACTAGAGACTTAGAGGAAACGGAAATCCTGCTTGTGACCTCCATCTTTGGGGTTCTTCCTCCTCTCCTATCTGCAGAGGAAACCGGACCAGCATGAGGAGGCGGCCATGGAAGAGACACTACACTCTAAAAAGATGGCGAGAGAATTCCAGTGATGAATGCGATTTGTCATAGACAAGGTATGACCTTCACCCATTAAAAGAAGAGCAAAAATGGCTTAAAATGTATTAGTTGACATTTGAATGTCACAAATAGGAAAGTTACCACTGCTTTTTTGCTGTTTCCAAAGAGCCTGACATCCTGACCTCATCTTTCCCCTGGTAGAGATACTCAAGAACTGTCCTCACTGGGCTGTATCAATGACATAAAAGTCAAGGCTGTCAAGCAACTGCCCCGGCAGAAACAAAATGGAAGGCAGGACTGGAGACAAAGTTCACTGGTGAAGCACAGGCCAAGCAGGCACAACACCCTAGGTTCAACTTCCAATCCCACCAAAAACAGGAGGGAGGTCATGGGGTGTAGGCAAAAGAATATCTGTCAAGATGTGAATTTCCTCATCATTCTTGAGAAGGAAGACATTCTTCTGGGCCTTCGGGCTTCTAGCCTGACATATAAGCCACACACGTATACATGCAGCATGCTAGGCAGAAAGAACTGCAAGAGCAAGGCACAGAGGCAAATTGAACACACTCTTTGCCTAGGGCTAAGATCCAGGTATGACCGGAGCAAAGGCTTAGGGCCGAGTAGTCACCAGAAATAATGTGAAAGGTTGAGGCTTTGCTAGATTTCCAAGAAAGTGGAAAGAAGGCATTTGCTTTACCAGACAACTGAGACAGAGCAAATGAAAGACCTGTAGAAAGTGAATTCTCACTGGGCTATGTAAGCTACATGGTGGTGTGGATGGAGACGAAGACGCAGATACTAGCGGTGGTGGACGCTGAGCTAGAGGATGGAGGCACAGAGGACCGAAGGATTCACGTGTGTGGAGACTATGAGCATCTGGGAACCGACATGAAGGCAAGGAAAAGTCCTAGACGTTATTCTCTGCCTCAGGCCATGGTTGAGAAGTGTTCTTTCCACTGCAATCTGAGAGTGATTACCCTTTTAGTTTATGAGGAGACATTAGCAGCTTGCTGAAGGTCACTAGCTGAAAGCCTTGGGATTTGAACTCATGTCTTGCAGACTCCACAGCTGTTAGCCCCTTTCTTTAGGCCTCCCCAGTATCAGGCAGAAAAAAAAAACAGAAGCAGTCTTCATCACCAATCAGTCCCTAAATAAATGCACTCCCCTGACCTGACATCTTTTAGGTGATAACACCCCCAAAATAATAACACCCCCAAACATAGTGTCTGGTGTTGTGATGTAAGAATCTGTAGCTCTTAGGAGCTCTGGTGTGCTGAGCAGATGTTAGGTATTATTTTTATTATTAAGTGGGTGTTTTCCCTCGGTGACTAATTTCAGGAAATAGAAAGGGCCCTTGTCTACAGCACACCTTAAAGATGAACTTACAAAGGCTCACTGTGAGATCATTTCCCTTTATACAAAGATACACTGAACAAATGTGGGATCTGTGTTCACACATTTGGGGCCTTGCAAAAAGGCCCATCTGTAGATTCAAGAATGGGCACTGCTGCCCATCGCTATACCCCACTTTCCTCAGCTTTGTTTTCCTGTGACATCCCTGGCTCACGCCTGTAATCCAAACTACTCAGGAAGCTGAGATCTGAAGATCAGGGTTCAAAGCCAGCCCATGGAAGGAAAGTCCGTGAGACTCTTATCTCCCATAACCACCTAAAAGCCAGAAGTGGAGCTGTGGCTCAAGTAGTAGAGCAGCAGCAGTCTTCAGTTTAAAAAACAAAAGCCACTCTGCTTTTCAAAAGTCCCAGTGTCTCCACGGACACTCGGATTTCGAGTGCTGAAAAGAACCAGGGAGATTATGTCTCAAAGGAAATTAAGAAGGTCCCAAGAGATGAACACTAAGGATTTGGCATTTTTTGCCCACTCATCATCGACACAGCTATACTACGATGTGATGTGATGGAAAATACAGGGGTCTACCATTAGCCCCTCTGGTTTTCCCTTTCTTGTATCCCACACAGCTGAAACCCCAATAAACAGTCATTTTAACAGCTGCCCCCAGGACCCAGAATTCATGGCTTGGGCCAGCTTCTCTGAGAGTGTCCTGGACCGTCTGTCCCATTAGAAAGGTCCATGGGTCTCTTCCTCTCAGCTGCCACTCATGCTTGGGTCTGTTCTGCATTCTAAAACCTAAAAAGCCTATCTTGATTCTACGCCCTTTCCAGTCCCATCAAAAGCAGTTTTTGAAATAGTCCTTTAAGAACGTCACTGCTATGGAGCAAGCTGGCACAGGCCTGTAATCCCAGCACTCAAGAGGCCATGGCAGGAGGATCAAGAGTTTGAGGCCAGCCTGGCTACAGAGTGAGATTCTGCCTCAAACCTACAACAAATGACCTCTATTTACTATACAACATTTCAACTTACTTAGTTGGCGGTCAAAGGTCTTCCTGTTACCTGTCCCATTCTCCCTTTACCTCTTCCTCCTTCCTCTTCCTTTCTCCTCCTCTCTTCATATCTCTTCCTATGTGCTCTGGACATTCTTAAACAGAACCCCAGTCTGGCCTTCCTGAGCAGTCCAGCCATTTTTGGTGGGAGATCTTCCAGTCGTTTCCCTTGAACCTGGACTCCTTCTCTTCCTCTCTCTTCTTTTTTTTTTTGGGGGGGGGGGGGGTCCGGTCGTGGGGCCTGGACTCTGGGCCTGGGCACTGTCCCTCAGCTCTTCAGCTCAAGACTTCCAGCTTTTGTTTTTTTGCTTATGTGGTGCGGAGGTGAGGAGGAATCGAACCCAGCGCCTCATGCATGCAAGGCAAGCACTCTACCATTGAGCCACCTTTCCAGCCCCTCTTCCTCTCTCTTTTGTTCTCAGATATAAGTAGACTACCTTTTCCATGTGTTCCTCCAGGATGGGAGGAGGTGTGAACACAGGCTCACAGCAATGAGCCCTACCAGACATGGACTGAAACCCTTGCCTCTCCCCTTTTTAATCATCTCAGGCATTTTGTGACAGTAGCAGAAAGCAGACCAATACCCCTATCTTGTGGCAATCCAAATCCCTGCCTGCTTGGCACCTGCCCCTAGTCTATGAACAAGGATGGAGAGGGCTGGCTGACAAGTCCTATGCTGAATCTGTGACTTCTGTCACCTGGTGCTCACCCAGCCTGGCAATCTTGGTATCTCTCCTGGCTCACCACCCTTCCATTCCCTGGATGACTATTTTATAGTCATCCAAATTCAGCCAGAACCCTGCACTTGGTGTCTCCCTGACAAAATGCACAGAGGGAAACTTCCAAGTCCCTATTTTCATTTTTCTCAGCCTTTCTGCATTCATGCCCACGCTCTTTCCTTCTATTTTGTGGGTGAGCTATCGCCCTGATCTAAAGCAATGCTCACATTTATACACCGGATTCCTGTATCTCTACCACAAACAACCCCTCATCCTCCAGCCAAGTCTCTCTCCTCCACATTACCATCTTCCTCCCTCCACTGGGTCACTCCCTTCAGATCCTCTTCCAAGTTGGGCCTTACTGGTCCTTGATAGGAAAATTCTTCAAAGGAGATGACTCTCCTCATTCCCATTTGAGAAAAGCAATCTGAGGATCCTTCTGCACATCCAGAGTACCCCAAGCTACCCGGGTCCATGCTGATCCCTCGGCCTGGGAGTCCATGGAGAGACCAAGCTACTGGGCCTCTTTCCCCAGAAGTAGCTGCTGTGGCTCATGTCATTGCTCTTGTCACTTCTCACCCCTATAGTGGCTCTCCCAGTCTCCCTTCCTGAGACTGCTCTTCCTCCATGTCACCTACACTACAGAACATTTGTTTATTTGGGTGTTATCCATCTCTTCCTTCTCTCTCTGCTTTTTAATTAGTAAGATTATAAATATCATGTTTTTTAAAAATTCTATGTGGGGCTGGGAAGGTGGCTCAGCGGTAGAGCGCTTGCCTTGCATGCATGAGGCTCTGGGTTCGATTCCTCAGTACCACATAAGAAAAAAGAAAAAAGCCGGAAGTGGCGCTGTGGCTCATAGTGGTAGAGCGGCTAGCTTTGAGCTGAAGAGCTGAGGGACAGCGCCCAGGCCTAGAGTTCAGGCCCCACAACCAGACCCAAAATAAATAAATAAACAAATAAAAATAAAAATTCTATGTGACTGATAGTCATCTACATATACTGAATGTCTCCTGACTGTCCCAAGGCTGATAAATGTATTTCTTAGTGGTCTCTTTCCTGTAAAAGGGATGTGCAGCATTTCAGATGTATCATTCCACAAAGCAAACACCGACTCCACACAACTCTTCACACAGCTTGATGCAATGAGCATCCACTTGCCATTTAGCAAATCAGGAAAGAGAAGTCTGCATTGGGCATAAGACTCCAGTTGATCAGATGCTTGTCAGCAATACTTTCATGATTATTTTACAATCAGCAAGGCACCAGTGGCACACACCTGTAATCCTAGCGATGCAGGAGGCTCAAGATCTGAGGATCACAGTTTGATGTAAGCCAGGGCAGCAAAGCCTGTGAGACTCTTATTTCCAATTAGCCACCAAAAAGGCTGTGGTCCAAGTGGTAGAAGGCCAGCCTTGAGTAAAAAGGCTAAGGGACAAAACCCAGGCCCCAAGTTCAAGCCCAGTTTTGGTACAAAAAAAAAAAAAAGAGACAATATCACAATCATTCAAATGCTAACACCAATTGGTGGAATAGGCACAAATCACACACTGTGGACAGTGTTGTACATTCAATATACTGTTGATACAGCAATGACATCTTTACTCATTGTCTATTCTGCCAGGGGGTAAACATGGAGAAAACAAGTATTGCATTTTGAGAAAACAATTCCATCACATGTTTCTGCTGTATCCTTATAAGGGGAAAAGTCACTAGGGAAATCTCACCTGAGGACACAGGCCCAGACCTACACAGCAACAGCACATGCTTATAGGCACAACACTCTGTATAACAGGAAAACACTACCCCCCCCCACAACCACAGCTAAACAACTGTGCCCACCAAATGGAAAATTACATAGCCACTCCCAATGTGGTAATAACCACATTGCTGTTCAATTTTACACTATAACATGCAGCTAAAAATTTTAAATTCAGAAAATACAATTTTGACAAATATATATTCACATAAAAAGGTTCCATGGCATGCTCTATTTTGTAAAGAACTGCATCTGGCTCTTTCCCCCCCCCCCCATTATCATAAATGAATTATACAAAAGTCTCATTGTAATCAAATATTATATCTTGATATCTGAGCCTACATCCCTTTTCAAAGTTCTACTCATTCTCAACTCCTTTAGTGTAAGACAAAATTCATACTTGATGGGTATGTTTTAATTTTCAAGTAATTTAGATTTTTGTACAAACATTATGTCTAAACCAGGTGCCAGTGGTCCACACCTAAAATCCTAGCTTTTCAGAAGGCTGATCTGAGGATTAGCTTGAAGCCAGCCAAGGCAGAAAAGGTTGCAAGACTCAATTTCCCATAAGCAAAAAACCAAGCTGAAGGCATGGTTCATGTGGTAAAGTGACAGCTATGAACAAAAAAGCCAAGCAATACTGTAAGCCCCTGAGTTCAAAGCCAAGTACCAGAGCATACAGGTGTACATGCATGTGTATACACACACATACACATATAAACAGCGTATGCACTGGTACATCTCTGTGATCATAGTACTCAGGAGACAGAGACAGGAGTTTGAAAATCATGTGTTTGAGGCCAGATCTTTATCTGAAAAAATAAAAAAGGCTTAAAACATATAGATAGAAGATAACAGACATCTTAAAATATTACCTCTTTCAACAGACTGAATTACATTTAGAATATGTATCAATGCCACTTTTTCTCTACAAGGAATCCAAAACACTAGTATTTTCTTTACTATCCAGGGAGTTCTTTTTCTTGGGCAAGAAAGGAACTGTATACTTATTTCACAAAGGCAAAGGCAGAGCAAGCGATTCATTGCATTACTGATATTTCCACAGTACATCTAGAATCTTAGTCAAGATCTCAACCGTTTATTTATCATGCATTTAGATGTCACAAATGCACAGTATCAAGTGCTATGCTGACAGCTGTAAACATGTAATAGGGTCCGGAAGAAGACATAAGGTAAGTATACTGGAAATAACACCCAGCACGTAAAATGACACACAGAACAGGCAACAAGTGACTGCCAGATATTCGTTAAATACATGACAGGATGCAAAACATCACAGGAGATGAAAGAGCAAAAAAGGATAGAGCAATTGGTTTAGGAAGATAAGAGACAGTCTGGAACTGGAAATGAGAAGGCACATTCAGGTGAGAAATTAACAGAGCAACCAGAGCAGGTAGGGTAAGAATCTGTCTGACACAAAGTGTTTGCAAAGATCCTCAAAGTGGAGATCATGTGATATGCTACACTTGACCTTTTGTGTGTGTGTGTGGGGGGGGTGTATGCCAGTCCTAGGGCTTGAATTCAAGGCCTGGGCACTGCCCCTGATTTTTTTGCTCAAGGCTGGTGCTCTACTACTCGAGCCCCACCTCATCTTCTGGCTTTGATAGTTAGGTGAAGATTCTCAGGGAATTTCCTGCCCTGGCTGGCTTCAAATCATGATCCTCAGATCTCAGCCTCCTGAGTAGCTAAGATCACAGGCATGAGCCACTGCCACCTGGCTAACAAAATTTATTAGAATGCTTTTCATACTCTCAGTTATACTTCATTCATGTGCAGTTGGAATTTCTACCCTGGCTCACTCTCCAGTCAGCATATCCCCCATGAATCTAGCAGAGTGACAGCTACAGGAAATCCCATATCAATAACTGCTGAATACATGCAACTATACTAAAATCAGTAAATTATTAATTTTAAGATGAATTTAATGTGATTTATTTGACAGGCATCACTAGAACAAAGACAGATACTTTAATAATGCCACATATGATTTAATAGGGATTTTGTTTTACCTTCATTATAATACCTACAAAGTGCACAATAGGTCAGCATATAAGATCATTCTGACAGCTTCCTATCCTGACAGCCATCTGATTGACATGTCCAAGGTCTCCCAATAGGCTAGGCACCCACTCTAATTTTTAACAAATGTTCCTGCATACTGAGCTTAAGTCAGTCTTCTTGCAACATCTACTGATTATTTCTAGCTCTGTAATTTATAAGGTTTATAACCCCCAGGAAATTGGTAATTGGAACCATAGACTTCTAAACACACACACACACACACACACACACACACACACACACACACACACACACACACACACACACACACACACACACACACACACACACACACACACACACACACACACACACACACACACACACACACACACACACACACACACACACACACCAGATCAAACAAAAGAAGGGGGAGGGAAGGAAATTAGAACAGAAGAAAAAGAAATTGCTTATGGTCTTTCAGCTGAAGTGATGTACATGGTTGTCAATGGCTGGGGAGGGAGTGGGCAAAAGATCATGTCTAGCAGGCAAATGGAGCCAAGGGACACTGAGCAGAGAGGTAGAGGGCTGCCCAAGGAAATACAGATCCTGAAGCCAAACAGCTGTGCCTGTTCACAGCCAAATGCCCTGTGGGCTACATCACCCCAGAGCTGCCCTGTCTTCCCTCAGCAGAATGGACCAAGTTTTGGGCCTCTCATGGTTTCAAGCCCAAGGGTATTAATAGCCTTTTTTCTTTTTCATTATTTTTTTTTCTCTGCTCCGCAAAATAAACTCAGGAAAACTCTCAGCAGATTCAGTGCAGCCCAGATACTTAACTAGGGAATACAGAAAACAAACAGCACCATGGCCTTAAAAAAATGGGGCTACTTACCTAGCCACCTAGGCAAGGCTTTCTTCTTGGTATTATTACCATATCCTATCTAGGAGTCTTGTATGATGGTTTACAGAGGAAGAAAGGAATCTGGCACATGCTGCCTATGGCTTCTGAGGACTAAGAAGTAGCAACAATGCTGTCTCAGAGAAAACCTAGAAGCTGGTTTACAAGGGGCTGCAGCCATTGGCTTGTAAAGTCTTTGAGGGGTACTGTTTATCCATGGAGCTTGTGAAGTCTTTGAGGGGTTTATCCACGGCACATACACAGGCACTGATTATTAGTACATAATAATGACAAGAAAGCTAACAAGTCATCATCATTCAATTAAAAAACCCCATAGGCTGGGAATGTGGATTAGTGGTAGAGTGCTTGCTTAGCATGCAGGAAGCCCTGGGTTCAATTCCTCAGTACCACAGACACAGAAAAAATCCAGAAGTGATGCTGTGACTCAAGTGGTAGAGTGTTTTTTTTTTTCGTTTTGTTTTTTTGGGTCGGGTCATGGGGCCTGAACTCTGGGCCTGGGCGCTGTCCCTCAGCTCGTCAGCTCAAGGCTAGCGCTCTACCACTTGAGCCACAGCGCCACTTCTGGCTTTTTTCTTTTTGCTTATGTAGTGCTGAGGAATCGAACCCAGGGCCTCTGGCATGCAAGGCATGCGCTTTACCACTGAGCCACCTTCCCAGCCCCTAGAGTGTTAACCTTGAGCAAAAGAAGTTCAGGGACAGTGCCCAAGCCCTGAGTTCAAGCCCCAGGACTGGCAAACAAAAAAAGCAAGGAAGGAAGGAAGGGAGGAAGGGAGGGAGGGAGGGAGGGAGGGAGGGAGGGAGGAAGGAAGGAAGGAAGGAAGGAAGGAAGGAAGGAAGGAAGGAAGGAAGGAAGGAAGGAAGGAAGGAAGGAAGGAAAAAGAAAAAAATCCATAGTAGCTACATGCTGGTGGCACCTGTACTCCTAGCTTTTCAGGAGCTGAGATCTGAGGATTGAAGTTTGAAGCCAGTCTGGGCAGAAAAGTCTAGGAGACTCTTAAGTCCCAATTACCTAGGGTTGGGGGGGAGGGGGACAAGAAGTAGAGGGGTAGTTCAAGTGGTAGAATGCCCCCTTGAGCAAAAATGCTAAGTGAGTCCATAGGCCCAGAGTTTAAGCCCTAATATGAACACAAAAGATTCCAAACATAATAATAGGGCTTTGAACTTTTTTCACTTTTACATTTCTATCACTGTGATCACTTACACAAATACTTGAACCACCCACCTGCCAGCCCTGCTCACATTATAAATGGGAAGAATTCATCAAGCTTACTCATGTTAGAAGACTCAGACAAGTCTGCCTTTCAAATATTATTAGGCTCTCTCCTGCATAGAAATGTTCTGTTTCTAATTAAATACGCCTAGTTTAGTTCGAAGGATTTCTGAAGAATAATCTAGCCATCTATCCATGCATACAGTAACCACCAGGAAAATCCAGACCATACCACCTGGCCTCTGTCACATGCTGGTCACAACCCTAAAGGAAGGAGGCTAAGCACAGCTGGACTCCAAATTGGGGACAGATAACATTGACCAGTTTAATTACACATCACCCTGCAATTCAAAAATCCCTCTCCTTAACACAGAGAAAAGGGAGTGGAGTAAGTGGGTAAGAATTGGTCTTCTATACAAGGCCACACAAAAAAACTTCTAAAATAGTAAGAGCACTGAACATTTACATAGCTTTTGCTATGAGTCACTTTAAAGCACATGCACACATATACCTAATAACAGTCTTTGCAGGTAGGTTTATGAAAATAGGTGGAGGGGCTGGGAAGGTAGTTCAGTGGTAGAGCGCTTGCCTTTCATGCATGGGGCCCTGGTTTGATTCCTCAGCACCACATAAGCAGAAAAAGCCATAAGTGGTGCTATGGCTCAAGTGGTAGAGCCCTAGCCTTGAGCTGAAGAGCTAAGGGACAGTGCCCAGGCCCAGAGTTCAGGCCCCATGACCAACAACAACAACAAAAAAAGAAAAAAGAAAGAAAGAAAGAGAGAAAGAGAGAAAGAGAGAAAGAGAGAAAGAGAGAAAGAGAGAAAGAAAGAAAGAAAGAAAGAAAGAAAGAAAGAAAGAAAGAAAGAAAGAAAGAAAGAAAGAAAGAAAGAAAGAAAGAAAGAAAGGAAAAGAAAAGAAAAGAAAAGAAAGAAAATAGATGGAAATGGAAATAGAAAAGGCTAATTTAGCCGGGCACCAGTGGCTCACGCCTGTAATCCTAGCTACTCAGGAGGCTGAGATCTGAGGATCGCAGTTCAAAGTCAGCCTGGGCAGGAAAGTCCATGAGACTCTCCAATAAAAACCACTAGAAAACCAGAAGTGGTGCTGTGGCTCAAGCAGTAGAGAACTAACCTTGAGCTGAAGAGCACAGGGACAGCGCCCAGGCCCAGAGTTCAAGCCCCACAACTGACAAAAAAAAAAAAATTGGGCTGGGAAGGTGGTTCAGTGGTAGAGCACTTGCCTTGCACGCATGAGGCCCTAGGTTCGATTCCTTAGCACCACTTAAGCAACAAGAAAAAAGCTGGAAGTGGCACTGTAGCTCAAGTGGTAGAACACTAACCTTGAGCTGAAGAGCTGAGAGGGACAGCTTTCAGGCCCAGAGTTCAGGCCCCACGACCAGACCCGCCCCCCCCCCAAAAAAAAAGAAAAGAAAAAAGAAAAAGGCTAATTTCTTTTTTTCCTATCAGTCATGGGGCTTGAACTCAGGGCCTAGGCATTGTCCTTGAGTTCTTTTTGCTCAAGGCTAGCACTCTATCACTTTGATCCACAGCTCTATTTGCAGTTTTTGAGTGGTTAATTGGCAATAAGAGCCTCATAGTGACCTTTCTGCCCAGGCTGGCTCCGAACCGTGATCCTCAGAATTCAGCCTCCTGGGTAGCTAGCATTAAAGGCGTGAGCCACTGGCACCGGGCAAGAAAGGAAACTAACCATGGAGTGAAAAAAGAGAATTGTTTAACATTTCTTCTCCAAGTTCCATTTCCTAGGCTCCTTCTCCCCAAAGGCCTAAGTAGACTACTGTCAGAATGTGACACTTTACACCCAACCCTAATCGAATGGCAGCCACCAATGAGATGTGGTTAGAAGACTTTAAATTAACTTCTATAATCATTAAAGCTGAGTAATATGAACATTCAGTTACAGAGTCATATAATTCAGTTACTCAACAGTCAAACTTCCGGTGCCAGTGGCTACCATATTGGAGAGAACAGATAGAATGAACCTTTGATGAAAGCTCTATCAGCTAGCTCTGCTGTGTAACAAACTGCCTCTGTAAGGGAAAGGCAGCACATACATTATGTTTTCAGGCAGGACAGTCTTTACAATAAATGACTCTGACTACATTCCTATCTCCCACGAGCCACAGTCTACTGACGCTCTCTTCTAGATAATTCTAGAGGCTGTATTTGTATTTCTTCTTAGTATTTGATATTCCTCTCCCCAACCAGAAGACAAAAGAATTCCAGTCAAGTTAGAGAATTTTCCTGTACCTTATGGAGAGAAATTTCTCTCCTATTAACCCTGCCCATTTTACCTCTTTCCTGTCATAGGGGCAAACACTCATCATCTAAAAGATGCATTCAAAAGATTAAGACACAAATTCTGGGGTGCCATCTGTACAGAATGATTTGATGGACTGAGGAGGCACCTGGGAAGGTGCATAGTAAGAGAGCCCTGGGGTGGATTTTACCTCTGGTGGTTTGTACAGCACAGTACTAGAAACTGCTGTCTTTTACATCCTGAGTGAAAAGATGGAGAGGGAAGTGGTAACTCCTCCCCACTCCTTAGACGCTGGAATACCTAGCAGAGAGAAGCAGTTTTCATTTGACCTCATTACTTGAACTCAAGGCCTGGGGGCTGTCCCTGAGCTGTTTTGGTCAAGGCTAGCTCTCTACCACTTGAGCCACAGCTCCACTTCTGAATTTTGGTACTAACTGGAGGTAAGTCTCACGGGTTTTCCTGCCCAGACTGACTTCAAACCATGATTCTCAGATCTCAGCCTATGGAGTGGCAAGGATTATAGGTTTGAGCCACCAGGACCTGGTTCCAACTGTATTTTTATAAAAGAAAAGATGATAAAAGAAAAGAGGTTATAAGATTTATCCAAACTACACAGCTAGCTTCTGTCTAGTTCAGACCAACAATTCTAGTCTTCAGCCTTGCACTCAGGGGTCTACATTTACAAGCTGGAGAATCCGTGTAAACTAGCACTTTCTTTTTCCTTTAATGATCTTTTTAGCTTTGTGTAGAAGAAATATCATTAAACAAAGTGCCCACAGGACTTTGGATCAAAAGGTGCCCCATAAATATTTGAGCAAATGAAATCAAATCTGACTATGACTTACCACAAAAGAAGCAAGATGCTCAAGACTATCCTATTTGTGATGTTTGGTTTCTATAGTGATGAATAATAGTTACTGCTCTGTGTGGCCTGGCTTACATCTGTGAACAAGCATTCCCTGGTGAACGACAACTCCCACAAGATATGATTTCTCAAACAGTTTAGACAGCTGATGAGAAAAATAGCTTTCTACATAGGGGGAAAAAAACCCAAAAACAACAAACCCTGATTCAGTCGTTTAGCATTGAAAGGCATTCTACATCTGCCATAATATAGCTGAGACTCTGACCTTAAAAATTCATCTTAAGAACATAAAGGAATCCACTTGGGCTTTATTAGCAGTCTTAATAGACAGGACTGTAAGATTTAGGATTGTGAGAACTGTGACACAAATTCAATGGTTTAAGTTATAGAAACTTTCAATCCTATCTGATGGCAAAGATGTAGGTCATATTCTAATGCTTCAGCTGTTTAGTTTTGACTTTATGGAAGGGTCCTATTTTGTACGACGATAGATAATGTTTCTCATCTACCGTTTCTGTAACATATTTGGAAGATGATAATACTGTCGGTCCACTTGGACAGGAACACGGAGCCGTCTACCAAGAAGGAGCCCCTGAGAAGAAGCCAGCAGACTCAATACAGAACTAGTCTTCATGGGTTTTGTCGTTCTGTGTGTCTGTAAGAGTTAAACTTATCAAACATTTGGTCCTTACATACAAAAGAAGAGCCTACGGAGGGCATCTATGCAACTCTATTTTTAGCAACATTTTTTTTTCTCCTAGAATCCTCTTTCCAGTAGGCTATGTCATAGAACTTTCTGATTTTGCAACAGTTTTGAAAGGCTGGTGTTGAGTCAGAGGCTATGGTCGGCTATTTTTCAAAGAGGACAGGTTGAATGAGTATCTTCATGTCCCTTGGATCTCTATGAGCGCTCTCCTCTACAATCACAGAAGGTTCTACACACAGTTTCTAAGGACATTTTGGCAAAATTGCCTTTGGTGAGAGAGAACATGACAACTGTTCACAGTCTGGACAGAAGAAGGAGATCTTTTAAGTTTCCTGTTTTTATTAAAAATCAGCATTCAGTTTGGGTCACGATTATTCCCATCAGTTCAACGCAATTCTACTCAAATCCGCTCCCACACTTGTGGAGATTGAGACAAAATATTAAGCACTAAATCTCTTAGAAAGAATTCATTTTTGAAGCTTGCCTGTCTCTACCTGCAGCAGCACGGGAGGCTGGAGGGTGCAACTCACTGGCTTATGCTCACTCTCTGGTTAAGAACCCAGTGGCTAGGGCTGGGAAGGTAGCTTATAGGTATAGAGTGCTTGCCTAGCATGCATGAAGCCCTGGGTTCCATTCCTCAGTACCATATAAACAGAAAAGGCTGGACGTGGTGCTATGGCTCAAGTGGTACAGTGCTAGCCTTGAGCCAAAGAAGCTGGCGATAGCACCCAGGCCCTGAGTTAAAAAAAAAAAAAAAAGAACCCAATAGCCGAGTTTGGAATCATCTCCTGTAGGATTTGCAATGTTCGTTTTCCAAATTTCACTTTACGGGAATGCAGCTGCAGGAAGTATGCAGACAGAACCCGCAGCAAAGTCAAATAGCTAAACATGGGTACTTTGTCAGCAATTAAATCTATTTCTGACATTTTTCTGACATTTTTCTTAATCCTTAAAGAAACTCTAGAAGATCAGGAATTGAGAAACCAATGCACAAGAGACAATTCATGTGCTGGGACTGGTTCACATCTCATTTCCCCGGTGGCAAAACAGCAAAGTCTTGATCGTTGCCACCAAAGGACTTCCATAAAGCATAAAGAAAGCATTAACAGCTGTGTGCCAGTGGCTCATGCCTGTAATCCCAGCTACTCAGCAGACTGAGATCTGAGGTTCACAGTTCAAAGCCAGCTTTAGCAGGAAAGTCTGTGAGACTCTTTCCTCTAATTAACCAGCAAAAAGCTAGAAGGAGATATAGCTCAAGTGGTAGAGTGCTTGAGCACAAAAGCTCAGAGACAGTACCCAGGCCCTAAGTTCAAGTCCCAGAACCAGTGCAAAAAAAAAAATTAAAATAAATAATTTACAACTCACTAACCAAACTCTTACTTCCTCTTTGGCTACTTTTAGAGCTTACTGTCTTGGCACTGAGTGGTAGAACCTGGGCTGGATTAGTTAACATTTCTAACAACAGCTAGAACATTCTACATCCCATTTCCAGATAATAAGGTTGGTACATGGTGTATCCAAGGCAGTTCAGTCCAATGAGCACTTCCTGAGAAGGCACAACATGGTCTGGACCATGCAGTGGCACAAATGGACATTTAACCGTGACTCTGGTCCCAGAAGAACTTGTATGTAAATTGGAGATAGAATATATTTTCAGGAAAGTGACATGCCAATGTATAATGTTCAAATAGAAGATGGCAAAAGCATAAAAAGCACTTCATCAGATTTCCAATGGAGGCCAGGTGCTGGCTCATGCCTGTGATCCTAGAGACTCAGGAAGCTGAAATGTGAGAATCATGGTTCAAAGCAAGCTTAGGCAGGAAAGTCTCTGAGATTATTGTCTCCAATTAACTACCAAAAAAAAAAACAGAAGTGGAGCTGTGGCTAAAAGTGGTAGAGCTAACCTTGAACAAAAAGAGCTCAGAGATAGTGCCCAGGCCTTGAGTTCAAGCCCCAAGACTAACAACAACAACAAAAAGACACTAGAGATATTCAGTTTATTCACTTGTACTAAATCATGGATGATAGGAAATTAAGGGTTGACAACATTTTCCAACTGTATATAAGTCACTAAGAAGTTTTATAATGAGGTATATATTTATAGAAAACAATAACTTTTGAGATGATTGTTCAGTTACCTTGTAAATATTCCTGCCAGTTGTCAAAAACAGGAGTTAACTGAAAATCAAGAAACGCTATCACTATCATAAAGAAATTATACTCCTCTATCTACATTAATACAAACACATTCTAAGAATCATAACCTTTGAATTCTGTTTAAATGTACCATTTGAGTAAATATACTAGTCTTACTACAATACTCTTTATATTCTTATGCTACTCCTGTGTATTCATTCTTATATATGCATCCATGAATGTAATGTGCATATACATGCATATATGTATACATATATATTTAATCTATTTAAAAGATACTGTGGTAAAATGGTGTCTCCTGAATATTTGGACCCCAAAAGACTACTATGGAGAAGCACACATGAGGAAAGTATGTCTGTGTGTTTTCAATTAATCATTAATGAGATTCCAAATACCAATTCAACCTCAGGTAATCATCCACTGGCATTCTTGAACAAAGCACAAAAGACAAACTTTCTTACATTCTATTACCCAGGGGGCTGTGATACTTAACCCTAGATAAAGAGAAGATAAGTTGACTTTGCAAACCTAAGACAGCTGCTGGAAAAGCCCCCAGACAGTCATCGCCCCCAGTGCTTGGATCTGTACCTCCCAGCAATGGGCAAATAAACTTGCCTTCACTAGTATTTTATTGTAAACAGCTTACATAACATTGCAACCTTCAGGCATAGATGAAAACACAGGAAGTAACTTTGGCATGTATCATTCCACTGCTAGATTATTACATTCCTCATCTCAGACATCAACTTTGAAGTTGCATTACTTAAAGTTGAAGTCTAGGCTTAGGCTAAATGTAGAGAGTCTCCTATAGAACAGCTCATACTTAAATCTTGCAAGAATACAATGTCCAGCCTAAAACTAGCTCCACTGTAAAATCAATCAAATACTCATGACATGAACTGTGAGGGGAATTGAGGTTCTTGACTCCAACAGTCTGTTTTCCTTACACTGAACTTCAGTTCTGAGGAATCCTCTTGTAGTAACTTAGGCTACAAGCTATGTCCTTTAGAAATTCCAAACATTTTTTTTCCTTCTTAATGTACAACCAAGCTTTAAGATGCTCCATATCCTTAGTCATTAGATAAAAGCAGACCAAAAGCCACAAGGAGATAACATTTCACACCCACTAATACAACTACAACCAAAAAGATACTGTGTGTTGGCAAGGGTGTAAACAAACAAAAGTCACACATTGCTAGCAGGCTGTAAGATGGCACAGCCATTTTGGAAAATAGTTTCATAGTTCCTGAGAACATTAAATACAGAATTAAAGACGTGACCTATCAATTCTAGTCCTTGGTAGATATCCAAGAAAAATTAAAACCCATGCCCTCTTCAAAACGTATGCACTAACATTATACACAATAGCCAAATTGAGATTCACAAGGTGAATATATATATATATATATATATATATATATATATATAAAATGGACAATTATTATTGTTGTTGTTGTTAAGTGTATGTATGTATGTGTAACTGCAGCTAGAACTTAGGGCCTTGTGCTATGGATCAGTTTTTCTTTACTCAAGGTTGGTGCTCTACCACTTAGCTACACTTCCACTTCTGGATTTTTGCTGGTTAAATGGAGATTGGAGTCTCTTAGATTTGATTGCCTGAGCTGGCTCTGAACCTCAACCTTCAGAACACAGCCTCCTAATTAGCTAGGATTCTAAGGGTGAGCCACTAGTACCTGGCTTATAGTGGAATAGTATATGGCAATTGTAAGAAATAAAATATTGACACATTCTGCAACACTGCTGCACATTTTAAAAAAGGTATATAAATTGTATGACTCCACTTATATTAAATATCCAAAATAAATCTTCAAAGACCAATGTTTGCCAGGGAAGGATGGTGCTGGGAGAACAGGGAATCAGTACCCACGCGTACTGTAGTGATTGTAGTAAAACTGTAGTGATTGTTCCACAACTGGGTGAATGTATTAAGCACCATTGAAGTGTACCTTTTACAGGGTTCAGCTGTGTGGAATAGGAATTATCAATCAGTTGGTTCAAATAACAGTCTGGGAATGGAGCTCAGAGGCAGAGCATTTGCCTAGCACGCACATGGCTCTGAGTTCAACGTTTAGCACATAAAACAAACAAAAACAAAAAAGTGAATTGGTGGGTCCTTAGGCCAAAGTCCTGATGTCCTGTTCACCTTCAGCTCTGGAGTCTACATCAGCACCAACGTTTCCTTTTGATGGTAAGTACAAGGGTTGGACACAGCTGACATACAACCAGGCTGCTTGTCAGGGCTCTGGCTGTGCTCCTTTCTCCACCAGGACCCCATGCTACTGTGGGAGCAGGGCTGCTGGGTTACCCAGGTAACCAGAAACAGCCAGAGAGAAACTTCAATAGAGACTGAGTACCCTGGGTGACACCAGAAAGCAGCTTCACCCCTTCTCACCAAGAAAGGGCTAGGCAAGGAGACCAGGGGAGAGTAAAGAAAAAGAAACAAACGAATCACATAATACAGAATCTTCCAGAAACACCATGATCTGGTGGTACACGTATGCCTGTGAAATTGGGATTGAGAGGACACATTCAATCAAGGGTCTTCTCAGGGTGACCTTTCCATTTCTCTTTTCACTTCACTGTTAACCTAGAACAACCTGATGACACACACACTGGACGCGTGAACCAACCATGCTGCTCAGGGCTGCGTTTAAGACTGTTCCGCTGCCAGGCTGTCACACGTGATGACGATAATGTCAAAGACATCTTCATCAAGCAAAACCTTGACTCCACAGCACTACGACATGGCAAGCAAAGAAGTAACCTCTGCACTCACTTCCATGGACAAAGGGGACAGGGAGGCAGCGGTGACACACAGGCCACACAGCCACACCCCCATCAAGGTCAAGCAACGTCACTGAGGGTTCTACCAGTTCAAAGAGGGCTGAGCAGATCGACAAGACTAGGGAAAGGGGATGTCAAGTTGTTTTCAAAATAATGTCAATGAGTCATTTCTGTCATCAATTGACTTCCTTCAACAGTCTGACACTTTAGCTGCACGCCAAAACCATTAAAACTTTCCCACATCCATACAAACTGAGAGGCAACAATATTACTGTTACTGGTCTTAGCAATAGCTGAAACATATAGCTGACTGCAGTAACCTTGTAACATTAACCTCATCTTTCATATATGGGGGGGTTTACTAGGGATTGAATCAGAGTGTGCTAGGCAAGCCTTCTTTGGGAAAAAAAAAGTCATGTTTTCTTTTTTGTTCTTTTTGCAGAACTGGGATTGAACTCAGGGCCTATTCTACTCCTGGAGACCTTCAAGTCCTTTCGCTTTTTATTTTGTTTTTCAGATAAAGTCTACCAATCAAGATTTTCTTATCTCTACTTGCCAAGTACCTACGATTACAGATTAATATCACAATGTCACCCCTACCTCACCCACCCCTTTATTTCTTTCATTTTGAAATAAGGTCTCACTAAATTGCCCAGGCTGGCCTGGAATTTGAACTTCCTCCTGAGTACTTGGAATTACCTTACCCAGTTTTAATCTTATCTTTGGATGAACAAGACCACTAGATCACTAGCAAGAAAATTAGCAGTCATTAACATTAATACTGTAACTCAAGCTGGGTGCTGGTGGCTCATACCTGTAGTCCTAGCTACTCAGGAGTCTGAGAGCCTAGGATCTCAGCTAGCCCAGACAGGGAAGCCTGTGAGACTCTTATCTCCAATTAACCACCAGAAAACCAGAAGTGGCGCTGTGACTCAAAGTGGTAGAGTGCTAGCCTTGAGCAAAAGAATTCAAGGGCAGTGCCCAGGCCCTGAGTTCAAACCCCATGACCAACAACAACAAAAAACAACTGTAACTCAATTACTGCTCACTGGCAGAGCTGTTCTCTGATAGCCTAGCAGTCCTAACTGAGCAAGAAGGCCTTTTAGTCCATAATGTGCTTCTGAATAATATATTCATGCATTTAAGTATTCTCTTCATTAGCATTATCAAGGTCAAAAGACAAGTCTTACACACTTGTTTGGGACCAAGGCAACAACTTTATATCTTAAAAAAAATATATATAAGTGATTTCATTTTGGCAAAAGAACTCACCATTCTACATTCGTTTTAAGTTTTACAAGTATTTTTACTTGTGATTTTTTTCAATTTTTTCTTATGTATTACAAAAACTGTTGTAAGTATACATCTATTTCATGCTTGTACATATGTGGTACAATGAACTAAAGTTGTATTAAGTCCATCCTAGCTACTCAGGAGGCTGAGATCTGAGGATCACAGTTCAAAGCCAGCCCAGGTAGGAAAGTCCATGAGACTCTTATCTCCAAGTAACCACCAGAAAACCAGAAGTTACACTGTGGCTCAAGTGGTAGAGTGCTTGCCTTGAGCTGAAGAGCTCCGGGACAGTGCTCAGGCCCAGAGTTCAAGCCCCATGACGAACAAACAAACAAAATTTTAAAAAGGGGGGTTTGCCAAAAACTCCTTTTAAAGGAAAGAAACACATTTACAGGCTGTTTGGAAATTACTACTACAAGCAATAATACGGGAGTGATTTGGATTATGTTCATTCATTGAGGTCCGACTGCATGCTAGGCTCTGGGATACAGTGGGGAACATGACGGACATATTTAACCTCTCCCAGGGCTTGGAGTCTACTAGGAGAAGGAAGTAAACATAATATAGTACATTGCAATGTGGGAGATGTGTAAGGTACTGTGAAAATAGCAGGGCACACTATGAGGTCTTGGTTAGAGGTTAAATAAGGTTTCCTGAAGCGTAGGACATTTAAGACAGAAGGAAGAAACAAAAATGAGTTATGTGGCTAAAAGTGAAGCAGAGAAACCAAACAGGTACCAGACACACACCCTGCTCGCAGCTGGTAGTCACGAAGCACAGGAGATCAGAAGCATAGGGAAAAAAAGGCTGTGTAGGCTACAGAGTGCATGTAGAGGGCAGGGAGATAGGGAACAAGAAGCAATGGCTCTGGAATAGAGCCAGTGGCAGGGGCTTCTTTAAGCCCAGCCTTTGAGTTTTCTTATGGAATCTGTTTAAACTCCTTATCCAGGAATGGTGAGGAAAAGGAGTTGTCACTGCCATCGGCTATCATACTGCATGTCTGTTTTGTCACAACCTCTAAAACTTTAAGGTGTAGAGAGCCCTGGAGGTCAGAGGCAGGGATGGCCATGATGTCATGGTGGTCAGTAGAGTTTAGCACACTGAAGAGAGGCAGAGATAGCAGATAAATACAATGGAGTAGCTTAGGCTATTCATTCTAGGTAGGAGTTAAATGAACAGCCTCTTTATCATGGGAAGTGTCTTCCACAGGATGGAAGAATTACAGATCCTTGCAAATTGAGGACCACCTGCACTCAAAGACTGCTTTGTGCGAGGCGCATGAAAAAGTAGTTTTGTTTTTCTTACCATTTTATACCTCTGCATCGATTATGAATAATGTTTGAATACAGAAAAACACAAAAATACTACTGACTTGCCTAATTCCTCACACCCAGAGGCGGCAGCATTCAAAACAAGTCTCTGTTCTTTCTGGAAAGTCTTGGTTCAAAGACAAAAAAACAGAGAACAGACAAATCTTTGATCCTCAATACTGACATGGTGCGCCGATGCAAGCCATGCAAGGACTCCTTAAGACCTTTCTTGGATGGGACAATGCAACAGCTGAAAGAGTAGCAGGCATTTACATTTAAGAGGAATTTAACTACCACACACACAGATAACTCAAGTTTTAGGTGTACAATGCACCTGGCCGACTTGAACCCTGCACAGAACCTCCCCCAAATTCATCATTTTCTAAGAACAAACAACCCTGGGAAATTTTTTCCCATGACCCACCCTTCAAGAACATGTTTAATATTCCAGAAATGTTTTAAAAAACCGGAACAAAGCAATTTTAAAATCTCAAAGGGTCAGAGCCATTGGATTTAGTTTAGGAATGCATTACACATGAAAGACAGCAAAGCTTTCTTTATAAACAAGGCATCTTCTTCACACCAAAGCACAATGCAACAAAAGAAGAGCTAAACTAACGCAGGCCACAGAAAACAACACATGAAAGGAATCATGTCTGGCCTTGTCTGTAACAGAAAAAAAATCTCAAACAAATAGAATTTAAAACCTAAGGGCTACCTAAATGCAAGGGGTAGAAAAAGGGGAAATGAGGAACAGGAAAACTTTACTAATATCCCAAGCTATTAGATTGACTTAAAGAGGCAAGCAGGACAGAGGTTCTGAACCTCTGTGTCTACGCAGCCCAGCACCCCTCCCCACCCCAATCTACTCTATCATCTGCTTCTGCCTCTACTGTTCTCCAAAGGCCATAGACCAGAAGACGATTTACAAGGGTGGTCATTTGTCTTAATCAACACTTGCCTTATACTCACCACGTGAAGTTCTAAATGTTTCACAAATAAAAGCCCACTGAATGCGCCTAACTAGATGAGGCAGGCGCTGTCATGACTCCTGTTTTATACACAGGGAGCTGAAGCATGCAAAGGCTCCAAAATTGCCCCAAGTCAAATAGCTCCTAAGTGACACAGCGAAGATTTGAATCTACTCTTTGTCATCTGACTCTGAAGCCATAAAGGTGATTTTACTTGTCTCCTTTATTCTTGTATTTTCATTAAGTGAGGATTTATTTTGTAATAAAAGAAGCAAAAGACCATTTTGATTTGCCAACAGCACACTCAAATTTAAACAGAATCAAGGGCTCAAATACCTCATCCACAAATTCATAGTGGGGAAGAAAAAAAACTCCTTATCTGCTGGAAGGCAAGGAAGCAGATCAGATGCTGGCCGGCTCACCTGTCTGAATAGTACCATCAGCCCCATACCCCCTACCCCCCCCCCCCCACATGCAGTAAGGAGTAAGGGGGGCAGAGGACATGGAGGGTGGTAACAATAAGTGCTCTTAAAACCCAGCTTGGAATCTAGTTTTGCCTTACAAGCTGTCACCTGGGAGAAATGCTATACGTTGCAAGTGTGCCTTCTCCCCTGACAAATGTCTCCAGTCAGACCTGTCTCCTAGAGGTGACTTGCATAAGCCACTTAGAAACACAAACCTGTCTGACACTGAGTGAGAGGTCAAAAGTGATACTCACAGGAGAAACAAATCGCCCAAATAGTTGCTTGCTTAAATTATTCCTGGGCTTCAACAGCCAAGTAAGCCAAACTTTCAGAAAAATCACCAAACATTAACAAAAGAGTCTGATAAGAACAGAAGATTTCTAATTATATCTTGGAAAACAGAAAGGCCCAACAGGTAGAGAACATCCTCGAGCCACTAAGAAGTGAGGCCAGGGTCTAGAACCTAGAGTCACGTGTGGAGCTGCACTGGGTTAGAAGTAAGTACAATGCTAGGGCTACACTCCCCCATAGCCTTTTGTGTGTATGTTGGGGGAAGGGGGGATTGCTGGTCTTGGGGCTTAAACTCAGGGCATGGGGGCTGTAAGACTAGTGCTCTACCACTTGAGCCACAGATTGACTTCCAGCTTTGGTTTTTGGGGTTTTTGGGGGGGGGGTTGGTGTGGGGATTTTTTGGGTTTTTGTTTTGTTTTGGGGGTTTTTTTTGGTCAGTTGTGGAACTTGAACTCTGGGCCTGGGCCCTGTCCCTCAGCTCTTCAGCTCAAGGCTAGTGGTCTACCCCCTTGAGCCACAGCACCACTTCCGGTTTTCTAGTGGTTTATTGGAGATCAGAGTCTCATGGAGTTTCCTGCCCTGGCTGGTTTTGATCTGCAATCTTCAGATCTCAGTCTCCTGAGTAGCTAGGATTACGGCAAGAGCCACCGACACCCAGCCCGGCTTTGACAGGAAATCTCATTTGGTACAGACGTGGTGGTTTATTGGGGTGAAAGCAGCTAAAATTGCAGGGAGATGAATTTAGCACCGGGTATTGGAGGACAGATTTCCTTCTGAGCTGGACAAAAGTGCACTTGACTGAAGGGTCCCTGCTGTTGTCTTTTGTTGTTGCTTTCTTTTGGTGATGCTGGGGGTATGTCTGCTCTTGGGTCATAGTCTATTTTAGGTTGACTGTTGTAGTTAGGATGACAGGCGTATACCACTATGCTCCAACATCTTTCCATTAAGGTGAAATCTCCTGGGCTTCTCTGCTTGGGCTGGCTTGGAACCATGATCCTCCCAATCTCAGCCTCCTCCCACCTAGCTTTGGATGATAGGGGTGAACCATGTGCCCAACTATGGAATCAGAAGGGTGCACAAACTGTTCTGCCTCTACTAGTCTAGAAACTCAAGTCTTCCTATTCTCAGTCTCCCAAATAACAAGGATTACATGCACAAGCCACATGTGCTCTGTATGTATGTATATATATACATATATATGTATGTATGTATCTATGTATGTATGTATCTATCTTTAACTTGCAGATATCTATATCTTTAACATATATAATCTCAGGTCCAGATATGATAGGGTTAGAGAAAACATTTCAGGTCCTTTACAGAGAACATTTAAAATAACTTTAGAAAATGGCTGTGGAGGGCTGGGAATATGGTTTAGTGGTAGAGTGCTTGCCTAGCCTGCATGAGGCCCTGGGTTTGGTTCCTCAGTATCACATAAACAGAAAAAGCCAGAAGTGGTGCTGAGACTCAAGTGTGATAGAGTGCTAGCTAGCCTTAAGGAAAAGAAGCTCAGGAACAGTGCCCAGGCCCTGAGTTCAGGTCCAGGACTGGCAAAATAAATCAGTAAAATAAAGCTGTAGAGACACTACAGAGGCAACATAGAAATTTTATTTACTGTAAAGTTTGAAGATCCACTTGCTTGGCTAAACCTATCATCGAGAAGTGTGATGGGGCCTCACTAATCTACACTACAGGAAGGAAAAATCTCAAAACAAAAATCCTGCAACGTATCACAAAGAACACCAACCGGATGGTACGGAGAAGTGTAAGAGCCCCAGGATGAGTAAAGCGACTAAGAAGGATGATGAAGGCAAGCCTGCGTTTGGTTAGTTATTTCATGGGGGATAATGCATGTTCACATTTCTGTTAGGTCTTGGCATAAGAATTTTAATTTTGAATTAAATTTTGAATTGATCTTAGAGAGGGCCAAGTGCAGAGGCTTTTGGCTTCCAGAAGCTCCCATTGCACATCTTTCTTGGTTGGAAATGGCCAAAGGCAGACCCCTATCTTAAGGAGAAGAGCTGTCAGGCTTCCTGATCCAGCACTGCGGCAGGAACAAGAGGTCATTCTAATGGGTGACTGACCCTCCATTCAAACTACTGAGCACCATAAAAATGGGAAGAATAATATTTGGCCAATAGGAGTTTGAAATTGTTGTAAAATGTAGTTTGGAGTCTTGCTGTTGCTACCTGTACTCCAAATGTACTAATTACTCATCTAACATTAAACACTAAGCCAGGCATTGGTAGCTTATGCCTATAATCATAGCTGTTCAGGAGGCTGATATATGAGGATCACAGTTCAAAATCAGCTTAGGCAGAAAAGTCCATGAGACTCTTATCGCCAAAGAACCTGAAAAAAGATGAAAGTGCATGTATGCTCAAGTGGTAAAGCCTTGAGTAAAAAACCCAAACAGGAGTGAGAGGCCCTGAGTTCAATTCCTAGTACCAGTGTGCACGTGTGTGCATGCACACACAGTAAAAAAGGCAAAGAAATTTATATGTGCAAATATCTCATTTTACATATGGCATTGAATAATGATTAAATGGACATTCATTTAACCATTGTAGACATCACTTTGCTGCTCACTATTCTTTAAGGCACAGCCAAAGTAATTTCTGTTTTTCAGAGTAATTTTAGAATTTTCAGTTCACTTTTTATAATGCATTTCTCTAATATCTAGATTTCATACTGGGCAGTTATTTGTGGCAAGAGGGAGCACAAATTCTCTTTCTCATTTCAAAGAGCAAATGAGTAGACACACAGCCCAGTCCTCGTGTCACAAATGGATGAAAAGGCAAGTTGAAATTAGTGCTTTTCTGATCTTTCCTAAGAGTAGTTATTAAAGCATTATGGTTTATATTTATAAAAGCAAAGATCACCTATTATGCTCTGGATTCTTTGGTTGGGGGAGATGCAGATAATCCTCTTTGCCTGTACTGAAAATAATGAGGTGATTACCTCCTTCCTCCATTTACAGTCGTTGGCCCCCAAACCATTTCTGGTGTTCACCACAGCTGTATCTGAGGAGCAAAATGGCAGACAGAATGTGACACTGCCAAGTTCTGCAAGTTAAAGACACAGGGAAGAGACCAAGGGCAGCCTGTCAAAGACACCAAGGACCAAAGGATGCGGGCTAGGACAGTTACAGTCCCCAAATCTCCACCACTGCCCCTCTAACAGTGCCCTCCTTTTCCATGTCGTCCCACTTGCCACCTGTACCCAGAAACAGAAGTGAAATTCCCTCCCCTGTCTCCCATAGTTACTGAGTAGTCTTCTGTTTACTATGAGCAGTAAACATCCAATAGTATTTCAAGATCATCTGAATCATCCTTGTCTTTTCCAACAGGGCTCACCCTTCACATCTCTCCAACAAACTCAAAAATTGTCACACATTCTCTGTGAAAAGCTATACGTTAGTTGTTAAGTCCTTTTCTTCAGCTTATTGGTTTTGAAAGACAAGGCAAAGATATAAAGAAGTTCTGGTTAAAAGAAACCTTCAAATACATAGGAAGAGAAAGGGCCAATGAACTCTGTGTTAAACCTTTTTTTTTTTTAATGGAAAACTACAAAGTGGACTGATTCCAAAGTCATTCTTAGGGTTCATGCTCACTCTGTAGCCTGAGAAGGAATAGGGCAGGGGTGACAATCTTTCCAGTGCAGGTAAAAAGCATCCAACCTTGTCTTATTCCTGTCACTAGAGTTCAGGTGTTGCAGGTATGTGCGCACCCCAAACTAGGGACAGGGTAAAAATTTTAGAGCAATGAGAGAAGTTTTATTTTCACTTTAAAGAGCTTTATCTTTTCTGATTATAAAATTAAAATTGGGGTATGGCTCAGTGGTAAGAACATCAGTCTACAAGCTCTGAGTTCAACCCCCTATTACTCAGGGCCTGCACACTGTCCATGAGCTTCTTTTTGCTCAAGGTTAACACTCAACCACTTGAGCCTCAGCCCCACTTCGGGCTTTTTCTGTTTATGTGGGACTGAGGATTCAAATCCAGGGCTTTGAACCCATCCTAGGCAAGCACTACTACTAAGCCATATTCCCAGTCCCAGAAAGTTATTTTAAAAGAGTAAAAATAATGTAAAATGTAAAATTTTCTACTCCTTTTTTTGTTTTTTTGTTCTTTGTTTGTCAGTCATGGGGTCTGAACTCTGGGCCTGGGCGCTGTCCCTCAGCTCTTTAGCTCAAGGCTAGCACTCTACCACTTGAGCCACAGAGCCACTTCCAGTTTTCTTGTGGTTTATTGGAGATAAGAGTCTCACAGACTTTCCTGCCTAGGCTGGCTTTGAACCTTGATCCTCAGATCTCAGCCTCCTGAGTAGCTAGGATTATAAGCTGAACCACCAGCACCCGGTTTCTACTCCTTTTTTAAATTAAGATTTTTTTACTAGCATACATTAGCTGTACAAGAGGAAGAGTGTTTATGGTGACATTTCCATACATGCATATAATGTACTCCAGTCAAGCTAACTATCACTCTCAATTTTATTACTCCGAATGCTTTAGTGTACAGCCTTCCAAGTTCTTTTCTACACATATACACACATACGTAATTGTATTTCCTTTTAAGAACTGATCATCAGTTGTAAACTCTAAGGGCAACAACTATCATATGCTTTTAAAAAGTATAACTGATGTAATAAAAGATAAAATAGAATTACATAAAACCACAGAAGAAGGGCTGAGCGTGTAGCTCCTGTGTTAGAATGCTTGCCTACAACTGGAGTTTAATCTCAGTAATGAAAAAAAAAAAATCAGGATAAAACCATAGGAGGCAGAATAAAGGAGGAAAACAGAAACAAATGCAACAAATAGAAAGCAAATGCAAACAAGATAGACATTAATTCAATTTTCTATCTATAATCACATTAAATGTAAATGATCTAACTACACAAATTATAAGGAATAGACTGTAACAGCGGATAATAAAAAGACTCAAACCTATATCTACAAGAGACCTACTTTAAAATAAGGGCTTAGATCGTATGGTTTACAGATTGAATCCAAGGACTCATCCATACCACTGAGCTATATCCTCTATCCCTTCACCTTTTACTTGAACGGCAAATTCAGGCAAAATCATATGCAGTCTATTGAAAAATTCTCCAGCATTGCCTTTGAATACAGAGTTGTTCCAGTATAATTGTCCATCATATTTCAAAACTCTGATCAATTTTACTCATATTATTCAACACAAATTAGTGATAGGTGAATACTGACTGCATGATATTCATCTTGTCTATATCCCAGAAATATGAATCTGCCAGCCATTATTAATTAACTTTTTTTCTTCAAAACTTGCTTTGGAATAGATAAGTATTAGTCAATATACTTCCTACCTAACAACGTGCAATTACTATAGCAGATTTCATTTTAAATGCAGTTCAGTGTTTGAGCTATTAAACTTTTCCTACTGGAACAGCTCTGAGGCAATTTCTTGATCTAGAGGGCTTAAAATCAAAGTTTAAACGCTACCTAAGGGGCAGAAAGTCAAAGAGTCTTTCTCTATTCTTCCTAAACTTAATGCCTGAGAAGGATTTTTTTTCCATGTTTGTATGTTTATAACTAACCAATACATCTTGGAAATTATATATATGTATGTACACTTTTTACATATATTGTATATATACACATACTTTAAAAAACTCTAGAATTATACTTGATTTTCTGATGTTAAAAAATGACTGGACAATTTCCCATTGTAGAATAAGGCTTGGAATCTTTCATCTCTACTGTTCTGAGTTCATACTCAAGCTCCTTATGTTTATTTTGGAAAAGCAAATCCTTCCTGTTGCTTCTCAGGAAATAAGGGTACATTTATATGTCTTAACTTCAAATTTAAGTGGTTTTAATGTTAAACAAGGTTTCACTTCGAAGAATATTTAATTATGGGGAGAAGTTAAGATTTTTCAGAAAGAAACTATAGAAGCAGGGAACAGGGAGAGGACAGCCCTCTCAGGATCAAGCTAAAAGGATGAATTCTGTAGAGTTTTATAAAATCTCTAATTCTAACATACTCTCTCTTTCTTCATGTAAACAATTTTCTAAGCACTAAATTGTGTAATGGCATAATGGAATAAGAGGAAATGCTCAAGTTTCTCTCAAATCTCTAAGAGCCTAGAGAAAGATTAGGCTTAATTTTAAAATGAGTGTCCTATCACCTACTTACGCTTGTTAAATTACTATAATAATCTCTGGAGCCACTTACCTGGCCTGGATTCACCTTTTAATGTCAGCCACGCCAACTAAAAAGGGTTAAAATTCTTCCAAATCTGACTTTTTTATGGATTAAGAAAGTCAAGGTCCAGTAAAGGCGATGACGAAGAAAGGTAAGGGAGTGTCATATGTCACTTCTCCAGACATTTCTCTTCTGGGATGCCACATTTTTAACTAAAGGGCAGCCCAGTGAAAAGAAAATGTAGACAGATGCTGGTGGCTCACACCTGTAATTCTAGCAACTTAGGAGGCTGAGATCTGAGGATCACAGTTCAAAACCTGCCTGGGCAGAAAAGTCCCTGAGGCTCTTTTTCCCAATTAACCAGCAAAAAGCCAGAAGTGGTGGTGTAGCTCAAGTGGCAGAGCACTAACCTTGAATAAAAAAGTCAAGCAAGAGCATGAAGCCCTGAGTACAAGGCCCAGTACCAGTACCAACACAAAGAGATAGAGAAGAAAAGAAAGTACAGAAAGGAACAGAGATGTGTACTAGCCATCTCTTCCCTTATGAAATGAAATGACCAGGTTATCCACAAACAGTGATTCACCAGGGAACTGCACCCACGGCAGAAGAGATACAGGGCAGGGCAGAGTTCCCCAGGCTACTCCTGTGCAACTCTCTTCACAGCTCCTGTTCCGATCTATACCCTGTGCCAACTTGTGACCTCCCTCCCTTGCCCTGCAGTCAGAAAGCAGACATGTGAGCACAGGGATCTGACGACTGTCTTGGTATTTTTTCAACTCCCCAAAGGAGGTGGCCCAAGAGCCACTCTCAGAAGACCCCACAGAAGAGAAACAGCTCATGTTATTATCCTGAACACATATGTTTGTCTAATGGTGCACCAGTCCTCAGAACTTCTCGAAAGGACATACAACTTAGCTTCCAACTGATAGAGGAAGATGAGGAAAGCCTTGAAAGGCCTTCAGAGATATCTATAACCAAACTCAAGTTCCCTACTCATCAACCTACTGTTCCTTGTCTTCCTTTTCTTCCCCTCCCTAGACCCTTAAGCTTCCTTCAGTCATTATGTAAACATTTTAGGCAAGGCCCCTGTGTTGTATCTTCAAAGATTATCCACGCTCTGCACAAGATCTATCCACCAAGATAAAAACAAAAATCCACCATCACTGCCTAACCCCCACCCCCACCCCCTCGACAATGTACCACTCTTACTCAGCCTGAGTCAGGAGGCCCCTCTGCTAGAAAGCTGTTCTGAATGTCTGGCTCCTTCCTCAAGGACCCTCACTCGCAGCAGGTTTCGTCTTCTCTCTTACTGGGAATATCCCAAGCGATGGGAATGAACATCATCCCCATCTGTCCCCTCCCCTGCTTATTGATCTACAAGTCATGTCTACCTTTTTCTTCTCTTTGTCCCAATAGAATGAATGTCCTGAGTCCCTTCTAAGAGTCTAAGACAGCTCCTTTGCGTGTGTTTGGCCCTCTTATCTCTTCTGGAACCTCTCCAGTAGTTCTTCCCCTCTTCCGCTTTTCATCATTTCCTGTTCACTACTCTCAGCACACAAAAATAATCCTTCACAAACATGTATACACCTTTCTCCTACTTTCCTTACCAGAGACAACCCAGCTTTATAGTTTCCACTCATCTGACCCGCCACGCGAATGCCTGATTGCTAAAGCCAGAGACTTTCCCTTTCGCTTCATCCTAAAGTGACCTCCTGTCCTCTGCCCCGACACAATGGTTCCCTGTCTACTAGCTGGCAAGTTTCTTAACTGAGCTTTTCAGGGAGGATTGATATAAGGGTTTTATGACATAATATATGGAAACAAAATAAATGTGTGTGTGTGTATATATATATATATACATCTATATATACACATATTATACAACACACATATCTGTGTGCATAGATGGGTATGGCTATGTACAAAATCTTTTTTGTTTCCAGATTTTGATTCTCCTGAGCTCCTCTTTAGGTGCTCAGGCTCTGATCATTTGGGCATGTCTGTTAGGATCTCAACTACATTCCTAGCTATACTGATGGGTTCTAGTCACCCCCAGTACATACCCTGCATTCTCTGCTGGGCCCGCACTTCTTAATACCCTCACGACACGCCAGGTTCACTGCATGCTGAAATCATTATTCTCTCACCCAATTTGTTCCTCTTTTGTTTTCCAGCCTTACATCTTCAGACAGTGATTTTCCAACTAGAAAATTCAAGCCATCCTTCTCTTCCCTCTTCCAAGCCCTCCCACTCTCTCCCTCATCTGAAGAACTCTAGGTTCTCCTACATGTTCCTCTAATCCGTTCTCTCACTATCATTACTTTAGCTCAGGTCATCCATATCTCTGCCTGGATTATAGTAGACCCTGGACTTCTTTCCACATTGTGAAAGACAAAGACTGGAGGCGTTGTTTTGCCTGCGATGACGCCACGGTGCAGTCAGGGTGGAGTCCAGCCACAGAAGTGGCATGCTCCTTTCCTCAGGTGACGCAGAAGTGGCACGCTCCTCCTTCCCTCTGCCCCACACCTGTACTGCATCGCCCATCTAGAATGTGTTTTCCTCCTTTTATTTCCTCTCTCTTTTTTCTTTGCCAGTCCTGAGGCTTGAACTCAGGGCCTGGACACTGTCTCCGAGCTTCTTTTGCTCAAGGGGAGCACTCTACCACTTGAGCCACAGCGCCACTCCTTTTTCTGTGTATGTGGTACTGAGGAATCGAACCCAGGGCTTCACACACACTAGGCAAGCACTCTTACCACTAAGCCACATTCCCAGCCCTTAGAATGCATTTTCCTGCCCACCCCGGTAAATAACCTCACCCCTTCAACATCCGGCATGAAAATCACCTCCTTCAGGAATTCTTCCCTCACAAAGAACAAATTATTCTTGCCTTTGTGCCCTACTCTCTATTATTTATCCCAATGGAGCTCTACACAGTGCTCTAACTTCCAAGTGGCAGTGAATGGCTTGGTGCAGCTGAGTTTCACACTGTAACATGACACCACTGGTGCTGCTGGCAGGGTAGAGGACAGAAGGGAACACAAACTCATAGCTGGAGCTCGTCAAATGTCTACAGAATGGACCAGGCAGCGTGGCCATCAATTCTACTAGGATAACTGAGCCAGAAAAGCCCATCAGCACAGGTGAACCTGGCAGCTGGGGAGGGGAGCCTACAGGACTCTGAATGAGAAACAGAAAACATCGCACCCACAAGGGCCTCAAGGAAGTATGTAAGTTGTCAGGTCACTAGCTGGGACTGTTACAATCAAACTCAGATCAATACCTAATACACCCTGTTTAAAGCACATAAGAAAAAGAATCCTAAGCTTATAGAGATTTTCATGTCTATGCAAGTTTTGGACTCCAGAACATTCTGTTATAATTTCAACAGGCTTAGGACAAACTTAGTAGATCTCCATAGTTAACTGAAGACTTACAATTGTCTCTTCTTATATCTACAAGGCTTATCTTAAGACCAACACAAAGTCACTAGTGGCTCACGCCTGTAATCTTAGCTATTCAGGAGGCTGAGATCTGAGGATCATGGTTCGAAGCCGGCCTGAACAGGAAAGTCTGTGAAACTCTTATCTCCAATTGCCCACCCAAAAGCCAGAAATGAAGCTGTGGCTCAAGTGTTAAAGCTGCAGCCTCGAGCAAAAACGCTAAGGGAGATCCCAGGCCCTGAGTTCAAGCCCCAGTACCAGCACAAAGGGAAAGAAAAAAAAAAAGATTGACTCAAAAGAAAAATAAAGTTATAGCCTATCATCTTTCATCTAGATGGGGTAGCATCTTCAGCTTATATTCATATCTTATCATGCAATACCTATTGTGGGGCCATAGTTTGTTTCCCATGGTCATCTCAATTTACAATAAAAAGTCCTGTAACAAATGCTGCACTTTGCACAGGCACTAAGTATGTGCACACTTCATTAAAACAAGTGGTGTCTGAAGGAGGAATGAAATTCCAAGAACTAAAAGCAGACCAGACTAAAGCAGATCTGAAACAAACCAAGCTGAAACTAATGACGTTTCCCCCAATAACAGACATCAAGAATTAACAGATGTTCAAGAGTATGCACCTGTGTACTCCATCCTTACACCTCATAAACCAGATCAGGATTGCACATCATAAATACAAAAACAAATATAGAGCATCGAAGATGAAAGAGGAGCCTTTGAAGTAAGACCACTCCCCTACAGAGAGGTCTAAATGTAAGCCAGGCATTGGTGGCTCATGCCTGTACTCTTAGCAACTCAAGAGGTTGAGATCTGAGGATAAGGGTTTCCAAGCCAGCCCTAGCAGTAAAGTCCCTGAGTTTCTTACTGTCCAATTAATCACAGAAAGTCGGAAATGGAGGAGTGGCTCAAGTGGTAGAGTGTCAGCCTTGAGTAAAAAAGCTTAAGATTAGAGCCTAGTTCAAGCCCCAGTACTGAAAAGAAAAAGAAAAGAAATACTAGGTTAATAAAAGTAAATTGTTGTCAAATATGGTAATTACAAAATGTTTCCAGAAAAGTTAATATATTTCTAGTCAATATATTTGTAGGTATAAAGAGGTATACACACTTTCAATCCTCCTGCCTCAGCTTCCCAAGTGCTAGAATTACTACCATTATTGGAAATCTGAATATCTCAAATTAAAAATCCAAGTGATACAAGTAATCCTAGAAATCTTATTAAATAGAAAGTAAGCCTAGTAACAGGCAAAGATTTCTTAAAGGACTCAAATGCATAAACTGTAATGGCATAAGGTGATGTGTTCAACAACTTTAAAAATTTCTGCTGTTGCAATTGAAAGACACTGCAAAATTATAGATGAGTGACATACAAGAAAATATTCACAGTAACTAAAAACAACAAAAGGCTAATTTACAGAATATACAAGGAACTCCATAAGAATTCCTCCAAGGAACTTCTTACAGGAAAAAGGGTAAGAATTGAGAACCAACAGAAAACAGTAGACTAAAGGTCCAAAGAGACAATTCATGGGAAGAGGGAAATTACATAAATGAAGAGTTCTGAACCTCAACAGTAATCAGAGAAAGGCAAAATTAAATTATGAGGTTCCATTAACATCTGTCCAGTGGGCAGCAGCCAGGAAATTTGTTCATAAAAAAGAAGTCATTAAGCAGTATTGGTGAAGATAAAAAACCTCATGATCAACCTGTACAACATACTTGATGTATACTGACATCCAGCAATATTGCCATATGCAACTTTCACAAGTCTCATGAAAACCAATAAATTCCATACCCCCAGGTGCCTTATCAAAAAGTAAACACATATATATTACATGAAAGGCAGAACTATTTACACAACAACTGTTGATTTTTTTCATGTTCCTTTCCCCTAATAGCAGCATGCATTTAACTTACCCTTTGCTGAAAAGGTAGAAAAGACTACACACATTATGATCAGTTTTGTGGGGGGCTTTTTTTGGGGGGGGAGGTGGACAGAGGAGCTGGTACTGGGGCTTAAATTCTGGGCCTTGAACTCTTCCCTAGCTTTTCCCCTCAAGATAGGCACTCTACCACCTGAGCCAATTTCCACTTGCAGCATTTTGGTGGTTAACTAGAGATAGGAGCTTCTCAGATTTGTTTGTCTGGGATAGCTTTGAACCAAGATCCTCAGATCTCGGCCTCCTGAGTAGCCAGGATTATAGGGGTGAGCCACAGGACCTGGATAAAGCATACTTCTTTTCAGTTACATTGACAGGGAAAAGCAAGAGAAACAGGGAGGAAAATGACTCAAGGTTGAGGTTCGCACATAGCTAGATCTAACTCTGGACCTCGGCTCTCTGACTTAGTCCTCAGTTAAATCTCTGCTTACTTTCTTTTTTGTTGTTGTTATTTTATATATAAAACAGGATCATCACCCACTCTGAACAATACAAAGAGAGTCTCAGAAGATCCATGTAAGGTGCCTAGGAAATCTGAGGTGTTATAGATAAACACAAAGTGATTTTTGGAACTTGGTGAAAGAAGGTTGCAGTGCCCAGCCTAGCCCAGCCTAAGCAGAACACACTGCACCGTCGCAATGATCAGGAAGACTCACTGAACATGAGCTTCCGCCTTGCCTTTTCCCACTGAGAACACACTTCCACACACCCGCCACAGACTGCAAAGCGGAAGAAGAAAGCTCTTTTAGCTTTCTGGTGGTGGCAGCAGTGGCTATGACAGTGTGATTCTGTAATTGCGGTCACAATCCTGGCAAACACAAGCAAGGGAAGAAGCACTGTAGGAGAGATACTCTTAGAAGAAATCCTGTTATCCATGACTGAGTAACTGTAAAGACCTCAGAATCTACCATGAAAAACAGGCAGGGAACACGATGAGATCCAAAGTCAGGACTCTAGCACATCAATTTAATATAAAACAAAGAAGAAAAAAATTCCTCCTGTGAATATGTTACGTTATTTGAAACAAGATCTTCAAGTTGGGCTGAAACTCACTAGGAAACCTAGGCTGGACTTGAACTCTTGATCCTGTCTCTGGATAAAGGGAGTTACAGGCATGTTGCAAGCATGACCGGCTCCATTGGAAAATCTTTATAACCTGATGGAGAAACATTCCATTCTGTCTGAAACAACTGTTTTGTTAGCCTCTATTTACAACCTGTAGACTTTGGGGGAACAAGGAGAGATGTGTATACAGAACCCCTGCCTGACTACTTTACAAATATATAAAAGGCTAAGGCAAGCATCAATGGCTCATGCCTGTAATCTTAGCTACTTTGGAGGCTGAGGTCTGAGGATTGTGGTTCAAAGTCAGCCTAGACAGGGAAGTCAAAGAGACTCTTATTAACCACCAACAAGCCAGAAGGAGAGCTGGGACTTAAGTGGTAGAACAGCCTTGAGTGAAAAAGCTAGGAGACAGCACCCACGCCTCGAGTTCAAGCCCCAGTACCAGCATGCAGGCATGCATTCACACACATATACACATGCGGGCATGCACACACACACCTCATATACGTAATTCATCTAGCTAAGTGACATTAAGTACCTTTGCCACAAAATGTGTGGAATCAACAGAGATAAAATGATTGTAAATAAGTAAAGATATTTGATATATTTTAGCCTTAAATAAAAGCTTCCCCACTGGTGAGTTAAGAACCACTGCTTTTCTGATAGAGAAGATCAGTTTTATTTTATCATATACATGAAGAAAAGATGGTTTTGAAAAAAAAGATGAAAATTTTATCACACATTTATCTCCACTCCTAGACCTCTCTTGGCCATTAACTTCTCCTTGGCATTTCACATCAAAGCTAGTTTACCCTTTCGCTCTTCACTGGAAGAGACAATGGCTATGTAAGAAGCCACTGTAACACACAGCACAGACAGAAATGGCAGTGTGTTGGGTACTAGGAAAAATACACGTATCATTTCGTTCCTCTTTTATTTAAAAAAAAAAAAAAAGAACACCATATTTTCTCTTTCCCTCCTTTCTTCTCTTCTCTTCCCCATGACATTCTGACACAGAATTATACAGGAGCATATTCGTAGACCATTAATGACATGCTGGTTATTGGACAGAAAATAAGCATCCTAGCATTCCCCAGTGAAATTGTATCCCAAATTTTAATTTATATTCTTCAGAATGCAACATTAAATCCCTAAAGAGAGCCTCAATTTTAAGCATTGCAAAAAGATAAGAAAACAGAAACTGCCATGCAAGGGGTATTTCAAAGATACGTATCATACAATTATATATGACTGTCCATGCTTTTCTGTAATTGGTTACCCTCATCTGGGAGGGAAAGGAAAATAACTCACAGAAATGGGAGGAGGGAGTAATAGAGAGATACATATACAAGAAGATAACTTAGTTCCTGGACATAAACTTCCTAAGAATAAACCAGAGGGGAGTTTATTGTTATATTAAAAAGTTATGCCAGGCGCTGGTGGCTCACGCCTATAATCCTAGCTACTGAGGAGGCTAAGATCTGAGGATCGCGGTTCAAAGCCAGCCCGGGCAGGAGAGACCGTGAGACTCCTATCTCCACTAAACCACCAGAAAACCGGAAGTGGCGCTGTAGCTCAAGTGGTAGAGCGCTTGCCTTGAGCTGAAGAGCTGAGGGACAGCGCCCAGGCCCAGAGTTCAAGCCCCATGACCGACCAAAAAAAAAAAAAAAGTTATTAAAGTACGGTCTGGGAATGTGGCTTAGTGGTAGATTACTTGCCTAGCATGCATGAGGCCCTGGGTTCCATTCCTTCAATACCATATAAGCAAAAAATAAATAATATATTTTTTTAAAAAGTTAAAGTATCTTCCTTGAAAAGAGACACTCTCACTAAGCCATGATGGAAGATACCTGTAATTTACAACATGCTATTAGAATCCTGGTAGACAGTAAGTCATGTTCATGCAAACACAACCAAGTCTAGTTATAGACACAAAAGAGTGAATTCCAAACACATACACACACACACACACACACACACACACACACACACACACACACAATAAAAAAAATAAACTCTGAGCTCCAGGCCAAGTCTTTCTGGAGAGAGATGGGCAAACACTTAGCAGGGGGCATTCAAGCCTGCTGGCAAGCTCTCTTTCAGAATAGCAAAGGCCCACTCAAATGGGCACTGCTCTTTTCCTTAGGCAGCTACTTCCCAAACAGAGAAACAGAGGACCATGAATGGACAGACCCATGTATAAGGCCCAGCATCTCTGTTTACTAATTTGGCCTTTCACAAGTCATACTGGACCAGCCTTAGTTATCTGTCTTCACAAACTGAAGTACATGAATCCCATTTCCAGACCTACTAAACAAAAACAAGCCTGGCACAAGTGGCTCACACCCGCCCATAATCCTAACTCTCAGCAGGCTGAGATCTAAGGATCTCAGTTAAAAGCCAGCCCGGGCAGCAAAGCCAGTGATACTCTTATCTCCAATAAACCACTCAGAAAACTGGAAGTGGCACTGTGACGCTAGCCTTGAGCTGAAGAGCTGGGGGACAGCACTCTGGCCCAGAGTTCAAGCCCCACGACCAACCAACAAAACAAAAACAAGATGCAGAAAATGTGCTCTATAAATGCAAAATGGCAATCGAGAGGCCAGCATTATTATCTCCGTTCTCAAACAGGGGACAGGTTTGGAGTGTCACAAAAACTACTGTACTAGACCTTAGGTCGGAGTGACAAATGCTGGAGAAAGCAAATTAATAAACCAGGACAAGATGTATAGAGCACATAAAAATAGACACAAGATACTATGGCTGTAGTAATCTTATAAAAATCTCTCCTGAGGGCTGAAGGTAGAAGTTAGTGTAGAGTACTTGCCTAGCATAAAGGAGAGAGGGAGGGATTAAAGGAGGGAAAGAGGGATGGAGGAAAGAGGAAGCAAAAGGAGGGAAGAGGGAAAGAGTAAAGAGATTTCAAATAAGAAAGCACATCTTTGATGACTGGGTTCCATTCTTGTGATGTATTTGGCAAGAGAATCAGACATCTCAATTAAATTCCAACTTAAATCCCCATGAACCTATCTAAGGAAGGATAAGATGAATTGTTCAGTTCTTACAGAACACTTTGGCTACTTTTTGCTAATATAATTACACCAATTACCAATATTATCACAAAGCTCAAAGCCCCTACATTTTTAAGAGATTAAAGTTCTAAAGCAGAACAATGGGATCTTATCACTCCAATTGCCTCTGTAGAGTTCACTCCAAAAAGAAGGAATTTATCAGCTTTCCAGAGTAGGAAAGATTTTCCTTTCAAAGCAAAATGAATCATGTAGTAAGTACACCTCATTATAAGACAAATCACAGCTGCCCAAGCAGGTAAAGGACAGGAGTAGGTACAGAAAAAAGACCCTTCCTCTCTGCTCACTCCCTCACCCTGCTTGCTCCAGAGGGAGAGAAGTAAGGAAATGCATACTACCCAAAAAGTGTGTGTGTGTGTGTATGTATATACATACACACACACATACACACACACACACCTCAACCATTCTACTTCCTTCCCTCTCCCCCAAACCAGCCTTTCACCAGGTAGATAAACAAAAGCCAGGCCTTCACTTGGGGACAAGTCAATATGACTTAGTGTGCAGACAGCAGAGCAGCCAGGGACGGGAAGAAGCAAAAAAAAAAAAAAAAAAGGTCTCTAGCATCAGCCACACTTCTATCATTTTGTTCTTCTAGCATCCGAGACGGTGCAAGACCTGGATACGAAGTTACATATCTGCTGAAGTTGAGAAAAGCCACTCTCCATGTCCCTTTAGTGACAAACAACTTCACACACGGACAGGCCAGGGTCCTGCTCTGCAAGCACTATGAAAACGCAGTTAACCAGTCAGAAGCACCCCAGACCAAACACCCCAGCACGCGGAGCCGGGCACCTGCGGTCCCCACCTTTACTGCCGGTATCTGCACCCCTCCTTGGTGATGGAAGAGCCAGGCGAGCCTCCCCCCCCCAGCTCGGCTGCACCCCATCTACTTCACCTACCCTGCGCAGCGCCCTCACACCAATCTCAACCATACCTCACTCTGCGCCCCCCACAACTGAGCCCTGAGAATGAGGAACAAAGAGGTCCAGGCAGGGCGGGGGGGGGGGGGGGGGGAAGGGGGGAGAGAGGCAAGGAGAGGGGAGCGGAGGAAGTAGATGGGGAGGAGGACAGTTGGGGACCAGGAGAGCCCCAGAGCCCCGGCCAGTCGCACACCGGGCAGCCCAGCGTGGGGGACAGTGGCCAGGCACAGTGGCCGGGCCTGGAGACGGCACTGCGGATCGCCAGGGAGGGAGAGAAGGCCTGGGGCTCCTGCCTGGCCCGGCCCGGGGGGGGGGGGGGTCCCCCATCCACCACCACCCCGGCCCGGGTCCCCCATCCACCGCCCCCCCCCCCTCCCGCCCCGCGCACCTGGGCCAGGCGGCTACCCGCGTCCTCGGGCGCTGGGACAGTCGGTGGCGGCGGCGGCGGGCGGCTCCGCTCCGAGGCTGGAACCGCAGCGACTTCACTCCTCCATCCCGGGACCGGCGCGGGGCGGGCGGCCGTGCACTTCCTGTTGGAACACGGGGAGAGGGGCGACCAGCCCGGGTTGGCCAACCATGGCGGGAGGGGCGCGGAGCAGCCCTGAGGCCCCGCCGGGCGGGACCCAGGCTCCGAACTTGCACCACTCGGACAGGATGGGATTGCTTCCAGGGAACCAGCACCCTGGCACCCACCCGAACGCCTCCCGGGCCGCCCGGGGGCTGCTGACGGCTCCGCCCCTCCGGGCTTCTCCCCGACTGCAGGGTACTTTCATCAGTGGGCATCGTGGGGACCCCAGGAGTCTGTCTTCCTTCTCCGCGGCTCCTCCCCTCCCCCCTCAGCCCCCTGGCAGGAATTAGGGGGGGGGGGAACGGGAAAGATGTAAAGAGACCAGAGACTTCCAAGGGGAGTGGAGGCTGGAATTATGCAAATTGCTAAGTGAGCAACCACATCCCCACATCCACTCCAGGATGGGAAATTACTTGTCTTGTGCCTGGCTGACTCAGGGGGAAAGAGAGCGTGCTCGCAACTGCTGTAGGCAGAACTGTCACCAACCAGGGGTGGGGCAGACACCCCGAGGAACTACACGGTTTTCTGGGTTCCTCTGAGAGTTCCCCCTCAGCTCACCAACATTGACACACCTATCCCCCCTCCTCGAATCCCCCACCAAGCTCAGTCTTAAGGGTACATTGTCCCAGAAATAACAACAAAAAAAAAAGTATGCATTTCTGTGTACACTAATCATACACAAGTTCCAAAGTTCTGGGATCACGTTCATTTTTGGGGAATTCTGACTTAAATTGAACGTCAAAGTGTTGTTGTTGTTGTTTTTTAAGTAAACATTGGTTTTAAGACTGCCATTTGGGGGCAGGGAAGGTGGCTCAGTGGTAGAGTGCCTGCCTTGCATGCATGAGGCCCTGGGTTCAATTCCTCACCACCACCACAAAAGCAGAAAAAGCCGGAAGTGGTGCTGTGGCTCAAGTGGTAGCTTGAGCCTAGCTTGAGTGCTAGCTTTGAGCTGAAGAGCTGAGGGACAGCGCCCAGGCTGAGTTCAGGCCCCAGGACCACCAACAACAACAACAAAAACACAACAAAAAAGACTGCCGTTTGGTGGATACATGGGCCAACTCCTGGAGTTGGCATTTGTAAGCTGCCTGTCCTGACACCAGAAGTTATCAGGTAACAGACACCAAGAGGACCATCTCCGACAAACAGCCAGGAAGCACAGAATATAGTGACTATTCTACACAAAAAGCTAAATGTTGACTGAAGTAGGAAGAAACAGACACAGACAACTCCTGCTCAGTGCTAGAAAGCATATCATTTTAATCCCATATCCTTTAACATTTAACATTTCCCAACAGACTTGTTCAAAATCCTGTTCCCATATTTGAAAACGAGGAAACAGGGTCAGAGAAGCTAAGCAGCTGTCCCAATGTCTTAGCTAGAATGAGACCCAATGGAAAGTTAAGATACCCGTCTTTGCTAAGTAGAAAATCTGGGCCATTTCCTCCATGTGCTAAATTCCTAAAAACAATAGTGAGTTCTCAGGGAAAGTCAAGCCCAGAGGCCACCTAGGATCCATGTCAGAACAATCCTGTATGGCAATCCACCGGTGTTTATGGGCTAGCTGGGCTCTTCATCATCCACCTGATTCCTCGTGTACCGTGATGGGGACACAATGCTCTTTCCATTATCTATTACTGGCTCTGTCAGCTTTTTCAGAATTACTTGGTGGCAAAAGTTCAAGAGGTTCCAGGGATAGCCACTCCGATGCCAAGGTACAAAGTCTGTCCAGATCAGAAGCCAATCCGGCTTGTATTTATTTACTAAATTCATTATTCTCTAATGGGGCTCTTTAAAGAAGGCAGATGCTGTCCACAAAATCAAAGGCCTGGTCTCAACCCTTAGTGAAAATGCTGGCGATTTCCCATTTCTCCATTTGCTTCATTATTTAGTCTGTGCTCAGTGGCAGTAATGTGTAGTTACTAGCACCCAGACAGGCTAAGAAACAGAGCATGTGTTAGCAGACGATTTGGGGTCTAGGCAATGAGGATACCGGCAGACATTTGTAGACAGAGTAAGTGAGTGACATGAGCTCACCTGCCCAACCCCTTACAGTGCAGAGAAGTACACGCCAGATTGCAGCACACAGAGATCAATGCAAGGATAACAGCCTTCAAGTGTGACCGAGGCTGGGGGAGGGGCTCCATGCATCTGGCTGGAAAGAGCAGCCCCAAGAATCAGTGACATGCACCCCTGGTTTTCAAAGACTCAGATTGATGAGGACTTATTAGTAATAAGAATCTTAACATCCTTTTAGATCCTACTCTGTCCACCAGCTACCTTCTCTCAGTCCCTGGCTTTCTTACCTTGGGCCTGTCCATTTCTCCTGTCTTGACAACGTTCCTTCACCCCAGTGACTACTTCTTCCCCACAAGGTGCCCAGCTTGAGAGAGGGAGCCCACAGGAAGGCATCTAGCTCAAAACTTCTCATTTGAAAAGCTTTGTCAATAATTACCACCTTCTGAAGGCATAATTCCATTTAGAAGTTATCTTTTTGGTATCCCTGCCTTCATTTTGGTTACTCATTATAACTTCAAGAGTCCAGAAGGACAATCTATGACAAAATAAAAATTTAAAAAGCACCAGGTGCCATTGTTTCAAGCCTGTAATCCTAGCTACTCAGGAGGCTGAGATCTGAGGATCACAGTTCAAAGCCAGCCAGGGCAGGAAAGACCATAAGACTCTTATCTCCAATAAACCACCAGAAAACCAGAAGTGGCGCTGTGGCTCAAGAGGCTTGTCTTGAGCTGAAGAGCTGAGGGACAGCACCCAGGCCCAGAGTTCAAGCCCCATGACCCACCAAAAAAAAAAGGAAAGGCAAAGGAAAGCCAGGGGTGATGGCACATACCTGTAATCCTAGAAACTCAAAATACACTACCTCCACCCATCTCACCAAGGAAACCAGTGGTGGCCCAGTAATCCCCGCTGCACCACTAACCCAGGCCAGACAAAGACCCTATGTGAAAAAGAATCTAAAGAAAAAAAGGCTGAGATTTGAGGGCTGGGAAAGGAAGCAAAAGAAATGTGTTTAAATGACCCAGCCATCTTTGGGAATAGAGATTAGACTATGTAAAAAACCTTTCCTAGCTCTAGAAAATTCAATCAGCAGTGTAAAAGCAGCCAATATTAAATCATAGCTATTTTTCCCTAGTACTATGCTGAGTGAAAATTGTATGATACACAGTTTGTATTGTTTAACAGGTAACAAAATATACATACACACAGGGGTGATACTCTGCCCCATCCTCACCCAGGGTCTGGGGTTCAGTATAACCCCATCTCCTGTTAGGCTCCCTGTAACTGAGATGCTTATTCATCAGAATAAGCAGCTAGTCTCCAGGTGCCAGAGACTTACACCTGTAACCCTAGCTACTGAGGAGGCTGAGATCTGAGGATCTTTGTTCAAACCCAACCAAGACTCCTGGTGACTATTACAGAGCGAGCTTTACAAATGAGACAAGGAAAAAGGACCAGATATGTGGTTCCTAAAGATGGAGTCTTTGGCTATTGCCTTCACTGCAGTCCACCCTGCCTGCCCTTACTTCAGGAATACCACACACACCCTGATTTTCCAGGAAGGTCGTTGGCCCTCAAGCTCACATTGTAAAGCATCTGCAAAACCTGGTCCATGCCATTCAAGGAAGCCTTTCTCAGAGAGAACTGGCATTTATCCACAAAGGGGTACTGGCCCATCTTCAAGGAGCCAGAGAGTTAGCATTTCATAAGGGGCCGCAAATCACCTTTTCAAAACATCTGTTTGCAAGATGCTTCCTTGAAGGCAGAATGTTCTGTGTTTAAGTGAACAAAAAGCAAAACACTACTATTGAGGTGCTGGCACCTGACTTGGAAGACCCAGCCACAAGGCAGAAGCAGAGTCCTCTGCAGCCTTAGATTCCAAGCACAGCTCAAGAACCAACTCACCCTGTATGGAACTACTAGTTCCACAGGACACCGTGGCCCCAGGCCCTGCCCCACTGAGCTCCAGAACCCTCAGGGAGGAGTGATTAGCACCCCCTCACAGCAGAAGTGAGGCACTCACAGATGTTATTTTCTCAATGCAGTGGGTAATGGAGCTCAATCTCACCCAGGGTCTGTACTTCCTCCTTTAACTGGGCAGAAATGAGTGGGTGTGTTCTGGCTGCGGATTTATTATTTTGTGCTACATATCTTTTACTCAGAAAAATTTCTTCACTCTGAACACATCCTTTGCCAGGCATTGGTGGCTCACACCTGTAATCTTAGCTATTCCAGAGGCTGAGATTCTGAGGATCATAGTTCAAAGCCAGCCTGGGCAGGAAAATCTATTTGATTCTTTTCTCCAATTAACCACCAAAAAAGCCAGAAGTAGAGCTGTAGCTCCAGTGGTAGAGTGCCAGCCTTGAGCAATAAAGCTAAGGAACAGTGTCCAGGCCAATTCAAACCCCAGTACTAGAACAAAATGAAACACATCTTGTAATGTCCTCTCTCAATTATATCATGCCATCTCACTGCTTAACCACAGCTGGGTGAAATATACACCCATATTTTGGAACTGGCCAACTGATACATGTTAAGCAGATATATGTATGTAAGGTGACCCACACTGGCTAATTTTGTGAGCATAATAAAGAAAATACTCCAGGTACCAGAGGCTTACACCTGTAATCCTAGTTCTTAGGAGGTTGAGATCTGAGGATCGAGATTCAAAGCTAGCCTGGCCAGGAAAGTCCATGAGACTCTTATCTCCAATTAACCACTAAAAAGCTGGAAGTAGAGCTGGCTCAAGTGGAAGAGCACCAGCCTTGTTTGATAAAGCAAAAACAGCAAGCCCCTGAGTTCTGAGTTACTTTCTGAGTTACTTTTAAATACAGACTTAGTACTATTCCTAGTGTTTTTTTCTTCCTCTGGCTGCTAAATGTATCTAGTGTTTTTCCCCCCTAGGCTGAGTAATTACCATGTAGTTCTTCTCCTAGCCACAGAGTGTCAGTTGATTTAGCCATCCTGAATTCATGGAATACTGTATCAAAAAAAAAAAAATGTAGACCAAGAAATGCTTATCACTTTTTCGTGGATTAGTTTATTTACTGCTGACAACATCCTAGATATTTTACAACATTACAGATTAGAAAACAGACACAGAGATGTTTAGTTAAATGATTGGCCCAAAGTCACTGCTAGTAAATCCCACAGTACCTAGCCACACGCTGTTTACTTTCGTTTTGGTTTTTTTTTCTGGGTCCCACACTAGGACTAGAATCTGGTCCTGCCATCACTTTTACTCATTGGCTAACTCGCTACCAACTGAGCCATGCCTCTAACCCCACACACTGCCTACTTTTTAACAACCCATTACTAACAGAACACCTGTATGTGAGGGTTGTTCTCCCTAGTTAATGGGGTATAGTGCCATAGATACAGCAGAAGGAAAGGAGTCCCGTAAAAGGCTCAGAGATTTCCCTGTTTGTATTAACGATGTAACTACTGGCCATAGAGGCTCTAGAAAGAAATTTGGAGGTCAGCTGCTGAATAAATGAATAACAGAATAGAAAGATATATGCAGAATGGAAAAGCCAGAGAGACGGAGCTTTTCCTATGCCTTGACCAGAAGCCTAGCTTTCCAGGCCACAAGATGGCCCAGCTAGTAAACTACTGGATTAGGGCAGAAAGAATGCAATGAATTCATGTACTTTGATCTTGTAAAGCAGTTGATACAGTGTTCCGTGAATTCAGGATGGCTAAATCAACTGACACTCTGTGGCTAGGAGAAGAACCACATGGCAATTACTCAGCGAGGAAAAAAAAAAATCACTAGATACATTTAGCAGCCAGAGGAAGAAAAAAAAAAGCCACTAGGAACAGTACTAAGTCTATATTCAAAAGTAACTCAAAATTATTCACACCGTTATAATCAAATTTGCACATGACATCAATTCAGGAGGTATGGAAAGGATAAATGATGGCAAGCCAATGGACTAAGTTAAATTTACAGAGAACTGAAGGAAAATAAGAAATAGTATTTTTGTGTTCTCTTTAATTTGCACAAAGGGCAGAGAATGCCCAAAATTAACCACCGCTACACTTGAAGTAATAAACTGAACTAACAAAAAGCAAATTGGTGGCTCACACTGTAGTCCTAGCTACTCAAGAGGCTGAGATCTGAGAACCAAGGTTCACAGCCAACCAGACAGAAAAGTCCATGAAACTCTCATCTCCAATTAACCTCCATGAAACTCTCATCTCCAATTAACCACCAAAAAGCCAGAAGTGGAGCTGTAGCTAAAGTGGTAGAATGCTGTGGCTAAAGTGGTAGAGTGCTCGCCTTGAGCATAAAGATTAAGGGACAGAGCCCAGGCCCTGAGTTCAAGCCCAAGTAGTGACTAAAAAAGAAAAATTGGGTATATTTAAAACATTCAGATAGGGGCTGGGAAGGTGGCTCAGTGGTACAGTGCTTGCCTTGCATGCATGAGGCCCTGGGTTTGATTCCTCAGCACCACATAAGCAGAAAAGTCAGAAGTGGCTCTATGGCTCAAGTGGTAGAGTGCTAGCCTTGAGCTGAAGACCTGAGGGACAAGGCCCAGGCCCAGAGTTCAGGCCCCATGACTGACAAAAAAAAAAAAAAAAAGGATAGACAATGCTCGACAAGAAATGTACTAATTGCCTTACTCATATAATTGTAACCCTTCTGTACAGCCCCTATACAATAAAATTTAAAAAAACAAACAAACATTAGGATCTAAGATCAGAACTTCACAAACCATAATCCAATTATTCCATATTCTGTCAGTAAAGTTCTGTGGGAAATATCCCTTTCAAGAAAAAAAAAATGGAGATTTGGTTAGCAAAACCCAAAGACAAAAGCTTCAAAGACTGAACTGAGGAGATACAATGACAAAGTCAGTTGTGTATGTATAATCTGGCCCCATGATAAATATCACACACAAATGCACACAAGCACGCATACACAAAGGTCATGAGAATGGTTTGCAAATGCATGGTAGGGTAAAGAAACAGCTGAAAGGGAGAGAGGGAAAGCTAAAACTTGGACTAACATTATTTTCCTAAGCACAAATTATCATTTCTAATTTCTTTAATGTTGAGAACTGGCTTTTCCCTTGATAGAACTGTTTATCTTCCCAGCAAAAATTATACTTTATTAGCAGCTGGGAGCAAGAGAAGTCTGTAACATTTGACTATAGTAGTCTCCGTTTACAGGCTGGGTCCCAGGAAATGTGCACACCAGCAAGTGAACACAGGCCAGATGTTAACTGGAGATAGGAGTCTCCCAGACTTTCCTGTCTAGACTGGCTTTGAACCTTGATCCTCAGACCTCAGCCTCCTGAGTAGCTAGGATTATAGGCGTGAGCCACCTGACCTAACATTTCTTTCTGGGACAAAAACATGTTTCTAGAAAACATAAAGCCCAGGGAGAAAAATGGGACACTAATTCAAACTGCTCCAGGCACCCATGTTCCTCTCAACCACAATTTGTACAGTCTTTTTTTTTTTTTTTGGGGGGGGGGTGTTGAGGGGCTTGAACTCTGGGCCCCGGGCGCGTTCCCTCAGCTCTTCAGCTCAAGGCAAGTGCTTTACCACTTGAGCCATAGGGCCACTTCTGCTTTTCTGGTAGTTTACTGAAGATAAGAGTCTCATGGACTTTCCTGCCCAGGCTGGCTTTGAACCTTGATCCTCAGATCTCAGCCTCCTGAGTAGCCAGGATTACAGGCATGAGCCATGGCCGCCCGTCTGTACAGTCATTTTTAAAGGAAAAGCTTTCAATCTTTGGGAAGGAATTCTGGTCGGGTATAGTTACAGCAGTAGTGGCAGCAGTAGCTACATTTGACTGTTAAATACATACAAGGAACTCTCTTCTACTGCATTTCACATAAATTATCCTCACCACTAACCCTAGCAGGTTAATTCTGTTCTCCCTGCATCTTAGCCAGTTAAGCCATGGTCTCGTGCCTAACCAGTGGCCAAGAAGAATTAAAACTCCAGGCAGCACACTCCTCAGCTCATGGTCTGTGCGTCTTAAGGAAAACAGACAGTCAAGAAACTCTGCGTCTTCCATTTCCTCCTAAGTAAACAAAGAAGGAAAGACAGCACAATAACCAGAGCCGTTTGACACTCTATGGAGGAATGAGAAATCACATGTGAAAAACTTCTGCCAATTACTGTTTATTTACAGGGAAGGAAAAGCAAACCATAAAACCCAAATAGACCGACCTTTTTCCAAGGCTTGCTGACCAATCTCCTCTCCTGGATTAGAAATCCTCCATATAATGCACAGGGAGCTGTGGCTCACTCCTGTATCCTAGCTATTCAGGAGGCTGAGATCTGAGGTCTGTCTCCACTGAACCAACAAAAAAAATCCAGAAGTGAAGGTGTGGCTCAAATGGTAATGTCAATCTTGAGCAAAACAGCTCAGGGATTGCCCCCCCATCCCTTACTCTGACACCACTGGTACACAAATGTGTTATTTCCTTTTGTGTCTGCTTCAGCTTTCCCCTTCTTTTTCCTGTCACCATCTTTCTCTTCATTCAAGGCCCTGCTCAGTATTCCTGGTCTTTTTATTCTTTCTTCTTTCTTTCTTTCTTTGTGTCTTTCTTCCTTCCTTTCTTTCTTTCTTCCTTTCTTTCCTGTGTGTGTGTACGTACCAGTACTAGAGTTTAAACTCAGGGCCTGGGCACCATCCCTTAGCTTTTTTGATTAAGGTGAGCATTCTACCTCTTGAGACACAGCTCCACTTCAGCTTTTTGGATGGTTAATTGGAGATACGAGTTTCATAGAATTGCTCAGGGTGGCTTTGAACCACAATCCTCAGATCTCAGCCTCCTGCATAGCTAGGCATGAACCACTAGCACCCAGCTATCCTTGGTCTTTGTAGTCAAGCTCAATCTCTCTGAGAATATGATCCAAAAACGTGGCTCAGATGCTAGACTGCACTAAACTATGTCACATGCCAGGCGTTCCCACAATGCAGAGCTGTATCTACTCGCCTGTCTCTGTGTCTCAGTCTCTCTTTCCTCCCCTCTTTCTTTTGTGCTGATGCTAGGGCTTGAACTCAGGGCCTGGGCACTATCCCTTACATTTTTCACTCAAAGCTGGCACTCTACTGCAACTCTACTTGCATCTTTTTGGTGGTTAATTAGGGTAAGAGTCTCATGGATTTTTTTCTGCCTAAGCAGGCTTTGAACTGTGATCCTTATACTTCAAAATTTTAGTTAGCTAGGATTACAACAGGGCTGAGCCACTGGTCCCTGGCTCATCTTTCATATTGTATATGAAAGGTGACAGGTTCAAAGCCTGGTTCTACCAGGTACTAACTAGCACTGTGACACTGGACAATTTAACACAACCTTTAACTCTAACCTGTGAAATGGTACATGACTGGACACCATCTAAAATGAACTAACATGATCGCTGTTATTATTATTTCTAATTAACTTTCTACTAGAGTGCACTGTAGACTAAATGTTTAAAATGTGCTTGTTTCCTCCCACAGAAAATGGATTTGCTCTCAAAGTAATAAATAGTGACTTCTTAAAGCCCTTTCTCCTGACTCAATTTTGTGCTGCTAGGAAGGACATTTTATAAGATTTCTATTAAGAACCCATCTCTTCCTTTCCCTCCCTTCCTTCAAAAATCAATGTACAAAATTCTAAGGAACAAGCCCGGTCGGCATCCCCTCCCACTCCAGCCTGGCTTTTCCCCTTGCCTGCAGCCAGTGGCGCAGCCCAGAGAATTGCCTGCTTCACCCTTACAACAAACAGCACTTTGTCAAGAGACTGGAGGCCAGCCCAAAGGAGGAGGGGGAAAAAACAAGGGGCCAGAAATGGGGTTCACACCCACACCAGGGTCGAAGCTGTAACTCAGGTAAGCAGAGGAAAGAATGGAGTTCACAGCCCTTCCCCTCCCACCCAGGGAAACGCATTCCAAGACTCACAAAGGACATTTTGTCAGCTCAGTGCCCAATACATGTGCCTTCTGTTTTAACAAAAAAATTGTTATATGTAATAATAGCTCCACCACCAGGCACTGGTGGCTCACGCCTGTAATCCCAGCTACTCAGGAGGCTAAAATCTGAAGATTGTGGTTCAAAGCCAGCCGGGACCAAAAAAAAAAAAGTCTACAAGACTCTTATCTCCAAATAACCTTCAAAAGGCTATAAGTAGAGCTGTAGCTCAAGTGGTAGAGCAGAGTGCTAGTCGAGTGAAAAAGCTAAGGGACAGTGCCTAGGGCCTGAGTTTCAGCCCCAGAAATAGTACACACCCAAAAATAGTAATGTAATAACTCCTTTTCATCAAACCAATCATATAGCCAAAATTATTATCCCCTCCCCCATGTACAGGAAAGGAACCCCAAGACTTAAGAAACCCAAGATCACACCAGGCTGGAAGAGAGATGCTGGGACTAGCTCACAGCCTCCTATTTGTAAAAGGCAATTTCAACAATGCTCTTGGAAGCTCACCAAATTTACCTGTGAAGGCAAAGGTTAAAAAGGCAAGTTTTGTGCTCTGGAAACTAATGCCAATGCCCATGGACGAAGGCTGTCCCAGCCATAGGGCTTCTCTCTGTCCTGCATCAAGCTGGTACAGTATCTCAGTTCCAGCTGATCCAAGATGGAGACTGCCACCAAGGTATCATCTGGTTATCCCTTCAGGGAGGAGATATGAAAGAAAGTGTATGACTTTCCTTTTTTCATTCACATTCTGATGCTAACTTCAAGACAAAGTGACATGGAAAACACAAGAAATTTCTAAAGCCAATCTGTGATTGTTGCAGGAGTATCTGGGTCCGGAAGCTTAGGTTCGAGTCACTGCTCTGCCACTTTAAGGACCAAACTATGTGACCTTGAATTACTTAGTGGTTCACAGGGATGGGAGAGCTAGCTTTGGTTTCCTCTGCTACAAACCAGGACTGTTTGGAGTCAATGAGCTAATACAGACACCAAGTGCTCCAAACCAGGGCTGGACACAGGGCGTACCCGGTAAGCTTTTCCTCTAACCGTTTCCAGACAGGCACTAGAACTGGGCTCTTCTTCTTCTTCTTCTTTTTTAACTACACTTTATGAGAAAGTAAAAGACACTTTGTGTAACATTTTAATCCATAATGCTGGTACAAAGATTATCTGCAAGTTTCACTTCCTGAGAGGATCTTCCAAACGGTTCATCTATGGACTATAGTCCACGTGGTAGAATTTAAAGAATTTTCTTCTTCCTAACAGCAGTGGAAGGAAACCTGCACCCATTCTATCAGCACAACACTGGTTCCCATGACTGGAAAAAAAAAAAAAAGAATCCTCACAGGCACTGGTTGGTGGCTCAGATCCATAATCCTCACTACTCAGGAGGCTAAGATCTAGAGGACTGCAGGGAGAATCCAGTCCTAGCAATTAAATTCATCAATGAAGCTTCATCTCCAGTTAACCAGCAAAATGCTGGTCTAGAAGTATGATAGCACCAGATGTGAACAAGAAAGTCAAATGGGAGCTCAAAAAACAAAGAAAGAGGGGCTGGGAAGGTGGATCAGTGGTAGAGCGCTTGCCTTGCATGCACAAAGACCTGGGTTCGATTCCTCAGCACCACATAAGCAGAAAAAGTCCAAGTGGCACTGTGACTCAAGTAGCTAGAGTGCTAGCCTTGAGCTGAAGAGTTGAGGGACAGCGCCTCAGAGTTCAGGCCCCACAACCAGCAAAAAAAAAAAAAAAAAACAAAGAAAGAAAGAAAGAGAGGGAGGGAGAGAGGGATGGAAAGAAGGAAAAAGAGAAAGAAAGAAAGAGAAAGAAAGACAGACAGACAGGAAGGAAGAAAGGAAGAATGAATGATACTACACTAAACAAGCTAACAAATGTGGGGCACCACTTTAAATGCATTTAGAGTAAACATCACTGAAGTATTTGTATTTAAACCTGTTGAAAAGATACCGTTCATTTCACACAGTGCTAACAGTATCAATGAATCCAAAAATATTCTTCCTCAGAAAACACTTTTGCCTTTCTAGAACCCAAGCACCCAGTACACGAGATGACTGAGAAAGAGAAAACATTCCATCCTCAGGCTACGATTTGACCCCAGTGGTAGAGATCATGAAGACACTGGTGCTATGTTCAAAGTGGGCACACAGGCAAGTTACACTTCAACCACACTTGCTCTTACACTAGAGCAGACAAAACCAGAGCACAGGAGCACCAGCTGGGTAAAACATGGGTCTGAGGTTGCTTCCTGAGCAGCGGAGGGAGGTTAAAAACCCTGGGACGCTGTTCTCTAAGCTGTGTACCCCGCAGAAGCAACCCTGCTGCCAGCACAGCACACATGGGAGCAGGAGCTGGTCTAAGAGGCACTGTGTCCACCAGCCCTTCCCCCAGCAAAGCAAGCGGCTGTGCCAGGCCGTCTTGCCCTATGGCTATACTTTAGGATGCTCAGCATTGTGGGTTACCTGCTACCATTCACTGGTTGTTCTGTGCACCCCGTTCCTCCTTCTATATTCTCATTTCTGAAAAATCCTTTTTCTTCTCATTTTTGTCTGCAAGAGCATAACAAGAGCTAACTTGAGTGCACCAGGAACGGCCCCTCCTACTTAGCTGGTTCAAGACTGTGAACTGCAGTTACTAAAGTTGACTCATGTTTCCTTCATTGTGTAAAAGGTCCCCATTTCTCTCTTCCTTCCACACAGCCCCCAAATCGACTTCAAGACAGGAGGAGCAGGAGCCTATCTTCTTCCCTTGCCTTCCCAGGTCTACTAGCTCCTACCCCTCCCCACACCTCCTGCCAATCTCCTCCTCTTACCTATTTCTCCATGAATCTACTGGTCCCTGCACAGGCCAGGCTCTTCACACACATGTGCAGTACCCCAGATTTAAAGGTCAGAAGTTAATATTGCACGTGGGAGGGTTTGTTTTGTTTCATTCTGTTTGTTGGGAGCAGGGGACACAAAACTATCCTAAGCTCTAGGTAGATTCCATTTTAACTGATTGTCTTGTCAGTCCTGGGATTTGAACTCAGGGCCTGGGCACTATCCCTGAACTGTTTTGCTCAAGGTTAGCACTCTACCACTTTGAGCTACAACATCACTTCCAGTTTTCTAGTGGTTAACTGGAGTTGAGTCTCACAGACTTTCCTGCCCAGGCTGGCTTTGAGCCTCAATCCTCAGATCTCAGCCTCTGGAGTAACTAGGATTACAGGTATGAGTCACCAGCACACACAGCTTAAACTGATTTTTTAAACAAGTATTCTGTACTTTTAGTCAAATTCTATGCTTCCATTTATCTGGCCATTGAAGGGCTATCTATCTCTAAAAGCCTGAGCTCAGTCTGTTATCCAGCTCACAAGGCTATTTTGTTTAGTCTACAGGAAGTTCTTATTTAAAATGTTGAATTGGCCAACCTTTTAAAATTAGATTTTACATAATAATCCAGATTCCTGGCTTGCAGTGAAAAAAAAAAAATCAGAAGAACTGGCTCACATTTCCACAGGGCAAAAATCAGCTGCTAAACAGACCCTCTTTATAGACAGCGCCTATTTTCTACTTCAGCCCAGTCCACTCCAACTTCCTCCAATTCCTTCCCCTTCCCCAAGGTTAAGTATAGCTGCCATAAGTAATCTTATGTGAAGCTCTGACTTCAGGCCCAGTTTGCTATTGCCTGAGATTCTCCCAGGGGCTAGAACCAGTCTATGTCTCTTTCCATTCCCCACTCATTCTCATTAGTACAGCAATTGTGGATGTAATTATAAACTTTCTGTTTGTTATAGAATTTCTCAGGTACAAATAATTTACTAGGAAGATAATTTAGGACTACGAAAGAGAATAAATGTTTTGCAACAGGAAAATATTTTCAGAGCAGCTAAGGAGGAAGTCTCTCGTTCACCCTTTCTGTACAGAAAGGGGGTGTTTTGTGCAAGATGTGTAACTAACCCACTTCCCAATTCTACTTAACTATCGGCTAATCTTTTTTAATTTAATTTTTTATTTTATTTTATTGTCAATGTGATGTACAGAGGGATTACAGTTACATACTGTCTGAATGTTAATATGGAAAAAATCCCATTAAAAGTTTAGGATTTAACCAAATGAATCCACTGCACTGAAATTACATTTTGATTTAAGCAGAATAAATACATTGATAAGTGAATAACATCCGTACTTATTTATTCATGTTTTTAACTTTGGGGACATAGGAAACTGTTTCTGCTACATATATTTGTTACAGCATTTATTTAACAAAGATTGGGTATAGCATTCAAATGGCTACATCTTTACATGATGTATTTATGAATAATAGTTACCATAGTTGGATCTACTTAGGAGGAGGTGTTTAATATGGACCAGAGCCAGAAGCCAAGCACTAGTGGCTCATACCTGTAATCCTAGCTACTTTAGAGACTGACATCTGAGGGTTTTGGTTCAAAGCCAGCCCAGACAGGGAAGTCCATGAGACTCTTATCTCCAATTAACCAGCAAAAAGCCCAAAGTGGAGGTGTAGCTCAAGTGGTAGAGTGCTTGCCTTGAGCAAAAAAGGTAAACCAGAACAAATCCCAGCTCAAACTACACACACAGAGAGAGAGAGAGAGAGAGAGAGAGAGAGAGAGAGAGAGAGAGAGCTGGGTCACATACCAAAACAATTCAGTGACTTAAAAAAATATTGTTTATCTGTCTCTCTCTTGTCCCAATACTAGGGCTTGAACTACTGTCCCTTAGCTCTTTCATTCATGGAAACACTTTCATTCATGGCCACACTTGAGCCACTTCCAGTTTTTTGCTGGTTAGTTGGAGATACGAGTTTCATGGACTTTTCTGTGTGGGCTGGTTTCAAACTTCTATCCTAAGATCTCAGCCTCAAAAGCAGATAGGATTACAGGCATGAGCCACCAATGCAAGTGGGTATAGAACATCAGTGAAGTTCATACCTCATCTCATGGGTTGTTTATAGGGAGGTAGAGAAAAATAGCTTTCTAGCAGCCAAATCCTTTCCAGAAGATGCCATCTTACTTATCATCATATTTCCCTGCTCGTCAGAACTCACCATGGCTCTGCTCATCTGCTGATGTTAAGATTCAGCAAATGGTATTTATGCATTGCTGGAGGAGTGAAGACTTCTGGCAATGTTCCTATTACCAGCAAACAGAGCAGGAGGGGGAAAAGTATCTTCAAGAAAGAAGTGCTCTTACTGGACTAACAGCACATATGTGAGACTAGCCAGGTCTCAGGGAGGATGTAAACATCCTCAAACTTCAGAGCAGTTGTAGTTCTAACTGGATTTCATAGGCCAGTAAAAACTCAAAAGAAAGACTGTCATAAAATGACCAACGTAAAACCTGACCAAGAGCCAGGCATGGTGTTACACAGCTGCCATTTGAGCACTTGGGAAACAGAATCCCAAATTTGATGTTTGGGTCCGGTCATGGGGCCTGAACTCTGGGCCTGGGTGCTGTCCCTCAGCTCTTCAGCTCAAGACTAGCACTCTACCACTTGAGCTACAGCGCCACTTCCGGCTTTTTTCTTTTTGCTTATGTGGTGCTGAGGAATCGAACCCAGGGCCTCAGGCGTGCAAGGCAAGCGCTCTACCACTGAGCCACCTTCCCAGCTCCCAGAATCCCAAATTTGAGGCCATGCTGGATTCCATTAGGAGTTCAGGGCCAGCCCCGGCTAGGCAGCAACATCCTATGTGAAAACAGAAACAACACAAAACCCAGCCACCTAACCACAAAGTGAACGGCACCCAAAAGCAAAAGTAACAAAAAGAAAACAGTAATAAAATAAATCCGCTGTAAAAGCCAGGCGCTGGTGGCTCACGCCTGTCATCCTAGCTACTCAGGAGGCTGAGATCTGAGGATCACGTTCAAAGCCAGCCCGGGCAGGAGAGACCATGAGACTCCTATCTCCAATAAACCACCAGAAAACCGGAAGTGCAAGTTATAGAGCCCTTGCCTTGAGCTGAAGAGCTGAGGGACAGCGCCCAGGCCCAGAGTTCAAGCCCGATGGCCGACAAAAAAAAAATAAATAAATAAATAAATAAAAATAAATCCGCTGTAAGTAGAAAACGAAAAAAAAAAAAAAACACTCTTGAGGCTGGGAAGGTGGCTCAGTGGTAGAGTGCTTGCCTAGCATGCATGAAGCCCTGGGTTCGATTCCTCAGTGCCACATAAGCAGAAAACGCTAGAAGTAGCATTATGGTTCGAGTGGTAGAGCACTAGTCTTGAGCAAAAGCAGTTCAGGGACAGTGTGCAGACCCTGAGTTCAAGCCCCAGGACTGGCAAAAAAAAATAAGAAACCTCTTGAAATTAACCAAAGCTGACACTGATATTGAAAATGAAACACGTGCTGCTCATATTTATTATCTTTTTTCCACTGTGGAAAAAAACACTCAAGCAGAGTGTGTGGTACCTTCCCGTGCAGGCACCAATGCCAGGGACACACCAACAGCCTCCAGGTGGCATTCTGCAGTCTTGGTCATCACCAACACCTTTTAAGGAGTCTGATGTCTCCTTCAAGCTCATTGGTCTAATAATCCACTTAGGGCTGTCAGTCACAAATGTCTCAACGCCTTTCCAAAGGTGTCCTCGACAGTAAGCAACCTTCTGTGAGATGCATGTTTACAGCCTTGGCTCTGAGTCAGACTCACTTAGGGTCAGGAAAGACACTTATCAAACTGAATCCACCTCGATTCTGAGCCACCACACTGGGAAAGGCGGGAGCACATAAAAATGTTTTGTTTTGTTTTATATTCTAATTTAGAAGAGCTAGCATTTTTTTTTTTTTTTGCATTCATCCTGAACTCATGCCTTACAAAGATTTACGGTAAAATCCCTTTGGGCAGGAAGTACTAATGGAGGACTTCCGTGTGGGGCACTAGGAAAGGGGTGAAGAGCAAGACAAAAGAACCCCTGCCATGGAAGTGGAGGTGCAGCTCAAGGGGTAGAGCGCCAGCCTTGAGTGAAAAAGCTGAGGGAGAGCACCAGGTCCTGCATTCAAGAGTTCAAGTCCTAGGCTGGGAAGGTGGCTCAGTGGTAGAGTGCTTGCCTTGCATGCAGGAGGCCCTGGGTTCGATTCCTCAGCACCACATAAGCAAAAAGAAAAAAGCTGGAAGTGACGCTGTGGCTCAAGTGGTAGAGCGCTAGCCTTGAGCTGAAGAGCTGAGGGACAGCACCCAGGCCCAGAGTTCAGGCCCCACGACCGACCAGAAAAAAAAAAAAAAAAAAAAGTATCCTTACCATCATCACGTGGACAGAGTGAGGGGTAAAGAGACAAAAAGGCAACCAAAATACACTCAGGGTGACTGGGACCAGAGACTAACAATGATTTCCTATGTGCTTCTTCTAGAGGATTCACAGGCCTCCATAGTATCTCTCTCCAAGGCTGGCATTTCCATTTTTTTTTACTCAGAGAAATGGGTACAGGAATGAGCCGTCCTCATGGACCTCACATCCTAGGTGCATGTCCGAACTCTCAAGGTATGACATCAGCATCTCTTCTAGGGAGAGGCACTCACCACTTACAACAAAGCCCAGTAGAAAGTAAAAAAAAACACTGTTTTCCATCCTTTTTCCTTTTTTTTTTTTTTCCATTAGTCATGGGGCTTGAACTCTGGGCCTGGGTGCTGTCCCTGAGCTCTTCAGCTCAAGGCTAGCACTCTTGAGCCACAGCACCACTTCTGATTTTCTGGTTAATTGGAGATAAGAGTCTTAAGAGACTTTCCTGCCCAGGCAGGCTTTGAACCAAGACCCTCAGAACTCAGCCTCCTGAGTAGATAGGATTACAGGCTGGGTCACCGGCACCTGGCTCCTTTTTTTTTAACTGAAATACAGCAACAGTAAGTCAGTGTCCTTTTTATCAGCAATGGTAAATTGGAACCACATTGTAAAATTATTTTCAGAGCCTTTCCTAGGATTTTCCCAATAAACATCAATCTATGGTAGACTCAACCTATTTGCCCACAAAGAAAACTACGTACAAACTTCTGATGACTAACACATCCTAGTGTCTGTCGTTTCCCTGGAGCAAATCCCTATTGGCTAGGTATTTCATAATCCGGAGCACTTCCTGTCGTCTTTAAGCCTAGAAATTCCACTGTGTGCCTCTTCTTTTGGTCCAATTATGTAAATAAGACCCAAGGGACCTCACTGTTTACACACCTCAGAGCAGAGGAGAAATCTTCACTCTCTCAGCCTCTGTGTTCAAGATGGAGAGATCCTAAGGCCTGCTCTGTAATTGGATGTGTACACTTCACCACCTCCTATGGCCTCCTACCTGTGGCTGGTGATCCTCATCTATAAAATTCAAGGGTTGATCCCTCTAAGCTGTATTGGCTCCCTCCAATATTTGAACCTTGATCTTCAGATCTCAGCTGCCGGAGTAGCTTGGATGGCAACCATGATTATGGCAGGACTCAAAGGTCTGCTTTGAAATGTCACTTCACTTCTCAGAACGTCACACACACACACACACACACACACACACACACACACACACACACACACACACACACACACACACACACACACACACACACACACACACACACAGTGGCATTCACAATTGCTGGCAGTGTTCCTTAACTTTGGCACTCCTGACTGTGAACAGTATTATTCTTTAGGAGCAGGAGGCTAGACAGGACGTGAATGTTTAAACAGAATTTCTGCCCACTAGAAGCCAATAGCAACTGTCCACTGGCTAAAATTTCCCAATAATACCAAGTGTCTGCTGGGAGGCAAAAAAAAAAAACAAAAAACACTGGTCTTGAGACAAATGATTAACATGGTCACTAACTTGTGGTTAACTTCTCCAGTAACTAGGTTAGTCCTCTGTTCTGGCTGGGCAAGCCCTTTTATTATGCTTAACCTAGCACCCCTCAAAGTTTTCCCTACTGGTACTCCTTCTCTCCTTCCAATGGCCACCACTGCCTAACCACTGTCAGAGGTCCAGTCAGACAGACTCCCTCCCCTTCCCCCACATATACATTTTCCCCCAGCTCTAAACACCCAGAACTCATGAGTGTCTGTAACTGTTCATTTCTGCAGGTATCTTCGTATGTGCCTGTTTCATCTGCTCTCTGAGTTTAAGAATCTTCTCCTTGCTTGTGTAAGGTCCTAGAACACATACTCCAAGTTCCCTGCTTACTGCTGGCACTCAATAAATACTAACCTGGTGTTTCTTAGAATGCCAAACACCAGCTCCAGTTACAAAGAAGTCCCTTTCAAACTACCATTTCAAAACCACATGTGACCACACAAATAAAACTTCTGACATAACTTTGATCTTTGCATGGCCAGTGCCAATCTATCTATAGTACTGGGAAAGTTTAATTTCCAAAAACACATCTGTACCAGGCCAGGTGCTGGTGGCTCACGCCTGTAAATCCTAGCAACTCAGGAGGCTGAAATCTGAGGATCTCTGTTTGAAGCCTTCCCTGAGCAGACAAATCCAAGGGTCTCTTGTTTCCAATTAACTAACAAAAAGCTGGAAGTGGAGGTGTGGTTCAAACAGTAGAACACTAGCCTTAAGTGAAAAAGCTAAGGGAGAGTGCAAAGCCTTGAGTTCAAGCCCCAGTACTGGCACAAAAGCAAAACAAAAACACCACAGGTACTAAAACATTTCAAGTAGGAGAACATGAAGAGGCACCCTAGAATCTTCCAAAGAAATTCATAAAAGAGCTCTATGCAACGTACAACTTAATAGAAATTTTTCAAGAAGGCTAAGTAGTCACCAAAGTTTTTAAATGCTGGAAAGAAAGAAAAAAAAAAGAGCCAAGAGCAAGGATACAGATATGGCTCAATACATTGTTGCATCATACTCCGCATGCTAATAGAGGGGGAGGGGAGGGGACAGGGTCATCTGAGGACAGTTTCCTCTCCAACCCGCTAATCTGTTAAGTTTTAATCAACCACAAAGTCCACAAACACACACCCTCAAAGGAAAGAAAAAAAAAAAACCTGGACAAATCTAAGGTAAAACGTTGAGTTGTATAAATAAATTTGGAACTTTCTGGTCCAGCTCCACAGCTAGCTAGCCGTTTGGTGAAGGGTCCTTTCAAGAATAGGAAGTAGTCAAATCGACTTATTTTAACGATCTAATCTCACTCTCAAAATTTTTCAATGTGTCACACTCCGATTTTGAACGGAGTTCTCGCAATTGATGTGTAGACAGAAGGACTCTAATCCTGACCCGGCTGACTCAAAGTGTCGGGTCAGTTAATGAACATTTAAAAAAAAAAACAACAAAAAAAACGCCGTCTGAAAACCCCTGTCTACCAGTTTACGGTGCAGTATTCGGCCCACACGTCTGTGGGGCTCTAGAAGCTTTGGGGAGGGAGGTCTGAATCACTATCATTCTTGGCACGTGGATGGCACTCCCCTCCCGGCCCAGATTATTTGTGAAAGAGGGAAAAAAAAAAAAAAAGTCCTCAGCATTACTGAGGACGGGAATCCCCTGCTTGCCGAGACTCCTCCAACAAACAACCCAGCACAGAAGATGTACTAGGTGCTCAATAAATGCTGCCTAGATGGAATTTCATTACGCAAGCTGCCAAGGCAAAGTTTCCAGAAATTAGCTCTTCCAAAGACATCGCTTCACAGCTTGCTTGCCAAAAGGGGAAAATATAAAATAAAAATAAAATTTAAGACCAAAACCTTTTCAAAGTCAAGGGAGAGGACATTTTTGAAGTTAACAGGGGGCCAAGAGAAGGGCCGGCTCGGGTTAGACCCATCAAATCGGTTCGAATCCTCCAACCCTCCGTTCCCATTTCTTCGCCTGGCCTCCTGCGTGCTGACCTCGGTCTTTCATCCTATCTCTCTTCCCGAAATCTTAAATCTCTTCCGGCCACACACACACACGCACACACACACACACACACACACACACACACAAAGTGCGGGCGGGCCGCGGGGCTCAACCTACCTCTCCTCCCCACGACCCGTGGCAATTCTTCTTCACTGCGGATGGCTTTTTTAAAAAAATCAAATAAAAACAATCCTGCTGTCTTTATCTTGCTAGGGACCCCCCAATCACAGGGGGCCGGAGCGCGGGGCCGGCCCCCATGGGCCCCTCCAGCGGACGGAGGCGCCGGCTCTCCGGTAAAGCACTCTGCCGGACCGTCCTCCTTCCCGAGCCCCTCGCACGAGATCCAAAGCGCACAAGTCCCGCTCCCAAGAGCCCACGCTTCCAAACAAGCTAGAAGCGGATTATACCGGTACCCAACCCGGAGATGGCCCGCGGCGCCCGGGTGCACCTGCGGCCCCGGCCCCTCCCCGGGCGCGGGGAGGGGGGCGGAGCGCGGCCTCCCCGTCCGCCCCCGCCCCGGCCCCGGCCCGCGGGCTCCGCGCGCCGCCCGCCCGGCGCGGGGGGGAAGGCAGTCCCGGGCAAGTTCGCGGGCTCACCTTCCGGGCCCCGAGCCGCCCAGGCCGGACGCCCGGCAGGCACCACCTCCGGGGAAGCCGGGGCAGCCGGGACCGCTCTCCCCGCCCCCTCGGGCTGGGCGGGAGAAGGCCGGGCGCGGCGCGCACGCCCCCGGGGGTTTGGGGGGGGGACCTCGGCCGCCACGCCGCTCGGACCCAGAAGGCGGCACCGAGCCCGGGCCCGGAGCCGGGCCCGCCGGGCCGCCCCCCTCCCATCCCCAGCCGCCCTCCCCGAGCCCCGGGCGGCGCGCAGCCGGGCAGGCCGCGGGCGCCGGGATGGCACGTTCCGGGCGAGGCTTCCACCTGCGCCCCGGCCCCGCCGCCCCTCCCCGAGTTCCGGCCCGGCCCGGAGGGGCGCGCACCCACCTTGGGGGGCGGCTCGGCCACCGAGCCGGGGCTTAGGCCGAGGCGGGGGGTGGCGGCATCACCCGCGGCGGGCGGCGAGGGCGCGCGGGGCCCTGGGCCCGGTTCCCGCGGCCCCGCCCGCGGCGGCCACCTCGGAGCGCGGCGGAGGAGCCGGGGCACCACGGGCGGCGGCAGCGGCGGCGGCGGCGGCGGGAGCAGCAGCACATGACGCTGTAGCGAGGGGAATCAGACAAAGCGGAACATGGACTCCGGGCCCCGAGCCGGCGCCGCCGCTCCGGGACCAACCGCCGCCTGCGAGCGCCGCCACTGGCCCGGCTGCAGCCAATGGGGCGGGCCGGGGCCCCCATGTGACGGCGAGCCCCGGCGGGGCGGGCGCCGCCGCGCCCTCGGGGGTCCCCGCGGCGTCCGCGGGGGGCTGGCAGGGGCGGGCCGGGGGTCTCGAGGGGGTGGGCAGAGGCGCGGCGGAGGTCCAGCCTGCGCCCGCGCGGGGTGCGCAGGGGCGGAGAGGGGTCCCGGGGGGGCGGGCCGGGGGCTCTAGGGGGTGGGCAGGGCCGCGGCCGGGGGCCAGGGGGCGGGCCGGAGGTCCTAGGGGGCGGGCAGGGGCACGGCGGAGGTCGGGGTGGGGGCGGACGGGAGGTCCGGGCTGCGTCTGCGCGGGGTGTGCAGGGGCGGAGAGGGGTCCTGGGGGGCGGGCCAGGGTCCTGGGGGTGGGCAGGGGCGCGGCGGGAGTCCCTGGGGGCGGGACGAGGGTCCCAGATGCCTTGGCCCGGGTGCGCAGGGGGGGGGGGGCGGAGAGGGGTCCCGGAGGGCGGGCAGGAGCGCGGCGGAGGTCCCGCGGGACAGGCCGGGGGGGTCCCAGCTGCGTCCGCGCGGAGTGCGCAGGGGCAGAGAGGGGTCCCGGGAGGAGGCCCCGGGGGCTGTGGGCCAAGTGTGGCGGCTCCAGACCGAGGACCCGTGGCAGGACGCCACCCCAACGCGGAGCAGGTGCACCAGGCGTCCAGAAATCGCCGCGAGCGATCCAACGACCCGGGACGGGGACGAGGACGGGCCCGGGGCCCAGCCGTCGGTGGCCTGTATGGATGGAGTCCTGATCCCGGAGCCCCGTCTTGCCTGCAGAAGAGGTCCAGGGGCTGACTGAACAAGTCGGATATTAAGAATTGGGGGAGGTGGGTGGGCAGCGATGTGAGAAGTCACGTAAGTGCCTTCCGGCTCTGGGAAGAGAGCATCCTGAGGACTCGGGGCACACCCAGGGCCTTCGCTGCAGTTCCCGTGCTGCTGCTGGTCTGCCCCTGCCCTGGAGGCTGTGCTGTGCACGGTAGAATTTTGTTTTCTTCAAAATGTGACCCTTCCCCCCCCCACACACACACACACCATTCTTTTTCACAGAAGATGCCTTTCCCAACCAAGCAGGAAGAGGAGAAAGTTGTTGCGTGTGAAGAGATTTTTTTTCCAAGGTGGTAGAAGTCCCACTGAATGATGGAGCTGCCTTGGCAGTCTTTTGGCCCCAGGGGAAAAGAGGATGGGACAGAAACAGAACCATCCAGGATTTCCGCAATGATTTGTTTCAAACAAAACAAATGAGCCTATCCCACAGTCCAATATCCCCCTCTTATCTGAATTCATTATTGCTGGGAAACAGTGGCAGGTCTCTTGTCTCTTCTGCAAGAAATCGCCCTGTTGGTATACATTCAACCCATACTCGTAGTACGCCAGCTACCCAGGAAAGGGACCTTGCCACAAGGCCTTATAAAGAATGCTATATTGTGTGTGTGTGTGTGTGTGTGTGTGTGTTTGCACACGTGGGCAATCATACCTTTACTGCTACTTGAACTCAGGGCCTATGTGTGCCCTCTCCCACTTTTTGCTGGTATTATTTGGAGATAAAAGTCTCATGAACTTTCCTGTCTGGAGTGGCTTTCAACCTCCATCCTCAGCACTCAGCCTCCTGAGTAACTAGAATCACTAGAGCCTCTGGCACCCAACATAAAGCCTGTTTTCTAAAGCTTTAGGAAAGTTCCAGAAAGGAGGTGACAGAACTGCCCCCTTATCAGGCCCTGGAAGTAGAGAAAACAGCCTACACAGGGAGCGTGTAAGCAGAAAGAGTCCACACACATGCACGTCTGATTGCCATAGGCAGGTTGCAAGGTGACCCAAGATTGGAGCTCATGCTCTCTCCTCTTGATTTCTCACTTTCCTTCCCTAATCTTCCTGCCTGCAGCCTCTCCAATAACGTGTGCCCTGCCAACAAGGAAGTGTGTGGGCACCACGTGTGTGGCAAGTGATCTAATTACAGTCTCAGGTTTGCTGATCTGGGAGGTTAGAGCAGTTTTAAATCTACTAACTTGTGATAAGATATCTTGATTGAAAACATCATACAGTTTAGAATGTTTCACTTTGTCAAATAGCTCTTGTACTTCGCTTTAAAAAAAAAATCTAGGGCTGGGAAGTTGGCTCAGTGGTAGAGTGCTTGCCTTGCATGCTCAAGGCCCTGGGTTCGATTCCTCAGCACCACATAAGCAAAAAGAAAAAAGCCGGAAGTGGCGCTGTGGCTCAAGTGGTAGAGTGCTAGCCTTGAGCTGAAGAGCTGAGGGACAGTGCCCAGGCCCACAGTTCAGGCCCCATGACCGGACCCAAAAAAATAAATAAATAAATAAAAATCTAGCAGCTGGACGTGGTAGCTCACGCCTGTAATCTTAGCTACTCTGGAGGCTGAGATCTGAGGATCACAGTTCAAAGCCAGCCTTGGCAGGAAAGGCCGAGAGACTCTGATCTCCAATAAACCACTCACAAAACTGGAAGTGGCTGTGGTTCAAGTAGAGTGCTAGCCTTGAGCTGAAGAGCTGAGGGACAGTGCCCAGGCCCAGAGTTCAAGCCCCACAACGGACAAAAACAAAAAGTTCTCCCTGGTTTTAGGATGATTCCAGATTAGGAAAAAAAAAAAAAAAAAAGGCTTCGAGATTAGTACAAATTGAGAAACTAAAAAAATTGATAACTCAGAAAACAAATATATCTGGTGCTGCTGTACACACCTGTCATCTCAGCTGCTCTCTAGGCTGAGAAAGGAGGCTGAGTAACAACGTTAGACCCTTGACAAAGAAAGAAAGGAAAGGAAATAAAGAAAGACAATTTGGAAAGGTTTTTGTTTGCTGGTACTGGGGCTTGAACTTGACGATTCACACTCTTTCTTGGATTTGTCTGTTGGGGCTGCTTCAAACCTCAGGTCTGTCTCCTGAGACGCTAGGATAAAGTATGTATATTCTTTTTGAAAGGCAACTCCATATCTGGAAATTTAGATTTTGGCAATGTTATATGTCAAGAATATTTATGCACATGTACAAAAATATGTATGTTACAAGCTCGGCGCCAGTGGCTCATGCCTATAGTCCTAGCTGCTCAAGAGATCTGAATATTGAGGTTTGAAGCCAGCATAAGCAGAAAAGTCCATGCAACTTTTACCCAATTAATCAACAAAAAGTGGAAGTAGCCGGGCACCAGTGGCTCCTGCCCGTCATACTAGCTACTCAGGAAGCTGAGATCTGAGAATTACGATTCAAAGCCAGCCCAGGCAGGAAAGTCCATGAGACTCTTATCTCCAGTTAACCACCAGGAAACCGGAAGTGATGCTGTAGCTCAAGTGGTAGAGCCCTTGCCTTAAGCTGGAGAGCTCAGGGACAGCACTCAGGACCAGAGTTCAAGCCCACGACCACCAACAACAACAAAATAAAGGAAGTAAAGCTGTGGCTCAAGTGGTAGGGTGCTAGCCTTGAGCAAAATAGCAGCTCAGGGATAATACCTACCCAGACTCTGAGTTCAAGCCCCAGGACCAGCACCAAATATATATTTACTCAAGTACTATTTATAATAGTGGAAACTACTTATAGTAGTGAAAAAATATTGTAAAAGTTTAATAATAAAACCCCTACAAGGAGCTAGCTAAAAGCAAGTTATGTTAGATCGGCAGGGGAGTTTAAGCAACTATTAACAAAAAATAAAATCCATTTGCATCTGCATGGAGACATGTCCACTATGATCCCATTGGTTTTGTACTAAACATATAAATATTATTACTCTGATGCTTAGAAGAATGGTGGATATCTCCGGGTATGGGCCCTGGCCAAGACCCATAGCCCAGAACCTTTCATTATGTTACCAAGTTGTTTATGTTTGAATTCTTTTTCTAGTGAGCACATTTTGTATGCATAATGAGAATATAAAATGATTGTCTTCATCCACTCAGTTTGCTATAAGAAATATCCTAAACAGGTAGCTTATAATCAACAGAAACTTGTTTCATACAGTTCTGGAGACTAGGCCATCCAAGCTTAAGGCACTGGTAGGTGCAGTGTTTGGTAAAGATCTCTGGTTCATAGAACGTGCTAGCGCACTGTGTCCTTATGAGATCAAAGGACCAAGAGAGACTCAATACCTCTCACAAGGGCCCAGTGCCTTTCATCGCAGCTTGCCTTCCATAATACATCACCCTTGATACAACAGGCATTCAGGAAAGGGGTGGTACTTAAACACCCAGACTATATCAGAGGTAAAATTATTAAGAGTTCTACCCATGGGGTTGGTATAGCTCAGTGGTAGAGTGCTTGTTTAGGATTCATGAGGTCCTGAGTTCAATCCCTAGTGCTGAAAGAATAACAACAAAACTACCACTGGTCCAGGCACTGGTGGCTCATGCCTGTAATCCTGGCTACACAGGAGGCTGAGATTTGGGATCATGATTCAGAGCCAGCCAGGGAAAGACAGTCTATAAGACTTTTTTTTTTTTTTTGGCCAGTCCTGGGGCTTGAACTCAGGGTTCAGGCACTGTCCCTGAGCCTCTTTATGCTCAAGGCTAGCACTTTACCACTTTGAGCCACAGCACCACTTGTGGCTTTTTCCGGGTAGTTTACCCAGTCCTCAGATCTCAGCTTCCTGAGTAACTAGGATTACAGGTGTGAACCACCTGTGCCCAGCTCTGCAAAGACTCTTTATCTCCAATTAACCACCAGAAAACCGGAAGCAGAGCTGTGGCTCAAAGTAGTAGAGTGCTAGACTTGAGTGAAAAAAGCACAGGAACAGTACTCAGGCCCTGAGTTCAAGCCCCACAACTGACAAAAAACAAACAAGCAAAAAAACCATACTATTGAAATGTAATGAAAAAAAAAAAAACTAATGAAAAAAAGTTTCCTAGTTTAGGATATATAAACAAAAATGAAAATAGAAAAACTTGTCAACTTCCTCCCCCCAGCCCTTCCCCATGCAAAAACTGGACAGGGACAAGCAATGGGAAACAGCTGATCTGATATTAGGGTCAAAATGAACAAATGTGGAGAAGGGTGTTAAAGGTATGAGATGGGAAAGACAGGCTCCAAGGAAATTGTTTGAAGATGTACAGCACGCTAACTGCCTCTGCTGAATTGTTAAAGGCAGGAAGCAGTAACTGTTCCAGCTCTTGGTACATCTGAGTCAGAATAATAACATCAGCTAGTGCTCCCTAGTGCTTCCCCAACTCACACCTGAGCCGGCTCTACAAACTGCTCATCACGCTTAGTCTGCAGTATCCCTATGAGACTATCAGTCTCATAGTTTCGGTCACTAGTTGAAACTCACACAGAATTTAGGTGGCTGGGCGAACCTTTTTAAGTTAAACAGCTCTAGTGGTTCATGGGTCATTATTTGTTGGGTGTGATGGCACATATCAGTAATCCCAGCTGAGCAGGAGATGTGGATAGGAGGACCACTGTCCAAAGGTAGTCCCAGGTAAAGGCCACTATTTACAATGTGTGTGTGTGTGTGTGTGTGTGTGTGTGTGTGTGTGTACTGGCACTAAGGCTTGAACTCAGGACCTGGGCACAGTCCCTTAGCTTTTTTACTCAAGGCTGGTGCTCTACCACTAGAGTCACAGCTCCACTTCCAGCATTTTGTTGAATAATTGGAGATAAAAGTCTTAACAGACTATCCTGCCTGGACTGTTATTTGTGCTGCTTTTACCAACTGTTCTAATTCTATGTTGATTTATATTCACCTAACCCATGGCTCTTAGCATGCTGGAAAACTCTCAAAAATACTTATTGATGAATAAATGAATAATTGACTTTCCTACTGGAGAAGAACCAGAGCTCCTTGGCTGAGTGGTTTTGCATTCTTTATCCATCATCTTGTAGAGTGCCTGACATATGAGAAGCAATGTAAGTCCCAATAATCTGTAAACATTTTTGACAAATGTTACAGAAATCAAACTTTACAAATTGGCCCTAAATGCACTTGGGATAGTTTATGAATAATATTGTGATGAATTCCTTATAAATTGACAAATAGCCTTGAGGAAAGGGTCTAACCACAAATGATGTAGAATATATTTGCCTTAAAACAGTAATGAAGAAAGGTTTAAGTTCTCTCTCCCCCCCTCCCCTCTTTCTCCTTCTCCCTCCCTCTCTCTACCTCCCCCCCACACACCAGCTCTGGACTAGTTTTATTTAATTTTTTGCCAGCTCTTGACTTGAACTCAGGGCCTCAAGCCCTCACTTGGGTTGTTGCTTTTTTTTTTTTTTTATAATATTTATGCGTGTGTGTGTGTGTGTCTGTCTGTCTGTGTCCCTACACGCACACCAGTCTTGGGGCTTGAACTCAGGGCCTGGGCACTATCCCTGAGCTTCTTTTGATCAAGGCTAGCACTCTACCACTTCAGCCACAGCACCACTTCTGGCTTTTTCTTGGTATGTGGTATTGAGGAATCGAACCCAGGGCTTCATGCATGCTAGACAAACAGTCTACCACTAGCCACATTCCCAGCCCTCACTTGGGTTTTTAGGTTTCTAGCTCTCTCTGTATTTCTGATATAGAGACAGTAATAGGAAGGCAGTATATGCAAAGAGCTTTGCCAAGTGCCTAGGAATATAGATATTGATAATTAAGCATTACTGTAATTATGTCCAGTTATTTTCAGTGTTTTGGTCTTGTAATAGCAATGCCAATATATACACCTTTAGAGTTCCTCCATAGTTTAAGGAGGCATGAACTCTATAGATGGGCTGCTTTGGATTAAATTGCTGTATTTCTTTAAGTACTACTGAGTTTTGAACTCTGGGCCTTTTGTTTACTCCACTGGTACTCGACCACTTGTACCATGCCTCCAGCCCTGCTTTTTGCTGGTTATTTTTGTAGACAAAGTCTCACAGTCACACGGTGAGCCCCCAGTACCCCATTTCTCTACCTCATTTTGATTCTCACATCTAACCATCTCAAAACATCTAAACGTCTCAGCCTAGGCCAACGGCAAAGCAGATGCCTTCTCATCTTTGACCCTTGCAACCTCCTACTTTCCTTCCCTTTCCTGTGGATGATATCAATCGTCTCACTTCTTAGACTTTGTGTGAACGCTGAGGCCTGGAAGGAAGAGACGGACTGTTGTCTCCCTTCTTTTCAGCAGAAGATATTGAAATGATGGCCACTAGAATAGAAATGAACTGACTGAGAGTAGAATGGAGGAAACAGAATTGGGTACCATATGTGCTGTAACTTCCCATGAAGGCTAAAGAGGAAGGGAAGTTGCTAGGCTGCTAGAGTTAGAAACGGTATGGTGGCATTGATACTCTGCCCTTGGCTTAACCAACCAGAATGAGAAGAAAAGCGGAGCTATACCTCCTAAAATGGATTCATAGAGTAGCAAACTTCATAGCCTATCTAGGTGAGCAAGTGTTTCTAAATTGACAGCCCCAAACTAAGTATTCCCTTCACTGCAAATTAGTACAATTAAATGGAGTCAGGTACCAGTGGCTCATATTTGTAATCCTAGCTACTCGGGAGACTGAGATCGGAGGATTTCAGTTTGAAGCCATCCTGAACAGAAAAGTCCATGAGACTCATCTGCAATGAACCACCAAAAAGCCAGAAGTAGAGGTGTGGCACATGTGCTAGAGCACCAGCCTTGAGCTGAAAAACAAAAAAGAAAAAACTGAAAGGACAGCATCCAAGATTGCCTCAAGAAATAAATAAATAAGAAAATGGATAGATGCCCCAAATTCAGATGCTTACAGGTCTGTGCTCACATCTCTGCCTTCCTGCCTGATGCCACTGTGGAGCAACCTCCATCTTCCAATTGAAAGCCCTTCTCTTTACTAGATTATGGATTTGCCCCTTTTCACTGTACACTCTAGTGTTGCCTTTCCCCGAGTACTGAAGTGTCCACGCTGGGCCTTGACCTTACTCAGCTGGCACTCTACCACTCCAATCAGGCCTCCACTTCTAACTTTTTGCTAGATACCTGGAGATAAGAGTCTCATGCATTTGTCTGCCCAGGCTGACTCTGAACCGAGATCCTCAGATCTCAGCCTCCTGAATAGCTGGGATTACAGACATGAGCCACTGTGATGTCCAGCTGCGTCGTCATTTTTTTAAATGACATTATTTTTTCTCAGTTTCAGGAATAAAATTTCTCTAGTCTACACTCTCTACCCCATTTATTTAGTTAGCTAGTTAGTCTTTTGTTTGAATTCTGGACCTTATGCTTATTGACTGATGCTCTATCATTTGAGCCACGCCTTCAGCCCTGGTTTGTTTTTTTTTCTTGCTAGTTATTTGTCACCTTGTGAGCCACCAGTACCTGATTTCTCTACCCCATCTCTTTCCTCACACCTGTATCTAAAGATCTTAAAAGAACTGTCTAGGCTGGGCGCCGGTGGCTCACACCTATAATCCTAGCTACTCAGGAGGCTGAGATCTGAGGATCACAGTTCAAAGCCAGTCCTAAAACTACTCAGAAAAAAGCTGGAAGTGATGCTGTGGCTCAAGTGGTAGAGCACTAGCCTTGAGCAAAAGAAGCTCAGGGTCAGAGCCCAGGCTCTGAGTTCAATCCCCAAGACTGGCAAAAAGAAAAAAAGAAAGGAAAGAAAGAAAGAGGAAAAAAAAAAGGAGAAAGAAGGGGCTGGGAAGTTGGCTCAATGGTAGAGTGTTTGCCTTGCATGCATGAGGCCCTGGGTTTGATTCCTCAGCACCACATAAGCAGAAAAAAAAGCCGGAAGTGGCGCTGTGGCTCAAGTGGTAGAGTGCTAGCCTTGAGCTTAAGAGCTGAGGGACAGCGCCCAGGCCCAGAGTTCAGGCCCCACAACCGGACCAAAAAAAAAAACAAAAACAAAAAAACAAAAAAAGAAGGGGAGAAGGAAAGAAAGACAGACAGGAAGGAAGGAAGGAAGGAAGGAAGGAAGGAAGGAAGGAAGGAAGGAAGGAAGGAAGAGGAAGGAAGGAAGGAAGGAAGAGGAAGGAAGGAAGGAAAGAAGGAAGAGGAAGAGGAAGGAAGGGGGAAAAAAAGAATTGTCTATACTCATTGTCACCAATTCCTTCTCTTAAACTCAGTCAAGTCAGAAGTTTTGCTACCACAGCATCTCAACATCATTGAAACTGCTCTTGCCGTAGAACCAATGACTTCCATGTGGCTAAATACAGTGCCACATTCTTGGTGCTTAATTGACCTCTCCACAGGCACCAAACACCATGGGATCCTCCCACCTCTTAGTATACTGCCTTCCCCTGTTTGAGCTCAGGCCTTCAATGAGCTCATCCTGTCAAATGGTTTTGAATTCCTTCTGGGTCACCAACTCTGTATTTATATCTGCAGCCCTCAGTCTTCTCTCCTGAGCCCCAATTTGTGTTTATAACTGCCTTGTGAGCTTGCCCACTTGGACATTGAATAGATATCTCAAACTTAAAATGACCAAAATTAAACTCACAGCCCCCTCCTCCCCTTCTCTCCCCTTTCCCCTGCAAGCCTGTGTATCCTACAGAGATTTTTATTTTCCTCCCTCAACTAAATGGCAATTCTGTCCTTAAGAGCTCTGAAGTCATCTTTGACTTTTTCTCTCATGATCCATATTTAAACAGTTAGGAAATCTGGTTAGTTCTTGTGATGGGTTTAAAGTAAAGGCTCCTGTGTGGAAGGAAGGCTTACTCTACACTGATTTGGAGAAGCAGTGAAGACTTTAAGAGGCGGAGCCTAGCTGGAGGAAGTAGGTTAGTGGGGCTGTAAGATCACTGGGGGCTTGCCTTTTGGGATATATCTTGCCCCTTCCTTTTTGGTCCTCCTCTGTCTGTCTGTCTCAGTCTCCTTCTCCCATGGCAGTGAAATGAACAGTTCTGGTCCTCTACACACTTTCTACATGATGCTTGGCCTCACCACAGGACTGCAGTGATGGGGCCCAAACCATCCTAGCCTAGAACCTCTGGGGGAAACCATGAGCCAAAAGGAATCTTTCCTTCTTTAAATTGCTCCTTTGAGATATTTGTCTCAACAGCGACAACAAAAAAGCAGGCACTTCTCTGCCTCTTCCTTCCTTCCTTCCTTCCTTCCTTCCTTCCTTCCTTCCTTCCTTCCTTCCTTCCTTCCTTCCTTCCTTCCTCCTTCCTTCCTTCCTTTCTTCCTTCCTTCCTTCCTTCCTTCCTTCCTTTCTTTCTTTCTTTCTTTCTTTCCCCCCCAGCCCTGGAGCTTGAACTTGGCCTGGGCACTGCCCCCTAGCTTCTTTTGCTCAAGGCTAGCACTCTACCACTTGAACCACAGCACCACTTCTGGCCTTTTCTGTGTGTGTGGTACTGAGGAATCGAACCCAGGACTTCATGCATGCTAGGCAAGCACTCTACCACCAAGCCACCTTCCCACCCCACTACTCTACCTTCCAAACACAGTCTACACTGCATAATAATATTTTGGTCAACAGTGGATCATGTAAACAGTGGCAGCTCCATACAATTATTATATAGTCACGTCACATAAGCACACTCTGATGCTGGCACATGAGATTTAACTTCTCATTTCTCTGGATGCATCTCATCATTAGGCAACACAGGCTTGTACACTTGTGTAGCTGCCATCTTGGTAACTCCTTAGTCACCTAAATAACTATGCACTTCTACTCCTGTCTCCTATAGTCTTCTCTCAGCAGCTGCCAGAGGAGACCTTTAACATGGAAGTCTGAATATCTCCTCCCTTTGCCCAAATCCTGTGATAGGCTCTCATTCTGCCCAGAGTTAAGCCAGTGTGCCTCCACTCGCTTGTGGCGTTCTCCCACAATTGCCCCATCTAAAGTCATTTGCACAGGGAAGCATGCCCTGACAGCCAGCTTCCCAAACTGAGCACTACTTCCTGCATACCTCAACTCTCATGACCTTGCTTTATTATTTTTCCTTTACCACCTGTCATTTTCTATATTTATTGTTTATTACCTCCTATCATATGTAAGCTCTTTGTGCACAGCACATTTGAGCTCTTTTGCTCATTAATGTAGCTCGTGTCTTCAGAATAGCATCTGGCACATAGCAAAGACTCAATAATTATAACTTTTATCATTGGACAAGTTAATAGGTTGGTTTTTTTTTGTTTTTTTGTTTTTGTTTTTTTTTTTTTTGCCAGTCCTACTCAGGGCCTGGGCACTGTCCCTGAGCTTCTTTTGCTCAAGGCTAGCACTCTACCACTTGAGCCACAGCACCACTTCTGGCTTTCTCTGTTTGTGTGGTACTGAGGAATTAAACCCAGGGCTTCATGCATGCTAGACAAGCACTGTACCACTAAGTAACATTTCCAGCCCCAAGTTAATTTTTTTTGCAGTGTTTGGGATTGAACCAAGGGCTTTGTACATGCTAGGCAAGCATTCCACCATTTTGAGCTATGTCCCCAGCTTCTTTCAGATTTCGAATCAAAAAACAAAGCTTTTTGGCAAGTAGACATTTTTCCATATCATGCTATTCTTGAGTATTTGATCATTGAGAAAAATCATTCATATTCAGAGTTTCTAAATCATGCCTTTTACTAACTTAGCACCTAGTACTTTATATGGCGAGGGGAGAAATTAGTGGAGATTGGAACCATATTGCTGGCCTCCTAGATGGCAAAAATAATCTAATGAGAGCTAACAAGCAAACAAAATAGCCAAGCAGAAGTTCCACTGTCCTAAATTATATTCTTATGAAGGAAAATAGCTAAGCAAAGTAACACAGAGTGAAAAGAATAAGTTAGAACACATTCAACATTTATTCCCCCCACCTAACATTATTTGCTTCCAAATGGTCGTGTTGTCCAGGGAGGTTGCTATGTAGGCCAAATAAAAGGTTTCATGTGAATGAAAGAACACAGATGTGACATAAAATAGCCAGTAGGAATCTTAATTATAGTTTTACCAGCCGAAAATTGAAATGCTAGTCCTCACCCCCATAAAAAAAAAATCCTCAGAAAAATCACCATAAAAAGAATTGGAAATTTTCTTGAGAAAAAAAAAAAAAGCCTCCCAAAGAAATCTGAGTGGTATGGTCACTTGGAAGGAAGAGAGAAGAGTTCCTGCTTGCAAATGATGAGTCTGATGTTTAACAAGCCACAGGGTAACTCACTCTGTTGGAATGGCTGGGGAGGGGGGGGGGAGGGAAGGGGAGGGAAGATGGGCACAGCCAGAAGCCTTAGCTGTCAAGATGAGGCTGCAAAGTGCTGGAGCTGGAAAAGAGAATGCAGGGAGCAGGAAGAGTGAAGCCATCCCTTGGGGGTTTGCTTCATCAGAGTGAAATTCTAACCTTCTGGGTGGAAAGGATTCTTGGGGCTGAGCAGGATTTGAAACTTGCATCTGACAGTTCCTCAGAGCCATGCAAGCTAGAGATGGAAAGCAGGTTTAGCCCCAGAATTAAAAATCAGCATTCCATGAGACCCACTCCTACAGCAACGTGGGCCTCCCACAAGGCTTTACTCTAGCTCCTGCATCTGATTGTTCCAGGAGCGGGTGCCCTTGCTCAGGTTAGGCAGGGAGACTCAGCCTCAGGGGCAAGTCTGAAGGCTCGTTTTAAGTGGCAAACTTGACTGAGTTAAAGGATACCCAGATAGCTGGGAAATAATTTTTGGGCGTGGCTTAGAGGCTCTTTCTCGAAAAAACTTTCATTTGAGTTAATGGCCTGAGTAAGGAAAAGCTGCTCTTCACCCAGCATGGGCTGACATCATTCATGGGGTTCAGAGGAAAGAAAAAGGGAAATTTGCTCTTTTCTGGAGTGGAGACAACCATTTCTCCAGCCTCAAGCCTTGGACTTAAACCAGTACCCCCATGGCCCGCAGACCTTCAGCTCAGATAGACTCACACCACTGTTTTCCCTGGTTTTCTATTGGCAGAAGGCAGGCAGGGAGATTTCTCAGCCACCCGAATTCCATGTGCCAATTTCCACAAGAAATCTGCTCTTAATATCTATATCTATCTCTGTCTAAAGAGCTCAGGCTGAGCGTCTGACTCATCCATGGGTGAGATAGCCCCTTCCAAGCCACTGTGTCAAAACACACATTGGGTCTTTGATCTCAGTTTCTGGCATACAACTCCCTGGGACTTTCTTTGAGGGGGGTGGGGGGGGTCATGGGACCTGAACTCTGGGCCTGGGCGCTGTCCCTCAGCTCTTCAGCTCAAGGCTAGCGCTCTACCACTTGAGCTACAGCGCCACTTCTAGCTTTTTTCTTTTTGCTTATGTGGTGCTGAGGAATCGAACCCAGGGCCTCAGGCATGCAAGGCAAGTGCTCTACCACTAAGCCACCTTCCCAACCCTCCCTGGGACTTTCAACGTAATCCATGTTCTGTTGGTTTCTGCTACTGTATTAGCAGATGGTTGACAGTCCCTAAGTAGCTTCAAGATGGAGGCTGGCTGGTCATCGAGATGACCAAGGTAGGACTTTCATCCCAACCCTGCAGATAATCTGGGGAAGGGAGAAGATTATAAATGGATCCCTGATGATTCATGATTTAATCAAGGCTCCATAAAAACCTAGCAGGACAGGGTTCAGAGAGCTGAAGACAGAAGGTTCCTGAAGTGGGGTAATGCCCTGGTTCTGATCTCATACTTTGCTCTGTGCATCCCTTTACCTTTACCCGATGTGATTTGCTGAGATCTATAAACTGCTGTAAACAAATTAATTGATCCAAGAAAGCCCTAATTTATAGTTGCTCAGTTAAAAGCCCAGGCCACACATTGGAACTTAGAGACATTTGAAGTGGGGAGAAGCAGAGTATAGTCTAAGCCCTAACCTGCAGGATTCTAGATAGGGTCACAAGTGAACTGAGTTCAGTTAGCTAGCTGGGGTTTCTTACAGGACTAATCACTTATTGGCTGGTGGGGAGAAACTCCATATCCATTTGAGATCACAAAAATCTTCTATGTTGCTGGGTACCAGTGGCTCATGCCTATAATCCTAGCTACTCAGGAAGGTGAGGTACAAAGATCATGGTTCAAAGCTAGCCTGGAAAGGAAAGGCCCTGAAACTTATCTTCAATTAACCACCAGAAAACTGGAAGTAGAGCTGTGACTCAAAGTGGTAGAACCCTCACCTTGAGCAAAAAAGCTCAGAGACAGTGCCCAGACTGTGAAAGTTCAAGCCCCACAATTAACAAAAAGGACCTTAGAAAATTGCTTTTGTTGGTGAGGGTTTGGTGACTTTTTAATCTCTTGCCAAAAATCTAAATACAGATTCTTACCTTTTTTTGTTGTTGTTGTTCATTATGAGCTCTAGATTTGAGTGGCAGCTCAGAACAATTATTCTTCTTGCTGTATCTGCTTTTATGGTTTTTTTTTTATATACTGGGGATCGAACCCAGGATATTGCACTTGCCAGGTAAGCCCTTTGCCACTGAGCCACATCCCAGCCTTCTATCTGCTTTTGATTAATGGAAGTGGCATACAGCAGGAATAAATATTCCACTTTTTTTTGTTGTTTTTTGTCGGTGCGGGGCTTGAACTCTGGGCCTGGGCACTGTCCCTGAGCTCTTCAGCTCAAGGCAAGCACTCTACCACTTGAGCCACAGCACCACATTTGTTTTTCTGGTGGTTCATTGGAGATAAGAGTCTCATGGACTTTCCTGCCCGGGCTGACTTTGAACTGAAATCCTCAGATCTCAGCCTCCTGAGTAGCTAGGATTACAGGTGTGAGCCACCGACACCCAGCTATATTCCACATCTTTTGACCACACAGTTATCTTTTACAGTAATAACTATAAAAATGATTCCTATGGCTTACACATTTTTCCTTTATCTCTCAGTCTCTTTTTCTGTAAAAACAAAACAAAACACAACCGTACTCCATCTTGCTCTGAAAGAGAATCTTTATCTTCTAAGTTAGCTTGGAATGCTCAAAATGACATGAATTCTGAAGGAAAATTCTGCAACTTAGTGTATTCAAACACTAACAGTTCAGAGAGAATGGCTTGTTTACCTAAGGAGGCAGCATTTCCTCTGATGAAATTCAATACTTCCTTCTTTCCCTGACCTTAGACACACTGAGAGCAGTCACAAAGGCAGTATTTGCTTGTCTCAGAGACTGTGGGCCAGGGAACCTTGATTTGGACTCCATTGAGTAAGGCAAGGCTGAGTCCTCGCTAAGAATGGAAATGCCATAAAGCCATCGGCGTGGCCCACGTGGGAACCACCAGCCCAGCTGATGGGGAGCCCTTCCTGTCACCTAGAAAGATATCTGGGGTACTTTGGCTAAAGTCCAGAGAGCGCATGGGCAAGCCGGGCTGCTCCGGCACTCCTCAAAGAGGGCAGCAATTTGTGACTCGGACCTTGTGCCAGACAACAGCTGGAAACGGTTGCAACAGCTGGGACCTTTTCTGGGTCAACTTTGACCCAGGCTGACTCCTGAACCTGGGGTGTATGGATGGCCGTAGAAAAGGAGCCAACTGAGACCCAGATTCATCCTTGACTTTGATTGAATGGATGGCCATAATTTCTTCTTCCCTGCAAGAACACTTGAGCTTTGATGTGCTTCTTTCTTTTCTTTCTCTCTTTCCGTTCTCTTTCTTTCTTCCTTCTTTTCTCCTTCTCTTTCTTTATCTTTTCTACCTTCCTTCCTTCTTTCCTTCCTTCCTTCCTCTTCCTCTTCCTTTCTTCCTTCCTTCCTTCCTTTCCTTCTTTCTTTCTTCTGGTCCTAGAGGTTGAACTCAGGGTCTGGGTGCTACTCTTTATCTTTTTATTTATTTATTTATTTTGCTTGATGTTACAGCTCCACATCTAGTGTTTTGGTGGCTAATTGGAGATAAGATTCTCATGGCCTTTCCTGTCCAGACTGTTTTTGAACCTTGATCCTCAGATCTCAGGCTCTTGAGTATTTGGGATTACTGGCATGAGCCACTGGTGTCTGGCTTGTTCATTTCTTGTTGGTGGTGTGGTGATGGTTTGGGTATGTTTGTTTTATGTGATAATAAACAAGAACCCAAAACACCATTTGCCTTTTCTCACTTACTTACATCCTTTTTTTGGGGGGGGGGGGGGTTCCTGTCATGGAGCCTGAACTCTGGGTCTGGGCGCTGTCCCTCAGTTCTTCAGCTCAAGGCTAGCGCTCTACCACTTGAGCCACAGCGCCCCTTCTGGCTTTTTCCTTTTTGCTTATGTGATGCTGGGGAATCGAACCCAGGGCCTCAGGCACGCAAGGCAAGCGCTTTACCACTGAGCCCCCTTCCCAGCCCCTCTTACATCCTTTGCTGGTGCTGGCTGTGGGAAGCAAAGTTAAAGAATACATAGGGGTGAGAGACCAGCAGCAATCACAGGCAGCCCCAACCCCACAGCACGCAGGTGCTCTTCCCTTCTAACCCACCTGGCATTCCTCAAGGCCATGTGCTTTTCCCAACCCTCTCACCTAACACCATTGGCTCCTTCTGTGTTCACAATTAACCACCGTGTGGCACGTGTGTGTGTGTGTGTGTGTGTGTGTGTGTGTGTGTGTGTGTGTGTGCGTGCTTGCGCGCGCACAGAGGCTGCCACCCAAAAAGGAACTATTGTGTGGAAGAGGAAAAAGCTAGATTTAAGAGATGGGCCAGCCAGCCAAAGGGTTCTGTAGCAATTATTGGTTAATGTCTATAGATTTTTCTTTTGCTACAAAAAGCCAAATGGGGCTCATTAAGTTCCTCTAGTATAATTTTTTTTCCTTTTCTTTCTATTTTTTTTTTTTTTAAAGAAAAGACAAGTTAAAAATAGCCTAAGCACAAGTCTTAGAGGCTTAGAGCTGTTAGGAAGAAATGATGATGGAGGCCTAAGGTGGGGGGGGGGGGGGTGTCACAATTATAATTCACAGGCCTGCTGAGGCCAAGAAAAAGAACCTTCAGGATGCAACACCCTTGGCATTTTGCTTTGCAACAAGAAAGACTCTCTCTTTCTTGCTGTGTTGGAGCTTGAACCCAGGAAACTTGGACTGAGTGGGCCTGAGTTGGTACATGTCTAGCTTTGTGCGTCAGCTCTCCTCTGACAGCAATGATCTGAGATTATGTGGCAATGCCAGCCACAGCAGTACCCCCAAGGCCTAGGGGGCTGGTGCTCCTGCTTGCTGACTTTAAGTTGGCTTCACAAACCTCTAAGCCCTTCCTGCCTCTCCCCATCTCCTAGAGGGACAAAATAAGAGATGAGAGTGGGGATGATGTGCTGTTCACCTCCACTCTAGGCAGGCCCCAAGTGGAGCTGAACAGACTGACTGACAGATCTTAGCAGTGGTGTCCAATGGTAACTTCTGGAACTCAGGCAGAGAGGCCAAGCAGGTGGTGGGATGTTTCAGATGGAAATCAAAGTGCATTGGCAGGGAAGTGGTAGGAGGGATGTGACTGGGCAGCAAGGTAGGGGGTGGAGGCTGGAGGGGGAGTGGGAAGGGAAGCCTCCAGAGCTCCATGAAGCTATGGCTCTACAGGTTGAGGCCAGCAGCGGATGCCTCCTGAGGCCACACAGCAGAGGGCTTGCAGCAGCACCAGCGACTGAGTGGGCTCCTTTCTTGTCTCTGGTTTGTGCCATGGACGCAGGACAGCCTGCTTCCTGTAGCTACAACCCAGGGGCCAACTTTTGGAGTATATAAGACTATAAGCTGGGCATCAGTGGCTCACACCTGTTATCCTAGCCACTCAGAAGGCTGGCAACTGTTGGCTTCAAAGCCAACCAGGGCAAGAAAGTCTGTGAGACTCTTACCTGCAATTAACCACCAACAAGCTAGAAGTGGAGCTGTGGCTTAAGTGGTAGAGCACTAATTTTACAAAGTCCAGGGACAGTTTCCAGGCCCTGAGTTCAAGCCCTGGGACTGGCACAAAAAAGAATATGAGAAAACATTTAGTGAAGGCTTATTTTTTGCCACCTCCCCCCACACCCAGGATTTTTATCTGTATTATCTTATTTATTCACTAGTCAGTCCTATATTTCAGTCCTGGGGTCCAATTAGGATCTCAAATATGCTACATCCCCCAACCCCTATTACCCACTTTGTTTCTCCAATGTCTAGGATAGTACTTGTCACATCATGTGTGTGTGTGTGTGTGTGTTGTGTGTCTGTGTGTGTACATGTGTGTGCACCAGTACTTGAACTCAGGGCCTTGTACTCTTGCTTAGTTTTCTTTGCTCAAGGTTGGTGCTTTACCACCTGAGCCAGAGTTCCATTTTTGGCATTTTGGTAGCAAATTGGAGATGAGTCTCACAGACTTTCCTGCTTCAGCTGGCTTTGAACTGCAATCCTCAGATCTCAGACTGGTGCGTAGCTATGATTACAGGTGTGAGCCACCAGTGCCCAGTCCTCCAAAACATGTACTGAGTTGAACTGCCTTAGATCCAAAGGGAAAATGCTGTTGGTGGAGTAACTAGGTCATCACAGGCTCTGGGCCACCTCCGGCTGTCCCTCCTTCCCAGAGAGGCCATCTTCACACGACACATGCTTGTGTGGATCGAAGTGATTCAACCAAGTGTCCTCCCGCCTACAGTTTCCTTTTCTTAGTCGACTTGCAAATAAGTTTATTCATTGTCTTATTCTACAAATAATCATTGAATGCCAACTATATATCAGGTTCCATGCTTAGAGTTGGGATACAAAAATAATAATAAATACAAGGAAACCAAAGGTTCTGCACTCACAAGGCCAGTTGCAGCCAGTACCTGCCAGACAACGTTGGAATAAAGTTCCTAAGGAAATATAAGAAGAAATGCATCATGGACCCAGCTCTGGGGGGGACCTCGCCCCTCAGGGCAGCTCTCCCTCCTCTTTGGGAATCTGTGGTGCTTCCTCTGGAGGTGGGCAGGAAGTTCAGTGTGAGCCATCCCACCCAACTCATGAAGGGATAGGAAAGGAAATTATGTTGCATGTAGAGAGGTGTTGGGAAGTTGCCCACCTTTAGGGTTACAGAAGAGGGGGGTGTGAGGGATGAGAAGGGAAGGTTTTTGTCCTCTGAGAACCCCTGCTCTTGAGAAGGAAAAAATTTGCAGAATTGAGGCAGCTTGAGAAAAGGTTGGAAGCAGCAGTGACAAACGCACATCACATTAGATGGTGTCACATTTGAGTGTGAACACATTTGAATGAATGCAGCTGAAGGTATTTAGTCAGAAGGAAGTTCTCAGTCATTCACCAGAATCTTCTGGGGTGCCTGATAAATACACAAGGACGTGACTGTGGACTTGGGGGTCACACTGTGGTTGGGTAGGGGCTGGGCACCTGCAAGTTCAAGCACCATAGGTGATTCTGATGTGTACTTGAGAGTCCTTGTGGGCCTGTATTTATCAAGGACTTCTTATGGATCAGGTAGGCCCTGTAGTCAGAATGGCAACAGAGCTTGGGAAAGGGCAATAAAGACACTAGGCGTGAGCTGGGAATGCGGCTTAGTGGTAGAGTGCTTGCCTAGCATGCATGAAGCCCTGCGTTTGATTCCCCAGTACCATATACACAGGAAAAGCTGGAAGTAGAGCTGTGGTTTAAGTGGTAGAATGCTAGCCTTGAGCAAAAGAAGCTCAGAGACAGTGCTCAGACCCTGAATTCAAGCCCCAGGACTGGCAAAAAAAAAAGACACTAGGCATGAAACCTGGTAGTGTCGGCCATGGAGGCAGAAGGAGGAGGATGCTTTCAATAAGTGAGGCTGGAACAAAACCAACAAGAAGATCCAGAGTCGTGTGTTTACAGGACGGCAGATATATCAGATGGACAATAGAAGGGCAAGGCATGGGGCTGGGAAGGTGGCTCAGTGGTAGAGCACTTGCCTTGCATGCTCGAGGCCCTGGGTTCGATTCCTCAGCACCACATAAGAAAAAAGCCGGAAGTGGCGCTGTGGCTCAAGTGGTAGAGTGGTAGCCTTGAGCTGAAGAGCTGAGGGACAGTGCCCAGGCCCAGAGTTCAGGCCCCATGACCGGACCCAAAAAAAAAAAAAAAAACATAGAAGGGCAAGGCCATGGAATAATAAAGTTTAATGAAAGGAATTCTGCAAACAAAAGGCACTTAAGCAATAGCAATAAAAACTGTATTGCTTTGAAACTGCTATTTATTTGAAGGAAGTCAATTGTAAACTGCTTTTTGTACTCATGATCATGGGCATATCATTTAACATCTACTTTTCAGGGTTGTGAGGATGGGATGTATAAAGTCAATTCTATTCTAAACTAAGGCTAAGTTTAATATATATAATAAATTTATAAAATATATAATACATATATATATTAAACTTATCCTTGTTATAATATATATAAAACCAAACACACACACACACACACAGAGCTACACCCTCATAGAGATACAGAGGTCTTTGAATGTCCTGTGAAGTCTGATCTGGTGATACCTGTACCTTTTTATTTTTTTGTTTTTTATTTTTTGGTGCCAGTCTTGGGGCTTGAACTCAGGGCCTGGGTGCCATCCCTGAGCTTCTTTTGCTCAAGGATAGAACTCTTACCACTTGAGTCACAACTCCACTTCCAGCTTTCTGGTGGTTAATTGAAGATGCATTTCACAGACTCCCTACTCAGGCTGGCTTTGAACTGCGGTCCTCAGATCTCAGCCTCCTGAGTAGCTCGGATGGCAGGCATGCGCCACGGGTGCCCAGCTTCCCCACAGGCTTCTTGTCTGGTCTTCCTTTGTCAGATTTTCAGCTGTTCCTGGAGACTTCCTGGGCATCTATGAAGTTAGACTTCTCATGGAACGCCCTCTAGTGTCCAATACCAGAGCAGCATGACTCGTCCTGTCACCCAACAGTGAAGACTAGGTTTCTTTCTTAAGCTGTCCCTTTGGAGAAGCTATGTGAAGCTTATTTATGGAAGCTATGCCAGACACTTACATAAAAATAACATTTTGGGGCTGGGAAGGTGGCTCAATGGTAGAGCGCTTGCCTTGCATGCCTGAGGCCCTGGGTTCGATTCCTCAGCACCACATAAGCAAAAAGAAAAAAGCCGGAAGTGGCGCTGTGGCTCGAGTGGTAGAGCGCTAGCCTTGAGCTGAAGAGCTGAGGGATAGCGCCCAGGCCCAGAGTTCAAGCCCCATGACCGGACCCCCCCTCCCCAAAAAAAATAACATTTTTTAGATAGTAAAGCTGAACACTAACACCAAGAAAGGTTGCTGTGTAATTTCATAGCCACAAACATCCACAACAAGCAATTTTCTTCTTGAAGTAAAATTGCTTAGTAAATATTGTGCGGATTGGAGACATGAAGATTTCCCACCCTGAAGCTTCTTTTACATAACTTCCAAGGCAATTTACAATATTTCTTCAAATATTTCTTTGTATTTTTGTTTGTTTTTGCCGGTCCTGGGGCTTGAACTCAGGGCCTGGGCACTGTCCCTGAGCCTCTCTACCACTTGAGCCACAGTGCCACTTCTAGCTTTTTCTGTGTATTTGCTACTGAGGAATCGAACCCAGAGCTTCACACATGTTAGGCACGCACTCTACCACTAAGCCACATTCCTAGCCTTCAAATGTTTCTTTAATGGTTATGATTTTATTCAGTGTCTTCAGTGTTTTGGAAGTGGTGGTGGGCTATATTATTACTGGAATTAGTTAAATAACTCCTCTGGATCTTACCTTCTTCAAATTCTTTTCTTCTTTTCTAGCACCTGATTTTTTTTTTTTTTTGCCTAAGTAGAGACAAGATGTGAGAGTACATATTACATTTGGGTAGGAATTGTGAGATCTCAATTCTTGCTGCTGTTTCTGATTTATTAGTACTGTAATCTTGGTTGTTTAACCTGTCAAGATCTTTGATTCTCATCTTCAAGATGGAAAAAGATTTTCTCTGTCTTAGTCACAGTTCCTATGAGACAAAAAAAAAAAATTGAAAACTACAAAGTGCTATAGCAATGTAAGGTTCCACCTTAAAGAGTCCTTACCAACCAACTTTTTCTGAAGTAGGTCAGATAAACAGACATCTGAATCTTTTTCAGTAGACAGAACACAAAACACAGGCAACTAGATCAACATTGTTGTGGGTACTGGTGTCTCACACTTGTAATCCTAGCTGCTCAGGAGGCTAAGATCTGAGGATCACAGGTTGAAAGCAGCTTGTGTCGGAAAGTCTGTGAGACTCTTCTCTCCAAAAATCAGAAGTGAAGAGTTACACAGTCTCACACATATCAAGGGTCAATACATGGGTGCTATTATTTTTCTCTAGTTAAAACATTTAATGAGTAAGGAAGCCAAGAAAGTAAAAGCCAAGAAAGAAAAGTGCAATTTTTTTATGTCATCAAAGATTTTTAGACCCTTGCATGGGATTCTTTACTGGCCTTCTGTGTATCCTACATGTTTAATTCTAGGAATATATGAACTGAAGAACCATCAGAAGAGCTTTGCTGTGTGACAATGTCAGGCTAAGGCCCATAAGTGGCTTGAGAAGCCACTCAGGTATACTTGAGCAGCCGACTCAGAAGTTCAGTACATTGATTTTAGAAGCAGAAAGAGTGTACCAAGAGCTCTGGATAGCTGGATTCTCGAGGCTTTGATTCTCCACTTGCTGCTCTGTGTTGTCCACATTGCTGGCGCTAGTTCCACCTGTGTCGCCGTCTAGGTTCTGCCTAATTCAAGGCAAAATATTATCACTGCCAGGTGCCAGTGGTTCACGCCTATAATCCTACCTACTCAGGTGGCTGAGATCTGGGGGTCATGGTTTGAGGTCAGCCCAGGCAGAAAAGTCTGTGAGACTCTTTTTTTTTTGGGGGGGGGGAGTCTGATCGTGGGGCCTGAACTCTGGGCCTAGGCGCTGTCCCTCAGCTCTTCAGCTCAAGGCTAGTGCTCTTGAGCCACAGCAGCACTTCTGGCTTTTTTCTTTTTGCTTATGTGGTGCTGAGGAATCGAACCCAGGGCCTCATGCATACAAGGCAAGCGCTCTACCACTGAGCCACCTTCCCAGCCCCCCGTGAGATTCTTATCTCCAGCTAACCACCAGAAAACTGGAAATGGCACTATGGCTCAAAATGGTAGAGAACTAGATTTGAGCAAAAAAGCCCAGGGACAGTGCCCAGGCCCTGAGTTCAAGCCTACCACTGACAAAAGGAACAAAACCAAAAACATTGTCACTAATGTTGAGGTAGAGTCTCCTTATAACAGGGCCCTTCACCCTGGTGACCACATCATGTCCTTTAAAAAATAAATTATAACTGTGAAACAGTCAAAAGCCATTGTCAGAGCAAAAAGTTAATGGTACAAACAGATTTGTTCAATTTGAGCCAGGAGCCAGTGGCTCACTCTTGTAATCCTAGCTACTCAGGAGTCTGAAAACTGAGGATCCCTGCTCAAAGCCAGCCCAGGGGGAAAGTCTCTCTGAGGCTCTTATCTCCAACAAACCAGCAAAAAGCCAGAAGTAGATCTATGGCTCAAGTGGTAGAGAGCCAGCCTTGAGTGAAAGAGCCAAACCAGAGAGCTCAAGTCCTAGTTCTGGTACAAAAAGGAAGGAAAGGAAAGGGAAGGGAAGAGAAAGGGGAAAAGGAAAGAAGAAGGCAAAAAGGAAAGGGAAAGAGAAGGAAGAAGGGGAAAGAAGAAAAGAAAATAGATTTGTTCCATTTGATTGTTTAAACATATTTTCTTCTATCAGAGGAAAAGGTCCCAAGGGAGCCAGCCAGCTGATACCCTTTGGTCCAAAGTATTTAGAGGGCAGGTGCAAGAGGTATGGTCATATCCCCAAGTAACTTCCTGAGTGATCTTTCCCCTGGCTTGGGAAAAACCTGTTTCTGAACTGTGCTAACTGAAGGGTGGAAGAACTTGGTTTGAAATGCTGATAAAAGATGATCTGTGCCTCCCTGGACTTCTCTTCCAGCCCAGGAGGATTGAGTGGGAAACCGGATGTGGAAAGCCTGTTGTGATACGAAGTCAGGGCTCAGTCCTCCCACATGTCTCGTGTTTGAAAAATGAAGACTCCTGCCAGCAATTTACTTAGCATGCCATGCATTCCTTTAGAACAAGAGTGACCAGATAGTAGTACACAGGCCCACTCAGCTGTAAAGCTGAGGGAGAAGAGAAGCAGAGGGCAAGTTATCCTGAGGATTCCTTTTCTGCGAAGGACAGCAGAGCGTCTTTGCACACTGTCCAAAGAAGCCCATGCACACAGGCCCCTGCTGCCTGTGACACCACTTTCTTAAAGGGAATACCTCCAATGACCTAAACACCTCCCGTGAGGCCTCACCTCTTCTACCACCTCTCAATAGCACTTACACATTGAGACTTTGGGGAAATTTAAGATTGTAAGTGGGATACCTGTGGCTCACAGTTACTCAAGGATTGAAATTCAAAGTTAGCCAGGACAGAATAGTTGGTGAGAATCTATCTCTAATTAACCAAGAAAACAAAAGCAGGAAGTGGAGCTGTGGCTCAAATGGGAGAGTGCCAACCTTGAGTAAAAAAGCTAAGAGACAGGATCCAAGCCTTGATTCAAGCCCTAGGACTGACAAAAAAATCACAATAGTTACCTTTAATTTGAATAATTATAAAACCTCATAACTGGTGCTAATTTTTGTTGGTGGTGGTGGTGATGGGGCTTGAACTCAGCCTGGGCGCTGTCCCTGAGCTCTTCAGCTCAAGGCTAGTGCTCTACCACTTGAGCCACAGCACCACTTCCAGTTTTCTGGTGGTTCACTGGAGATGAGTCTTACAGCTTTTCCTGCCCGGGCTGGCTTTGAACCGCGATCCTGAGATCTCAGCCTCCTGAGTAGCTAGGATTACAGGCATGAGCCACCAGCGCCTGGCCACTAATTTTGTTTTATGAGAAGGTTTTATCTTTGTTACAGTATGTTCTCCCCACGACTGGGCTTCTGGATCATAAAATGACTTCTGCACACTCGCCTCTGACCTGCCATGAGAGGGGAAAACTCTCCCTCAATGGTAACCTCTGCGCCATTGCCAGAGGCAGCTTCAGTCAGCTTCCTGCCTTCAGAATTTCCAGACCTGACACAGATATCAATCCAAGCCCCATGTCCAGGAATACAGTCCAATTGCTCCAAGAGTTTTTCCACAGGCCTGTTGCTTCTTCTGCATTGGGGCAATATGAGGCCATCCACACCAGCTCAACCTACCAAACCCTCCTCCCAGGTTCGCCCCACCACCCACCCTCTCCAATGTCTCTCACAGGCTGGCCGGGGACGGTCTGCTAAGCTCTCAACATTAGCTCCTAGTCTCCTTGGCAAGTCCTCCACAACGGAGTTGGCAAGGTACTTGGGACTGAGGGAGCTTGTGTTAGTCCGTTTTCCATTGACGTGACCAAATGCCTGATTCAAAGCAAGTTCAAGGAGGAAAGGTTTGTGTTGGCCCACAGTGTCCGAGGTTTCAGGTGATGCCGGCTGGCTCTGTTGTTTCTGGGACTATGGCTAAGTGACACATGTGGGTAAAAGGTGTGACAGAGCAAGCGTGCCCACCTCAGGGTGACAGGCATGCGGAGAAAGAGTAAGAGCTTCAAGGGGGAGTGGGGGTGGCGAGACACTCTTCAAAGCCACACCCTCAGAGACCTATTTCCTAATCTGTTTCCTCCAAATTAGGCCCACCTCCTAATATCCCATGCAACTGTAAACTCATCAGTGGATTGGTTTGTTGATGGAGACAGCATCCATATCACGCAATGCTCTTTCAGTAGCATCACTTGCTGGGGACCAAGTCTTCAACACACGAGCCAATTGGGGGGCATTCCAAATCAAAACCATCACAGAGCCGGGCACTGGTAGCTCACACCTGTAGTCCTAGCTCTTTGGGAGGCTGAGAGCTAAGAATCATGATTTGAAGCTAGTCCAGAAGAAAAATCTGAGACTATTTTCTTCAATTCACCCACAAAAAGCTGAAGGTGGAAGTATGGCTCAAGTGGTGGAGAGTGGTAATCTTGTGTGAAAAGTCTAAGGATGGTACCCAGGCCTTAAGTATAAGACCCACTAATGATGGCACAAAACAAATGAACAAACAAAAACTATGAACACACACACATACACACACACACACACACACACACACACACACACACACACACACACACACACACACACACACCATAACAGAACATTTGCCAGCTATCATCTTGGATCTCAACCATAGTGCACTCAAAAATCTCCTTTGGGGCTGGGAATGTGGTTTAATGGTAGAGTGCTTGCTTAGCATGCATGAAGCCCTGGGAATTCCTCAGTACCACATACAGAGAAAAAGCCAGAAGTGGGGCTGTGGCTCAACTGGTAGAGGCCTAGCTTGAGCAAAAGAAGCTCAGGGACAGTGCCCAGTCCCTGAGTTCAAGCCCCAGGACTGGCCAAAATAGTAATCATCATCATCATCATCATCATCATCATCATCATCATCTCCTTTTGATAACCCACGACAGGAGTTCAAAGGGTATTTATTTACCCTTCTAAAAGATAACAGCCAGGCGTGCTGAGACCACGCCCACATCACAGGCCACTGACCACAGCACCAGCGCTGACCATAGTCCCAGGAGTTCAATAAAGCAGGCAGACACAGCTATTCTACAACCTGGCCTTCTGAAGCCATTGTCCTGCTTTCTCCTGCCCATGCTGCCAACAGTCTCTGTCCTCAATGTCTCCATCACCAGAGTCTGCTAGGAAGGAGCCTCAGAACTGGCCTTGGCAGGAGGTCACGGAGCGGACACTTGGCAGCTAAACAGAGGCTGAGGGCCTGGCCTACTTCAGCTGCAGCCCTGTCCTTGTGTTACATGACTGCTCTCCATCTTCATGACCACCACCTCTGCTTTTTCTCTTTTGCCCGTTTCTGGAACACTCAGGTTAAAACCAACTGAGCCGAAGGTGTCCAGGGCAGATTTCAGCTGTGCTGGATAGAACTTCTGACTCAAGAAAGGGTCAGGGGTAGGGGTACGGGCAGAGGTAGGGGTAGGGGTAGGGGCAGGGGGAGAGTGTAGAGCTATGGAAACAATGTATCCATATAATAAATGGGTGGGTGGAATTAATTCTTTCACACTTCTGGATCTAGAAATTGGAAAGAAAGCTGTTGGCAGGCCCCGGCTTTGTGTGAAGCCTTAGGGAAGAATCTTTCTTGACCTTTTCCTACCTCCTACCTGTTGGCCAACTGATGGTATTGGCAAGCCTTGGTGTTCCCTGGCTTATTGATTTATCATGCCAATCTCTGCTTCCATTGCCACATAGACTTTGTTCTTGCTTTGGCGCGACCATTTGAGACATGCCTGCAGCGATCATCTGACCTTTTAAGGACATCAGGGATGTCACTAAATCATGGGATTTAGGGCCCACCCTCGTCTAGTATGACATCCTCTTTTCTCATTGCATATCCAAAGAATCTATTTCTAAAGAAGGCCATATTCTTGTCAGAGGAGGACACAAATTTGAGGCAATGGTATTGAACCCAGCAGCGGATTAGGGTTAGACGACGTTTCTACAACAAAAAGACCCTTCCCTCCCCTGCCCCATCCAAAGTAAAGAAGCTAAGAGAAGTTTCTTTCTGGGAAATCAACCCAGAGAATGGTAGAGGGGTACAGAGTGACCCTGCTTTTTGGAAAGCACCCAGGCATGGAGGCTCTTTCTGGGTTTTTTTACACTCACTTCAAGGACTCTGACTGAATCTGCCGCTTTAGAACTAGTTCATTGTGCAAAGGCTGCTGGGAAGGTGGCAGGGCCCAGTGTCCTTTATAAAGATGGAGCCTGGAGATGACACACATCGATTCCGCTTCCTCAAGCTCTCCACTGCCTGAGAGAGAAGCTGAAAACTGTGGTCTCCATCCGTCTGCCCACAGGCCCAGCTGGCACTAGAGGGCCTTAGCAAAGGAGGACAGGTCTCGAGGGACAGTTGGCATTCTCAGCCATAGAAGGGAGTTGATGACAAATACCCTTGCATGGAGAAGAGGGTGGTGTGACTCGTACCTTCCTCCCCTCTTCATTTCCATCAGAAGTGAGATGAGCCCATTAAAATAGATCAGTGGTTTCCAACCTCTTGGCTTTAGACTGGTCGTAGGACTCAGTAGGAATTTTTCTGATAATAAAATGAATAACACATCTCCCATATATGGCTCCACGAATTGTATACCTCTAATGTAGGTACAATGAAGATATAATATTTAAAAGTTTTACTACATTTGTAGTTGCTTTCCTTTCTTCTCCTTTAAAAAACTTGTTATTGTTGTTGTTGTTGTTATTATTATTGTAGTTATGGGGCTTGAACTCTGGGCCTGGGCACTGTACCTGAGTTCTTCAGCTCAAGCTAGAGCTCTACCACTTGAGCCACAGCACCACTTCCAGTTTTATGGTGGTAAATCGGAGATAAGAGTCTCAGACTTTCCTGCTGGTGCTGGCTTTAAACCCCAATCCTCAGATCTCAGCCTCCTGAGTAGCTAGGATTCCAGGCATGAGCCACTAATGCCCAGCAAAAAAAATATACTTTTATCTGATTGTACAAAGGGATTTCAATTTAACAAGCCATTTGATAAGAACAATTCCTCTTGCAGGCTCCCTTGGCTCACGCCTGTAATCCTAGCTACTCAGGAGGCTGAGAACTGAGGATCACAGTTTAAAGCCAACTTGGGCAGGAAAGGTCCATGAGACTCTTATCTCCAATAATCCATTCAGAAAACTGGAAGTGGCACTGCGGCTCAAGTGGTAGAGCGCTAGCCTTGAGCTGAAGAGCTGAGGGACAGCGCCCAGGACCAGTTGATGGTGGGCCCTGAACTCTGGGCCTGGGCACTGTCCCTCAGCTCTTCAGCTCAAGGCTAGCGCTCTACCACTTGAGCCACAGTGCCACTTCTGGCTTTTTTCTTTTTGCTTATGTGGTGCTGAGGAATCGAACCCAGGGCCTCATGCATGCAAGGCAAGCGCTCTACCACTGAACCACCTTCCCAGCCCCCTCAAAAAAATTTTTTTAAAAGAACAATGCCTCTAGATCACCACTTTCATTGTTCTCTCCTAACTCTCCCAACCCCACCCCGCCAATCAAGATACCTGGTTCCATCTTCCCATACGGACATTGAATATGGTGACGTATTCACCCACCCTTCCTCTCTCTATGCATCTACCCCCCTCTCTTTGATACCCCTACCAACACTACTCCCCCCCCACCCCAACAACAAAACATTCCAGCTTCCTAGTATTCATTTTGTTAAACTGTTAGTTGTTCAGAAGTGTTATACCATTGCAGTTCTCCCCTGAGTATACCATACTTCAGTCAATATCTTCATTTATACATGCATATGACCCTGTGTATACTTCTACATAGGTTTCATATATGTTAGATATAACCTCCACATATGAGAGAAAATAGGTCCTTTGTCTCTCTGAGCTTGACTTATTTCATGTCACGTAATTTTTTTCCAGGTCTATTCATTTCCCTGCAAGTGATATAATATTCTTTCTTTTTTTTACCCTTTCTGATAGATGAGTACAATTTAATCACATGCTAGTCATATATATGACTCTCCAGTCATATATATACACATATATAGTCATATATAATGTGTGTATATGTGTATGTATCACATTTTCTTGATCAAGTTTGTAGTTACTTTTTACCTCATTACTTTTTTTCTTAAATGCCTACAAATATAATTACTATTCGATATCATGATATGAGTCCTAAGGTACTTTTTTTTAACATTAAAGGATTTTGTAGTTCAGTTCCCAGCACCTAACAGCTATTCATTAAATATTTGTTTTCTAATTAAACCATAAAAGGTAGAGTACCACTGAATAAGATGATCACTTTGGTCTCTGCCAACCCTAAAATCTCATGAATTTTTTAACCCAGAGGCAATTTTCCAGGTTCAGTTTTACTGTTACCCAATTATTTCTACATAATTAAAACCAGCTCTGGTCCGCTGCTCCAGTTCCCAAATACAGGGAAACATTTCACATGTATATAACAGTGCTGCTCACTTAAGAATCCCTTCCTGGGGGGGCGGAGGGGCTGGGAAGGTGGATCAGTGGTAGAGCGCTTGCCTTGTATGTATGAGGCCCTGGGTTCGATTCCTCAGCACCACATAAGCAGGAAAAAAAAGCTGGAAGTGGCGCTGTGGCTCAAGTGGTAGAGTGCTAGCCTTGAGCTGAAGAGCTGAGGGACAGCGCCCAGGCCCAGAGTTCAGGCCCCATGCCTGGACTGCAAAAATGACATCTGTGGAACTTATATACCAACCTTCAAAAGATTTGCATCTTAAATTCAACTCTCAAACATGGCCCAGCCCAGTGGGGTGATAGGAATCATAAAACTGCCATTTATTATCTTACATTGTATTGCTATCAAGAATATAAAACAGCCAGGCATCAGTGGCACACAGCTGTAATCTTAGCTATTCAGGAGGCTGAGAACTGAGGATCGTGGTTCAAAGCCAGCCTCAGCAGGAAAGTTCATGAGATTCTTTTTTTTTTTTTTTTTGGGTCCGGTCGTGGGGCCTGAACTCTGGGCCTGGGCGCTGTCCCTCAGCTCTTCAGCTCAAGGCTAGCGCTCTACCACTTGAGCCACAGCGCCACTTCCGGCTTTTTTCTTTTTGCTTATGTGGTGCTGAGGAATCGAACCCAGGGCCTCAAGCATGCAAGGCAAGCGCTCTACCACTGAGCCACCTTCCCAGCCCCAAGTTCATGAGATTCTTATCTCCAATGAACCACTAAAAAGCCAGAAGTAGAGTTCTGGCTCAAGTGGTAGAGCACCAGCTTTGAGTGAAAAAGCTAAGGGACAGTGCCCAGGCCCTGAGTTCAAGCCCCAGGACCTCTCTTTTGCATCGGTTCCAGTATAGGCCACTAAAGCTGTTCCTTGCAAATAGGTGTCCCTTTCTGGGTATCTTGTCTCATTCTTCATTTGCTTCCACTGAGTCCCTACTTTTCTCTTTTCTTTCTCCTCCCCACTCTTCATTACTGGGACTCGAATTCAGGGTTTCACACTCTCACTTGTTTTTTTGTTTTTGCTCAAAATTGGTGCTCTACCACTTCAGCCATACCTGGACTTCTGAGTTTTTGCTGGTTGGTTGGAAATAAGAATCTCATATTTGTCTTCCCAGGTTTTGAACTATAATCCTCAGATCTCAGCCTCTTGAGTAGCTCAGATTACAAGTCACCAGTGCTGGCACCATTCAATATGGAGTTGTATGCTGATGTTCAGATCTTCTTTTCACTACTGGGGTGTCTTTCAGTCCATTTCATTGATACGGATCATCAAACACATTGTAAACCTTGCCTAGTTCAGAGGTCAAGCCAGTCACCCACTGTGCCAGTTACCAAGTTCACAGGGAGGTGGGAACTGCCAAGTGCAGCCCCCTACATAGCTTTGGGATGCAGGCTAGGTAGGGCTTTTTTGGAAGCTTGGAACTTTCAGAGAGGGAAGAGGGACTAAGGAGTTACCAGCCCAGCATGCCCATGCTAAAGCCTCCACAAAACCCCAAAAGACAGACAGGGTTCAGAGGGCATGCTTGTTGGCAGGCATGGGTGGGTGGGCCTACAGAGGGAGTGGCAGCCCCTCCAGGCACTGACCCACGTCTGTCCTGCGCCTTGTGTGTGTGTGTCTTCATTTGGCTGTTAGTTTTATAGCAAGCCAGTGATGATGAGTGTCTTCCTGGGATCTCTGAGCTGTTCCCTGTTCTCTAAGCCAATCATTGTACTTGATAAGGAGGTGGTAGGAGCCACTTGATTTATAGCCAGAGTTGCGGGTGGTCTAAGACTTGGGATTGGTGGCTGAAGTTGAGGTAGGGTTATGGGATGGAGCCCTAAACTATGGCATCAGACTTTTTGTCTCTGGGTAATGTCAGGACTGGATTGAATTCTAGAACATTCAGTTGATGGGGGAGAGCCCTGGAGAACTAATTGGTGTGAAGAAAAGCTTCTCATTTGGTAGTAAATGTGTTTGTGAGTAAAAACAGCCCACAAGACTGTCTTTTCTTGAACTGAACCTGCTGTCCACCCTCATTTCTTTTGGCTATTTTGGAGCAAGAGCCTCAGAGATGTACTTTTAAAATGTTAAAGAATAAGAGAATGTGCATGTGTAGGTTCAAGATATCCTGATACTCACAGAAGTACAATCTCCTATTTGAAATATCTACCCTGGGGGCTTAGGGGACTAAGGTTGATTGGAATACAATGTGTGGAAACTTCCCAAGAAACTGAGTGTGCATGTGTGTATACGTGTGTAAGTGCTTGTGTGTGTGTGTGTGCGTGTGTGTACGCGGACGTCCGCCAGTCCTAGGACTTGAACTCAGGGCCTGGGCAGTGTCCCTGAGCTTTGTGATCAAGGTGGCCACTCGAGCTACAGTTTTCCTTCTGGCTTTCTGGTGGTTGATTGGAGATAAAGGCTCATGGACTTTCCTTGTTCCACTGGCTTTGAATGGTGATCCTCAGATCTCAGTGTTTTGATTACAGGTATGGGCCACCAGCACCTGGCTCTAAAATGACTTTTTGTACAACTAATGTCTACTAGTAAAAAATAAAATAGCTATTCTGGTTGATGCAGAGGTTAGGATTTAACCATAGATGAACAACATAGCCTATTCTGCCATCTGTTGGTTATGTGAGCATTTTGGGGGGGAAAAAACTCAAGTATGAGGTAATTGAAATGAGTGTTCGATACGTATATATGTATTAACTTGTTACAGAAAGATTTTTAAATATCTTTAAAAAATAAACACCCGATAACTTTTGCTGTTTGCTCAGCCCAAAATTAGACAACACATTGGAATTCTTAAATAGCATTTAAGCTCAGTTGTTTGACATTTTTGTGCTAGTAATTGAACACAAACAACCTTAAGTGATCATTCTCCCCACTGAAATGCATTCTTAAACCTAGTTCTGATTTGATCCTTATTGGTAAGTGCCAGTCAGATACCTTTATAATAACCATAGAATGATATATGTGTGTGTACATTTATGCATGTGATTCTTTTTCCCCAATAAGGTTAATGTCTAATTCATTAAGAATTTCTTTTAGCTGGGCACAGGTGACTTACTGCTATAATAATCCTAGCTGCTCAGGAGGCTGAGATCTGAGGATTATGATTCAGAGCCTCTGGGGCAGGAAACTCTGTGAGACTCTTTTTTTTTTTTTGGTCCAGTCATGGGGCCTGAACTCTGGGTGTGGGCACTGTCCCTCAGCTCTTCAGCTCAAGGCTAGCACTCTACCATTTAAGCCACAGCGCCACTTCTGGCTTTTTTCTTTTTGCTTATGTGGTGCTGGGGAATCGAACCCATGGCCTCATGCATGCAAGGCAAGCGCTCTACCACTGAGCCACCTTCCCAGCCCCATCTGTGAGACTCTTATCTCCAATTACCCACCAAGATGCCAGAAGTGGAGCTGTGGCTCAAATGGTAGAGTGGTAGCTTTGACCAAAGAAGCTCAGAGACAGTGCCCAAGCTCTGAGCTCAAGTCCCAGGAGCAGCACTGTATAAATATTATAGACAAGAACTTTGTAGGGAGAACAGTTAGAGAATGACTTCAGGCTAAAGCTACCACTGCTCCTTCCTCCACTTCACATCAGCACCTGTGTCGACATGACATATGCTGGAACTTATAACCAATGTTTTGAAATTTTCTGCTTTACTAGCTCTCCTCGCCTCTCTCATTTCTTTTTTTTTTCCCCTGGCATCTAAAGCATCTTAGCAACAGCTGACCTTCTTGAGCAACGGCAGTCAAAGTACTTGGTTGCTCAAGGAATTTTCCCAAGCAACCTACTTCTATTTTAAGACTATAACAATGAAACAGAAACTAATGGATGCCAGGCACCAGTGGCTCACGCCTGTAATCCTTGCTACTCAGGAGGCTGAGATCTGAAGATCATGGATTGAAGACTTTCCTTGGCCAGGAAAGTTTGTCAGGCTCTTATCTCCAGTTAGCCACCAGAAAACCTGGAAGTAGAGCTGTGGCTCAAGGGGTAGAGCACCAGCCTTGAATAGAAAAGCGGAGCAAGAGTACAAGACTCTCAAGTCCTAGTATTGGCATGCCATGCCACAGCACAAAAAATAAATATAAAAATAAAATAATGGGCTGTAAAGATGGCCTGCGTGGTGAGTAACTAGCCAGTTGTAGGGCTTGAACTCAGGGCCTGGGTGCTGTCCCTTGAACGCTTTTGTTCAAAGATAGTGCTCTACCACTTGAGCCACAGCTCCACGTCCAGCTTTCTGCTTAATTGGTGATAAGAGTCTCACAGACTTACCTGTGTGGGTTGGCTTTGAACTGTGACCCTCAGATCGCAGCCTCCTGAGTAGTTGGGATTACAGGCATGAGCCACCAACCAGCATGGGGTCAAGTCACACACATTTGTAACTTTTGCTCCTGTCCTCTCTCTCCCAGTCAAACCACATTGATCCTCCCTCTTCCCCCCACCAAACTCGACACCGTCTGTCAGGCTAGATGTAAGAGACTCAGAAGCCCCTGGGGATAAATGCACTGAGTCTCCACAAGACCCCTCCTGAAATCCCCTAAGCCTTCCTGGCCCGGAATGGCAAGAGAACTGCACTAAGCTCTTCATGACCTGGCTGTAGCCAATAGAGAATATCAGATTCCTGGCTTAATAAAGGAGAAAAGCAAAATGCAAGTGGAATCCAAATGAAATACAATTCTATTTCTCTTCTATTGGAGAGATTTCCGTGGACAAAGGATGGGAGCTCTGCTGAGAGTAAATTAAGCGAGGCTGCTGATAATCACAAAGGCTTTTAGGGCAGAGGTTGGGGGAGGGAGGGAGTGGGCCCCTCCCCCTCAAAGCGAGGACAAGGATGCAGGAGGAGAGGGGAGGGGAGGGGCTGAGGGCTCCACCGCACACAGTCTGCTTTGCTGGAAGGTGACACCTCCCTGGGGGTTCTTGGTTAGGGTGGTGTTTAGGATGCAAAACGGTTTCCAAACCAAGAAATTTGGGAAGTTGAACTGGTCAGTGCTCAATAGGTACCTGCTAAATGAATGTTTCACATAGACAGAGGCGTAAATGATGTCACTTAGGAATATATGTCACTAAAAGCCCTATGAAAAATGATCAGAAAGTCAGGTTAGTTCAAACCCATAAATCATAGCTTGGGGGATTTATAGCTTTCTCTCTCTTTTTTTTTTTTTTTTTGGTCTGGTCGTGGGGCCTGAGCTCTGGGCCTGGGCACTGTCCCTCAGCTCTTCAGCTCAAGGCTAGCGCTTTACCACTTGAGCCACAGCACCACTTCCAGCTTTTTCTGCTTCTGTGGTGCTGAGGAATTGAACCCAGGGCCTCATGCATGCAAGGTGAGCACTCTACCACTGAGCCACCTTCCCAGCCCCTAGCTTTCTCTTAAGTCAATGTAACATGAATCTGAATAAGCACACAATTGGATTGTGGCTCATTATATATCAATCAATCCTATAGTTTAAATTTTTCACTCAAGGCTGGTGTTCTACTACTTGAGTCACAACTCCACATCTGGCTCTTTGATGGTTAATTGGAGTTAAGAGTCTCATGGACTTCAAACTGTGATCCTCAGATCTTAGCCTCCTGAGTAGCTGGCTTCAAACTGTGATCCTCAGATCTTAGCCTCCTGAGTAGCTAGGATTACAGGCATGAGCCAGGAACACCCAGCTACATACTAGTTATGGCAAGTTACCAAGTAGTAATATAGAGAAGACATTTGATACATGAAGAAAATCAGTATAAAATATAACTCTTAACCTCACTGAGCTATGTAGAGAAGTAAAACTGTAAGAAATAAAAAACTAGGCCCTCGTTTCCTGACTTATGAAACCACAACCTCTGTATGTGACCTTTATAATAACAGTGCAAAAGTATTTCAGAAGAACTAGTCCCATCATACATGGATACATATTGTGAGATTGAAATGTTTTCAAAAAATTAAACACCAGTTCAAACTACCATAGATGTATACACATTCCTAGAGTGTACTCATAAATTGTTGTAGCTGTCATTCACCGTAGAGGACCTGAGGCAGGTTGTCACATCTGCAGAGGTCACACCAGGCCCATAAAACACCAAAAGCCAAACAAAATACACCTCTGCGGAGCACAGGGGCTGGCTTCAGACTCATGAGCAATCTAGCTGTTCCGTTAAAAGAGGTGCAAACCCCACAGCTGTAGGTTACCAAGCACCGAGCTGAGCCCTGCACTACACGGGATAGCTGTGTTAGCCCGCTCATCTCCATGGCAACCTTGTGAAGAAACTAAGAGTTCAGCATCTTTCATATTGTTTCATGCCTGACACATTGTGGACCTGCGAGTGTCATCCAAACCCACTGATTCTGTCTAGCCATTGACTTTTACATGATACTTAACAGCAAGGCGAGAAAGGGAAGTCAAGGCCAGACTGTCAACAGCCAAGATGTTTGGCCATTACCCTGGGGAACTTAATTTTTCCACAGGTAAGAGAGTGAGCAGTTCTGATCCGCCTTTTCTGGGATGGTGACATGCCTCTCCCTTGATCTTGAGGATCACTGTTACAGGCTGAGTCTAGGTGTTGTCCCTTAGCTTTTTGGCTCAAGGCTGGAACTCTACCACTTGAGCCACTGTTCCAGTTCTGGCTTTTTGGTGATGTGTCTCCCAGACTTTCTTAGCCAAGGAAAGTCTTCCAGCTGTGATTCTCAGATCCCAGCCTCCTGGGTAGTTGAGATTACAGGCATGAGGTGGGTCCTGGCTTTGCTCTGAAGATTTTTTTTGTCAGTCATGGGCCTTAAACTCAGGACCTGGGCTCTGTCCCTGAGCTCTTTTTACTCAAGGCTAGCATGCTACTACTTGGGACCACAGCTCCATTTCCAGTTTTTGAGTGGTTAATTGTAGATTAGAGTTTCATGGGGAATTTTCTGATGGCTCTGAACAGCGATCCTCAGATCTCAGCCTCCTGACTGAGTAGCTAGGATTATAGGAGTGAGCCACCAGCGCCTGGCTGCTCCAAGGATTCTTAAGTAGAGATCACAGAAGATCCACAGTAAGTGTTCTGAAGATGACTTTGGCCATGAGGTTCATAGGGATTATCTAGAGAACTTGGAGGCAGAGAATCCAGGAAACAGGTGCCTGCTGCCCCACTGAGAGAACTTCTCGGAAGGGGAAGATAAAGGACTTGGTCACTAGAGGTGGTGGGTGATGGAGATTTGTGGATTCTATTGTTTCCTGTATTGCCATACCAACTATAGACACTAGAGGTCGTCCTAGTCTTATTTGGAACCAGTCTGCAGCACACCTCCAGCACTGCTGTTGGAAATCCAAGTCAAGCTTGCTTGTGGAGCTTGGATTTAAAACAACTGGTTTTCATGGAGACTGCAATCTGAAGGGCCTCTCACTCGAGCTGGAAACAGGGCCTAAGATGCAGGGATGAACGACAACGTTGCAGGCAAGGGACGTGAGGAGGTCAGGAGGACAGGAGGGCAGAAGACGAACTGCCTACAAAACGCTGCCTACAAGACACTCCTGACAGGTGATGCCAGGAGGGAGCAGAGGTTCCAGAAATTCCCAATATCCTTTCTCTGCAGTCACTTGTGTTTCTCTTCCTGTCCAAGTTTACAATGGGAAAAGATGCTCCCATCGATGTCCTAGGACAGCTGACCACAGGGATTCTGCACGCTGCAGTTGTGTGTGTGTGTGTGTGTGTGTGTGTGTGTATGTGTGTACACACACATGCTCATGAGAGTGACATGTGTGAGCATGCTCCCAAGTGTCAGTGTGTGTCTGCTCTGTCTGGGTAAATGCTAGTGCTGGCTGCTTAGCTGCAGCCCCAAATGAAAACAGATCATGAGGTGAAAGGAAGTGAGCTAGAGTTGGCCATCACTGCCAAGTAACCCCTATCTCCTTCCATCCAGAGGATGCGCACGTGATGAATGGATGAAAAGTTCAGTCTCCTGGGCTGGAAAGCTCTTCAGCTGTCTTCAAGCGAGGAGGCTGGCAGTTTCCTACCACCTCTCCTTCTTCAGGGCAGGCTTTTGCTTTCATCATCTGGCTGGATCCTGTCCACATTTCTCAGGGATGTGATCACAGCCCTCTCACTCAGCAGCTGCTCAGACGAGCCCGGCTTCATATCTGTCTCTATATTGAGTCATGTTGGGTCTACCTGTGGAAGGCTGCATGCAGGATGAGGAAGGTGACCTGGTGAGATGTGATTTGGTTCAGCTTGGGAATGACTGTCATCCAGTTGGCAGGATCCATGCCCTGCCTTCAGAAAGCTTTCTCTCTCTCTCTCTCTCTGTTATCACAAGATGTGTGAACATATTTCAGCAAGCTCATATTCCTTGAACATGACTATGAGCACTCTTAATTTTTTTAAGTGTAAATTCTCTCCACACAGAACAGATTCTTCTCAGACCCGGGGTGTTGAATGTGTGCATGCAAGATGGTTCACATCTTAGAAACTCTAGAGAGTGGCTGCTTCTTAGGAATTGTTGGTTGAATGAAATAGAATGGGAGGAATCACTACCAAACTCATTCTATGAAGCCAGCATTACTCTTATCCTCCAACCAGGAGAGGGTGAAATAAAAAAGGAAAACCATAGACCAATTTCTTTGTGCGCATAGATGCAAAAGTCCTTAATGAAATCCTTGATGCTGGGCACCGGTTTTTCACACTTGTAATCCTAGCTACTCAGGAGGCTGAGATCTGAGGATTGCAGTTCAAAGCCAGCCTGAGCAAGAAAGTCCGTGAGACTCTGATGTCCAATTAACCAGAAAACCAAAAGTGATGCTGTGACTCAAAGTGGTAGAGTGCAGGACAGTGCCCAGGCCTTGAGTTCAAGCCCCATGACCACCACCACCAACAAAAATCCCTGTTAACCAAATTCAACAACTAATCAATAATAATAATAACAACAACAACAACAACAACAATTCACTATCAAGTAGGTTTCATTCCAGGGATGCAAGGATGGTTCAATATACACAAATCAATAAATGTAATACAACGCATTGACAGGATCAAGGACAAATGACAGGGTTATCTTACTAGATGCAGAAAAATCTTTGATAGGATCCAACATCCTTTTATGATAAAAACTCTAGAGAAGCTAGAGATAGAAAGAATATATCTTAGCATAGTACAGGCGATTTATGACAAACCTACAGCCAACATCATACTAAAGAGTGAAACATTGAAGCCATTTCCTCTAAATCAGAAATGAAATAAAAATGTCCACTTTCTCTAGTACTAGAATTCCTAGCCAGAGCAAGAAAGCCAAAAAAAAAAAAAAAAAAAAAGCTATAAAAGGAATCCTGCAAATGATATGATCCTATATCTAAAGGACCCTGGAGACTCCACCTTCAAATTCCTAAAACTGATAATACCTTTGGCAAAGTAGCAGGATGCAAAATCTACTCACAAAAATACAGCTTTTCTGTATACCTACAATGAGCAAATAGGGACATCAGAAAACTCCATTTTCAATTGCTTCAACAAAATAAAAGAAAACCAATTTAGGAACAAACCAAGGAGATAAAAGACCTCTACAACAAAAACTATAAAAATATAGTTATATATATATATATATGTAGTTATATATATATATAGTTTTATATATATATATAGTTATATATATATATCCCCAGTCTTAGGGTTTGTAAACTCAGGGCCTAGGACCTGTCCTTGAGCTTCTTTTGCTCAAGACTAGCACTCAACCACTTGAGCCACAGCATCACTCTGTCTCTTTCTGTGTATGTGATACTGAGGAATGAAACCAGGGCCTCATGCATGTTAGGCAAGCACTCTACCACTGAGCCACCTTCCCAGCCCTATATGTTTTTTGAAAAAAGAAATTGAAGAAGACACAAGGAGGTGGAAAGATCTTCCATCTTCAGGAGTTGGCAGAATTATAAAAATGTCCATACTGCCAGTTGACCTACAAATTTAATGCAATATCCCAGTGTCATTTTTCACATAAATAGAGAAAGAATACAAAAATGTATATGGAAATACAAAAGGCTTCAGTTAAACAAGGCAATCTCGAACAATAAGAAGTAATGCTGGAGGTATAATTCTATACTTTCAACTTTACTACTGAGCCATAGTAACAAAAAGAGCTTGTTACTGGCCCAAAACCAAGTGAAGACCCAGAAATAAATACATATACCTACAGCCATCTGATTTTTGGCAAAAGAAGCCAAAAAATATATGTTGGAAAAAGGTGTTGGGAAATGGTATTTAGAATACTAAAACCCGATTGCTGTGTCTGTCACCTTATACTAACTCTAAGTGGAAATTCTAAGTGCAACAAAGACCTCCAAGTAAGATCTGAACCCTTGAAACACTACAGGAAGAAGCAGGGGAAACATTAAGACTCATCAGCATAAGCAGTAACTTTCTGAATAGAATTACAGCAGTCAGCAAGTAGGAGAGAGAGAATTGACAAATGAGATTGCATAAAACTAAGAAGCTTCTGTACCGTGAACGGTACAGCTACTAAACTAAGAAAGACAGCTTAGAGAATAAGAAAAGATCTTTGCCAGCTATATGTCTGACAAGGTCTTAATGAACAGAACAGACATGGATCTCAACAAACTAAGCCCTCAGAAAATGGGCAATAAATAATTGAGCAAAGAAGTTAAATAGATACTTCTCAAAAGATGTTTTAAAATGGCAAACATAGCCAGGCGCAGGTGGCTCACACCTGTAATCCTAGCTACTCAGGAGGCTGAGATCTGAGGATCTCAGTTCAAAGGCAGCCCTGGGCAGGAAAGTCCGTGAGACTCTTATCTCCAATAAACCACTAGAAAACCGGAAGTGGCGCTGTAGCTCAAGTGGTAAAGCGCTTGCCTTGAGCTGAAGAGCTGAGGGACAGTGCCCAGTCCCAGAGTTCAAGCCCCACAACCAAACAAACAAACAAAAAAAGGCAAACAGAGCAGAGCACCAAGCGTATAATCCTAGCTACTCAGGATGCTGAGATATGAGGATCAAGGTTCAAAGCCAGCCCAAAAGTGGTGCTGTGGCTCAGGTGGTAGAGAGCCAGCCTTGAGCTGATGAGCGCAGGGACAGCGCCCAAGCCCAGAGTTCAAGCCTCACAACTACCACCATCACTAACAACAATGGCCAATAGGGCTGGGAATGTGGCTTAGTGGTAGAGCACTTGCCTAGCATGCATGAAGAAGCCCCGGTTCAATTCCTCAGTACCATATATACAGAAAAAGCCAGAAGCAGTGCTGTGACTCAAGAGGTAGAGTGCTAACCTTGAGCAAAAGAAGCTCAGGAACAGTGCCCCGGCCCTGAGTTCAAGCTCCTAGACTGGCAAAAAAATAAAATAAAATAAAGCTAATAAAGCAGGGCACCCGTAGCTCAAGCCTGTAATCCTAGTTACTCAGGAAGTTGAGATCTGAGGATTGTGATTTGAAGCCAGCCTGGGCAAGAAAGTCTGTGAGACTCTTATCTCCAATAAAGTACTCGAAAATGCCAGAAATAGTGCCACGGCTCAAGGGCTTGAGTGCAAAGAGGCTCAGGGACAGCCTAGGGCCTGAGTTCAAGCCCTGGGACTAGCAAAAAAAAAAAAAAAGGCCAATAAGTACATGAAGAAATGCTCAACACCCCTGGCCATAAAAGAAATAAAAATAGCCATTATGTTGGTGAGAATGAAGGGGGAAAAAGAATCCTATTAGACTGTTGGTGAGAATGTAAATTAGTGCAACCATTATAGAAATCACTATGGAGATTTCTCTACAAATTACATTTGGAACTATCCTATGATCCCATGAAGTCACTCTTGGGTATTTATCCAAAAGATTACAAGATACTTGCATATCTATGTTCATTGCTGCTCTATTCACCATAGCCAAGCTATGGAAGCTGATCAGATGCCCTACCGAAGAATGTACATATTCTTATACAATAAAAATAATTTATAGAGTTCATAATTTATAAAATTTTATATAATTTTTATACACACCCTTACATTTATATTTCTATATTCCTATATATATCCAGTATATGACTTTTATTCATTTATCAGAAGGAATAATATATCATTATTTGCAGGGAAATAACAATTATGTTGAGCAAAGTCAGGCTCTGAGAGACAACGGGCACATGATTTGTCTCAAATGTGGAAGTTAGGTCTAAAACGTAAACATGCATGAAGACATATCGATGGGTATGTTGTAACTCCTTTAATCAATTAGCTGACAGTTTGGCAACGTGAACACCAGGAAGCTGAAACCTGTCTCCTGGGAATGGGAAGTGCAGGGGAGGGACATGGGCAGTGGAGAGAGGAAGTGGGAGTGAACTCGGTCATGATGACACTGAACGTACACATGTGAAAGAGAACAGAATTTGAGGGCAGTGTGGGGCTGGACAAGCAAAGCGGGGCTGCAGTGAAGGAGACCTGCATTAAAGCCTTCCTCTTCTCTGCTCCTGGGCTTTTCTCTGCCCCTCTTAGGGAGAGCTGGTGCTTTGCCCAAGACCCTCCCCTTCCTGTACCCTTTCCTTCAGAGCTCTTCTTCCTCCTCGCTAAGGCCATTTCTTCTCCACTCTTACTTTTGGTCAGTGACCCAGAGACTTGGCAAGCTCGTCTTCATTACAGTTAACACCAGATAAAGCGATCTTAGTTCCTCCTCTGGTTTCACCCCAAAAGTAGTTCTTAAATTAGTTAGGTGTTTAAAAAAAGTATTTGAATCCTTCATTAGTTATTCTTAGCTATTTGTGCCCTTGTAGTTTTGCTTTTTTTTTTTTTTTTTGTATCAGTACTAGGGCTTGAGCTTAGGGCCTTGTACTCATTTGGCATTTTTGTTCTACCATCTGATCCACACCTGCACATCTAGCCTTTTGTTGGTTATTTGGAGATAAGAGTCTCAGGGATTTGTCTGCCTGGGCTGGCTTTGAACCCCAATTCACAGATCTCAGCCTCCTCAGTAGCTAGGATTACAGATGTAAGCCCTTGGTTCATGGCTTATGAACTGTGAGTAAAGCATCTACCCGCTCCCCCCATCCCCCTCCCCGCAGCTGTGCCCTTTTAAACACACATGGACTTTGGTGGTGGATGTTGAAAATAGCTCCAGGAGTAGGTTAACAGTTCCTCTTCATTAATTGGTTACCTGTATCGTGTATAGTTAAGTATGTGTGGGAAACTTTAGCCCAGAGGCAACAGGGTTGTCTTGGGGCCTAAGGAGCAGTTCATGAGGCCTCTCCCTCAATGCAGGGGGGGAGTCCCCATGAAAGGCCCAGCCCTTCCCCACCTGGCCACTTCCTCTGTTTCCCCAGCCCTGTGCTGCACTAGCCACTTGAGTTTGGATTTCTGGATCACCAGAACCATGAAGCAACACGACTCAGTTCGTTATACGTGGCTGTGTGTGTGGCTGTGTGTATGTGGTATTCTGTTTCTGCCACCCAGAAGGACTAAGACAGAAATGATAATACAGTACATTTCCAGTCGTGCTTGGTGAATTTGCACATCCAGTGCATCCATATTAGGAGAAGAGGGAACTCCTTCAGTCTGATTTGCCTTAGGAAAGGACCTACTCTGGCTCAAAGAAGAATTCTGCCCTACCCCCCCTTACCCCCCCCAACCCCTTACCCCCCACTCTGTTACCTTTGTTCTCTGTGGTCTCTTAGTCCCTCAAGTGCCAGGGCCCCACCTTCCTAGGGGGCCCCCTTCTCGCCCCACCAACAGTTCACACTTATGGAGACCCCTATCCCGGCCTGAAGGCTGGAATTGAGGGACCCCTAGCATGGAGGGTGACAGAGCTGGCTGGACAACCAGCAGGCCTGGGCCCTGGAAATCCACAGCTGCCTAACTTGGAATCTCAGAGGGTTCCCGAAACAGGAATGTCCACGGGACAAAGGTATCCATGATTCATTCTCCACAAGTTCACCTTCATCTTCTTCCTCTATTCCTGGCTCAACCGGTGCCCCCCCCCCCCCCCCTGCCAAGCCGGTGAAGCTGTCTCTGTGGGATTCATCAGAAGAGCCTTGGATTTTTCCTTTCACTGCTGCTCTGTCTCTCCAAATCTCGTGCTTCCCCCACTAATTCCAGAAAGTTTTCAGAGCTTGGTAATCAAGGGGCTTGCAGTGCTTGGGGGCAGACACTGACCCAAGCTGCCCTCTTGGGGGGCTCTCCAGCTGAGATCTGCATGGACTCAATCTGTAGACTGTAAGGACAGTCATATCCCAGTCCCTGGCTTAGAAACTCCCAGAGTAAGCACAACCAAAATCCTCCATTGAACAGCAGTTGATACTTCCTGTGATGCAATAACACCTCCTCCCCCCCCCACCCCCCAAGCTGCTTCCATCTGGGATGCGCCTTTGAACCCCTCCAGTTCCCAAGAGAGGCGGGGCCTGGGGTCGGGGTGGGAGCTTCCGGTCACACAGAGCACTTCCTACTAATGCTGCTCTGCCCACAGCTGGGCTATGCCCCTCTCATGACATGGGGAGGCTGCTTCTTGCCTTGTATTTGCCTTCACTCAGTGCCAGATTGTGTTCCTCAGGGTCATGTCTCTTCTTTCATTTAGTGAGCAAATTATTGCCTTTCCCCTTTACCATTTATATTAGCCGCCACCTCGTAAGAAGGTATGTCAGCATTTCAACAGAGTGTGCTTGCTTACTTAGTGTGTTCAAGGCCATAGGTTAGATTCCTGGCACCACAAAATAAAAGGGGGGGGGGGGGGAAGGAGGGGAGGAAGGGAAAAGAGAGAGAGAAAGAGAGAGAGAGAGCACCTAAGTGATTTATACAAATTTCATATGTAAGGTAAGTCCAGTGCCCCTGATTTAGGATTGGGCTGTAGGTCAGTGGTAATACCCTTGTCTAACACATGTGAGTATATCACCCAGAACTGGAATACAACCAGACAGTCTGACAGACAAAATCCTACAACAACAAAGATACAACTGCCTGGGACTGGGTAGAGCCCATAGTGCCCACCATAGGTCCACTTTCTTAACTTCTTCAATGGGCAGAGTCAAATCTAAGACTTCTAGACTTCTAGTTATTTAATCTCAGCCAGGAATGAGTTTCCCCAGGGCTCCGGTGAGCTCCATCTTACATGGCTAGGATGGGGATCCTGACAAGGTTTCAACAGGGCCCAATGCTGACACCTCAGACAAACCAGGTTGGAGAGTTTGCCTGGCTGGGTACTGGTGGCTCACACCTGCAATCCTAGCTACTCAAGAGGCTGAGATCTGAGGGTCGCAGTTTGAAGCCAGCTGGGGCAGGAAAGTCTGTGACACTTATCTCCAATAAACCACTCAGAAAAAAGCTGGAAGTGGCGCTGTGGCTCGAGTGGCAGAGTGCTAGCCTTGAGCACAAAGAGGCTCAGGGACAGTGCCCAGGCCCTAAGATCAAGCACCAGAACTGGCCAAAAACAAAACAAACAAACAAACAAAAACACCAAAAAAAAAAACCCAAAAACTAAGGGACAATGTCCAGGCCATGAGTTCAAGCCTCAGGATTGGCACACATACACAAAAATCAAGTTTGCCTGGTTTGGGACTCAGAAAGTGAGATCCCAAAGTGAAAGCTTCAGAAACAGCAGCTTCTCCCCACTCTATTTGGTTCTATCTTCTGGGTCTTGTTCTCACCTAACAAAGGCCACAGAAACTAGCATTTCTAAACTAGCAGTCATAGAAAGCAAGACCTTTTCCACAAAGCCTAGAACATTGCTCTAATCTTCCCCTTCCTAATTTTCTGTTTTGATTAAAAATTTCCTGGCCTACTTTGTCTGATAGTCAGCAAAAATAATAAGATTATAACCAACCTTCCTTCCTTCCTTTCTTCCTTTTCCCTTCCCTCCCTCCCTCCCTTTCTTCTTCCTTTCCTCTCTCCCTCCCTTCCTCTTTCGTTCCTCCTTCCTTCCATCCCTCCCTCTTGTCTGTGTCTTCCTGTCTGTCTTCCTTTCTTGAAAGCATCGTTGGCTAGTAAATTGAATCCCTAGAAAGGGGCAGGCAGGGGCAATAGAGTTAGGCAAGTGTGTCTAACTTACGTAAGGGGTGTGGGAAAACCTCCCTCTCAGAAAAATGGAGATCCAAAGAACTTCAGTTCAAAGGGAAGGGTAGGAATGGATCTAAACACAGGGAAAAGCCCATGTAAATGCCCAGCATGAAGAGAAACTTGAACACACTACCCTCCTCGGGAAAGCTCCCCAGGGCGGACAGGCAATGAGAGAGGATGAGACAGGACAAGGCTGAATGACAGTCAAGACTTAGGTCATTTCTTCGACAGTGGCAAAAGTAGTAGTGATTTGACAGACTCACATTTGACAGCTCATATTGGCTGCAGTAAGGCTAAGTTCTTTTGCAAATATCCCTGTGTGTCAGGGTTTTTTATTTTTTTCTAGCTCACTTCCCACTGAGACCATCTTCAAGATGCACCACTTAGTAACACTGGTAGAGTGTTGTGGCCCTTGGAACTTAATGTTTCTGGACTCTAGGTGTATGCCAGTCCTGAGGCTTCAACTTATTGCCTGGTTTCTGTCTCAGAACTTTTTTTGCTCAAGGTTAAGCACTCTATCATTTAAGCCACAGCTCCACATTTGGAATTTTTCTGGCTAATTGGAGATAAGAGTCTCATGGACTTTCCTGCCTGGGTTGGCTCCGAACTCTAATCCTCAGATCTCAGCCTCTTGAATAGCTAGGATTACAGATGTGAGCCACTGGCTCCAGGTTCGTATTTGGATTCTAACAAGGTATTTAGGTGTATCTTACTTAATTTTTTTAATTTAATATATTTATGGCTTATATTATTTTGAGATATGCATATATTGTAGACTGGCTAAATTAAGCTGGTTAGAATATACACGTAATTAACTCATCAGTAGTGTGTTAAATGATATGATAAAATTATTGTAGACCATGAAGAATTTAAATTGAGAAAATGTATTGTCTTTAATGCCTGGCTGAAGGCTCAGGTAAGCATTTTCCTGAGGTTGAAGCATCTGGAACACATTATCACCCAGGTCTGTATCAGGGAATGAAGGAATAGAATTGGCTTTGATCCTGGTTCCTCAGATCTCAGCCTGAGTAGCTAGAATTACAGGCGGGAGCCACCAGTTCTTGGCCCCTGTCTTGCTTTTGAGATCCACAAGCTTATTTGTGGTTCTGTTTCCAGGAATTAACTTGGTTTCCCTTTAAGACATGATTTTTCTCTGTGTATACCCTTTAGGTGCACACAATGATTTTCATTAGCCAAAAGAATCGCTGAATTGTCACTCACGTGGCATGATCTGACATGGCCATCTGATGTGAGACATGTGCATAGGATTCCGGAGGCTGCCATGTTAGGGGTGCACAGAATTGGAGGTCAGGTGGTAGACTACAGTTGATGCCCACTAGCAATCCCAATAACCAAATTCATACAGTGAAATCTCTCATCACTGAATTCTCTGGCATAATCCTTTTGTTTTCAAATGCCATCTCTCTATCCCTATCATGCTTTGGGGATGAAAAGCGCATTAGTTTGATTCATAAAGTGGCCAAAGAGGTGAAGAATTATGTCATGTTCCATTCAAGCTCCTTGGGAAATGTTAGTTGTGAGCATGGAATTCCTCAGGTGGGATTCTGCCAGCATACCAGGCCTAAGTTACTGGGTGAGAGCATGTTAGAAAAATGAATTCTGGCAGCTAACAAGTATTTTTTTTTTAATGTGGAAGTAAGTGACCTTTGATTTAGTTTCTCTTAAAAGCTGGCTTTTTCTGGCAAGGGCATTTGATGGTGCTTTGAAAGAGGCAGGATTTTGCAACAACAGCAGCGGTAATCCCAGGAAGCTTGCGGGTTGTTTGACAGCCTACATTTCTCAACATCTAAGTGTGCTTTTTACCAGAGTTTGGCTTCTCCCTTTGAAGAATCAGCCTTGATTGTAGATGAGTGTATTCCAAGATTCATGAGCTTTGGTGCACAACTTAGATGCTTATTAAAATAAACAAACAAAAAGAATCCGTTTACTTATTCCTTTTCCCCTCTGCTCCGCCTCAATTTCAAAGGTCAGTGAATGAATCAAGTGCTTATGGCTTTTCCATGGAGTCTTTGGTTGAGCCAATATACTGCTTCTCAAAGAGTTCACTGTGACATTCTGGAATTTGGTGAAGGAATCTTTTCTGGGTCAGCCTATCCTAGGGTGGTTTATACCCTTTGCTCATTTTTGACAAGACAGACAAAGGCTAGGGCAATGCCACCACAGGACAAAATAGGGAGGGTATAGATCCAAGGCATTTCTTCATGGGCATTGGGAATCATAGGTGTGGCTGAAGCTGGGGCTAAAATGTCAGCTAAGCATTTTATTATAGCTTCATTTTGTTTTATTCCAGCAAGGCCAGCACACTGGAAGTGAGTGTCCCTGAGCTTTTTTGCTCAAGGCTAGTGCTCTCTCACTTTGAGTCACAGACTGGATTTGTGATGGCTAACTGGAAATAAGGGTCTCACAGACTTGCCTGTCTAGGCTAGCTTCAAACGACAATCCTCAGATCTCAGCCTCCCGAGTAGTTAAAATTATAGGCATGAGCCACCAGCAATCAGCTTACAAATTCTTTTATCTTTCCTTTGAGGAAGAGTGCTGATCTCGTACAGCCCCAGAAAATGTCAGTCAAACAGAGGTCCAGCCAGACACCAGTGGCTCACACCTGTAATCCTAGCTACAGAGGAGGCTGAGATTTGAGGATTGTGGTTCAAAGCCAGCCCCCAGGCAGGAAAGTCCATGAGACTCTCATCTCCAATGACCCACTAGCAAACTGGAAGTGGAGCTGTGGCTCAAAGTGGTAGAGCACTAGCCTTGAGTAAAAGAGCTCTGGGATAGCACCCAGGTCCTGAGTTCAAACCCCACAACCAACCTCCCCCCCCCAAAAAAAAGGAAGGAAGGAAGGAAGGAATGGCTAGACAGATAGCAGGCACCACAGCGCTTTCAGGGCAGCCTTGCCTGGCCCTGTTGACTCCATCAACTGCCAGGTTACAAATTCTTCTCTAGGAATGTCTCAGCTTGGGATTTCACCATTAGCCTTTTAGTTTCTCATCCTCCATCAGCTCAGCCCTGTTCCCTGACCCTATCCACCCCTCCAGACTTGCCCCAAAACTCCCTATTTAATGTTAAGCTTTAAATAAATAAATTCCTATTTGCCACAGCACTGACTCACTGTTGAAGTCACCGCTCGGTGGCACCCTCTGGGCTGCCTTTCAGACAGAGGAAGTGGGGACCAGCCAGACACCCACACTTTTAGGCGGAGCCCACTTCTGAGAAGCAGCAGGCTGGGAGATGTGTCATCTGCCCAGGGGTGAGAAGTTTGGGGGATGGGAAGACAGGAGAAGAAACAAGGAGGGGACAGAATTGAGAGGGGTGGGGGCAATAAGTCTGATCTGGGGGGGGCGGTGGTGAGCTGGCTTTTTGAGGGAAAAGGAGGTGAGCTCATGGATGAACTTTACTGATTGACAGGGGATGAAGTCAGACCTGGGTTTGTGCTATTAGGGTGGAGGAAGAGATACTGTGCTGCTGAATTCCCCTTCACTCAGGCTGAAGCAAGAGAGGGTACACCACGCCCCAGATGCCTTGTTTTAGTGGTTACACTGGCGTGGAAGACAGCTGCCTCTCTCAGAGGGCTGTCCCATCCCATTAGAGCATGCTTTTCTGTGCAGAGGACCAGCAGCAGAGGGCCCGACTGGGTAGCTCAAGGCTTGGATAATTTGGCTGTTCTGCTCAGGCGTGACCTTCATGAATATTCATGGCTTTGGATTTTTTTTTTTTCTTTTTGGGTCCGGTCGTGGGTCCTGAACTCCGGGCCTGGGCGCTCTCAGCTCAAGGCTAGCGCTCTACCACTTGAGCCACAGCGCCACTTCCGGCTTTTTTTTTTCTTTTAGCTTATGTGGTGCTGAGGAATCGAACCCAGGGCCTCAGGCATGCAAGGCAAGTGCTCTACCACTGAGCCACCTTCCCAGCCCTATGGCTTTGGATTTGATGAGCCCCTTCCTTCATTAAAAAAAAAAGAAAAAAGAAAGATTTTCATCACATTTATGTATGAAGACGGTAGAAGGAAAGCCACTGTAAGCTATTGAATAATGGTAGGAGAGAGCAAAGGAGGGGGTTAGTTTAATTACAATATAATATGTGCAATATGTGAACTACCACACTGTGACCATTTTCAGGCACAAAAATTAATGATCAGATTATAACACAGATTCTATGAGGGGTAGGTGGGTACCAGTGAGAGGCGGGAGGGTAAGCAGGGGGTGAATGTTGTCAAAATACCTTATACGAAAACAAAACAATAAAACACGTTGGAATTGTTTTAAGTGGGGGGAGTGATAGAAGGAATGAACGATCAGAGTAGGTTGTATACATGCATATCACAATGACCTCTCCTTGTACAGTTAATTTATAGTAACAAAAATTTGAAAATGATATTAAGGCTAAATATAACCCAGGCTGCATTCATTATTATATATATAATTATATATATATATATTATTATATAAGCTCTCCTCCTCCTCTTCTTCCTCCTCCTCCCTTTGCTCCTCCTCCTGTTCTTCCTCCTTTTCCTTTTGGTGCCAGTACTGAGGCTTGAACTCAGGGCCTGGGCATTGTCCCTTAGCTTTTTCACTCAAGACTGGTGCTCTACCACTTGAGCCACAGCTCCACTCCCAGCTTTTTACCCATTAATTGGAAATAAATATCTCACAAACTTTTCTTCCAGGCTGGCTTTGAACTGTGATCCTCAGATCTCAGCCTCCTGAATCGCTAGGATTATAGACAGGAGCCACAGATCTGGTGGCAAAATAATCTTAACATGCATAATTATCACTGGCTGCAAGCATTTTATCTTTCTTTCTTTCTTTTTTTTTTTTTGTTGGTCATGGGGCTTGAACTCTGGGTTTGGGCACTGTCCCTGCACTCTTCAGCTCAAGGCAAGCGCTCTGCCTCTTTAGCCACAGCGCCACTTCCGGTTTTCTAGTGATTTATTGGAGATAAGATTCTCACAGACTTTCCTGCCCAGGGCTGGCTTTGAACTGTGATCCTCAGATTACAGCCTCCCGAGTAGCTAGGATTACAGGCATGAGCCACTAGTGCCCGGCCATTTTATCTTATTAATGGAAACACTTCTGCTGTTTCTAACAGCAGGGACATCTCTGGAAAGGACTCCAAAAGCCGCTTCACCACCTTGAGAGCTCTAAGTGTCCACAGTCTGGATTGGCCAGGCCGATCTCTATGCCATTTATTGCATCGATACAGAAGAGGTATGCCAATCACACACTTTCAGTGTGTTTAAGTTGCAATTTAACACCACCAGCATAATTAACAACTTTAGTTTAAAAATTCTTTCCTATTTTAAATGCCACAAATTTACGCGTAGAAACTTAGAAAATATAGAGAAATATTAAAGAGAAAACAAATATCACTCATAATTACATTACTAGATGACAATTAACATCATTAACCTTTTGGTGAATATTCCAAATGATTTTTTTCTTATATATATATATTTTTTGAGGGGGGCAGTGGGTGATATTGGGATTTGAATTCACAGCTTTGCATTTGCTAGGTGGACATTCTACTTGAGGCATATCTCCAATACTTTTTAGTCTGGTTATTTTTTGAGATAGGCTCTTGCATTTTGCTCTGGATAGCCTAGACCACAAGCTTCCTGTGGCTGGGGTGACAGTTATATGCTACTTCTCCAGCATTGTCTTTTTTATTTATTTTATTTTATTTTTGTCAGTTGTGGGGCTTGGACTCAGGGCCTGGGTGCTGTTCCTGAGCTCTTTTGCTCAAGGCTAGTGCTAGCTCTACTTCAGGTTTTCTGGTGGTGGTGGTTAATTGGAGATAAGAGTCACAGACTTGGGCTGGGAAGGTGGCTCAGTGGTAGAGTGCTTGCCTTGCATGCCAGAGGCCCTGGGTTCGATTCCTCAGCACCACATAAGCAAAAAGAAAAAAAGCCGGAAGTGGCGCTGTGGCTCAAGTGGTAGAGCGCTAGCCTTGAGCTGAAGAGCTGAGGGACAGCGCCCAGGCCCAGAGAGTTCAGGCCCCATGACCGGACCCCAAAAAAAAAAAAAAGAGTCACAGACTTTCCTACCAGGGCTGGCTTTGAATTACAATCCTCAGATATTAGCCTCGGGATTAGCTAGATCTCAGCCTCCTGATTATAAGCGTGAGCCACCAGTGCCTAACTTCTCCCAGCATTTTCTGATGAGATGGAGTCTCACAAACTTTTTTTGCCCAATATGGCCTAGAATTGTAATTCCCTCAAATTCTGCCTCCCAAGTAGCTAGGATTAGAGGCATGATACACCAGTGGCTAGCTGTTCATGCATTTAAAAAATACTCTCCAACCTAATGGAGACTTAATCTTTCTCAGTTAAAAGTATATAACATGCGGGGCTGGGAAGGTGGCTAAGTGGTAGAGCGCTTGCCTTGCATGCCTGAGACCCTGGGTTTGATTCCTTAGCACCACATAAGCAAAAAGAAAAAAGCCGGAAGTGATGCTGTGGCTCAAGAGGTAGAGCGCTAGTCTTGAGCTGAAGAGCTGAGGGACAGCGCCCAGGCCCAGAGTTCAGGCCTCACGACTGGACCCAAAAAATAAGTATATAACATGCATATATTTCAACCACACAGTTTTCATTGTAGTGTAAGGTTATGTAGGCTAGTGTTCCATTATGCAGGTACGTTATAATTTACTAAGCAATCCTTTCCTGGGAAGCTATAATTAAGTTCTCATCTCCCCCTCTCCCCCACACTGATCTGAACAGACCTGAACAGCTTTGGTTAGAAATATTTGCAGGAAATCTCTAATAACTTTTCAGTAATAAATTCTCAGAAATGGGATGTTGACATTGTTACAGCTGAGATATTTTCAATCTTCTGCAACAACTCAACCCAATGGAAACTTGTACTCTATGCTCAAGATGGTGACTATTAATTTTTTTTTTCTTAATGGCAGTCCTGGGGCTTGACCTTAGGGCCTGGACGTTGTTGCTGAGCTCTTCAGCTCAAAGTGAGCACTCTACCACTTTGAGTTACAGCACCACTTCTGGTTTCCTGGTGGTTCACTGGAGTTAAGAGTCTCAGGGACTTTCCTGCTCAGGCTTACTTTGAACCGTGATCCTCAGTTCTCAGCCTCATGAGTAGCAAGGATTACAGGTGTGATCTTCTGGTGCCCTGCTTTGATCACCAGATTTTAATTCCTGGAACATGCCTCTAGTCCCTTCTTTGAATGCTTTTCTCCAAGGGCCTTCTTTCTACATGTCAGGCAAGTGCTCTATCACTGAGTCACATCCCTAGCCCAATGGCTTTCCTTTAAATGCTTTCCTGAGATACCTAGATCTGAACCAATTTTATTTTTTGCCCAAGTTAAAAGACCAGGAATGGCCTACTTCTGGGAAATAGGAGTGATTACAAACTTGCCCAAGCCAACTAAGGAAGCAGCCGGCCAAACAAATGGCTTCAGAACTCATTCTGAGGCCAACAGGCCTGTGTTCGTGGGGTGCCCCCAAAACAGCCTGAGGCCAAACTCAAATGTTAGTGCTTTTCTTGGGGGGAGTGGGTGAGGGGGGGTACAATGGCAGGGTTGCAAAAATGAGAGCAAAGGAACATGCAAGCATTGAAGGAGGAGGTGAGTTCTTTTTACCACTCTCCTTCATGAGAAAACGCGGCCCATGGGTTGGTGGCCGGGGAGGCGTCTGCAGACCACAGCACCTGGGAAGGAGACCTGGGTGGGAGAGAGGGGGAATTATTTGCCTACTCCTTTAGGTTTCCTTTCCCTTTTTGGTCCAAGCTCCCTTCCAGGCTATGTCAGCAAGATCTCAGGGAAGCTCCTGGGGCAGGGTAGGGGGGTCTGACCTGACTCCCAGAGCCGTGCTCCCAGGGTGTGCTCAGGGTGAACGCTGGCATGGGAGGCGCCCTGTCCTCACAGAGGCAGGGTTAATGGGGTCCGACTCTAAGAAACTCTGTCTCCAGTGTGGCACGCTCTGGAGGGGTTTCCTCCCAGCAGAGTGCTAACCCTAAGAAAGCTAAGTAAGGACCCAAGTTCCGCAGCAGGGTAGGGCAGGAATGCAGCATTGTGAAGAGCAGAGAAAGGAAATGATGTTTTGTGGGCAGGAAAGCTCCACCTTTCCTTCCTCTGAGGACAGAAAAAGAGCAAGAGGAGGTCAGATGGGGACATTCGGCTCAGCCAGCCACAACTTCTTCCACATCTCTGCATACCTGCTTGTAAGCAGGGCGGCCTGGGCTTCCGAGATGAAGGGCACCTCACAAATGAACGCACAGGTTCAATCAAGGGCATTGAGCAGAGCGCGGCTCTGAGAATGGAAAGGGGCTGTAGACAACAGGCACAGAGTCTGTGGCTTAAAGAACAGGAACACCCCAGGGATTTGTAGAACCTCGAGGAACGCAGGGCATGGGTGGGGGGAGGAGTAAGAGCAAATTTTCTTATAACCTTTGTATTGATTGATTTACTGGTTTAAGATTGCCTTTAAATAGTTGTATAAAGGGACCTCAGTGTAGTGTGTCAATTTAGGGGAACAACACATCTAAATCAGATTTGAATTGCTGCGACACACCCAAGAAAAATCAAATGCAAAGGAGAAAGGTTTATTTTTATCTCATAGTTTATGTTGTTTATTTTTGTTTGGGGGCTGGATGTGTCTACCTTTTTATAACTTTTATTTTTTTTCCACTTCAACAGTCATACTATTTAATGTCTATAAGTGAAAACGGAACCAAGTAACCTGGGGGGAAATAAGGGAAGAACAATGGAAAGGGGTGACATTGATTAATATCATTATATTCATAAAGATTAATCTGCATTTGTATTCATAAACTGACATGTTGAATTTCCTCTTAATCTTAAGGAACATACAGACGTCAGCTGACATCTGCCACAACCTTATTATATGACATGCTATTGAACAGCGTGAGCTAAAGATGGTGGTGGAGTTTTACAAGTATGAACACATATGACAGAAGGATGCTTTCCTTGAAGTGGTTTGAAGACTGAGTAAGCTGAAAGGAAATGGCAAGTCTTAAAGGCAACATTATATAATCATAATTTACCTCAGCCATAATAAGGCCGGCTGTCTGGCTGCAAGTCATTAAATTGTCTGTCTATTGGTGAATGTCTCTGGGACTTTTCTGGTCCCTTGGCTCATGAGTAATTGTTTCCTCGAAAACTTTTTTATTTTCTCACAAGTCCTAAAGGCTCCTACTGAGTAGAAAGGATGTGACCCCATGGAGAGATTGCTACAGAGCTTACTGCCTGTCCCAGCCACTTTTGGTCTTCACTGGAGACAGGCAAGGGACAGGAAGCGAAGGCCCTGTACAGGGCTGCGGTCGATAAGAACGGAAGCTCAGGGGTCTGGTTGAAGCCCCCTAGTTTTCTCCACCTTGACCACAAAGGCTGATGAGCCATTTCCTCTAGTACTTTGTGTAAGTCACAAGGAGTGTGTACCTGTGCACGCATGCACATCCGAGAGCCGTGTGGCAAGGTGTGGCTTGTAGGTGAAATTTCTGAGTGCTAGCTGAAACCACCCAAAAGATGCTTAAAAATGCAATCATCCTGGGAGAGAGCGAGAGAAGGGGTGAGTGACACCGTCCAAGAAGAAGTGTACTCATTACCTGACTTCTGTAACCCCACTGTACATCACCTTTATAGTAACAATAAAAATATGTATGAAAAATATTCTGGGCTGGGAAGGTGGCTCAGTGATAGAGTGCTTACCTTGCATGTATGAGGCCCTGGGTTCAATTCCTCAGCACCACATAAGCAGAAAAAGCCAGAAGTGGTGCTGTGGCTCAAGTGGTAGAGCACTAGCCTTGAGCTGAAGAGCTGAGGGACAGCGCCCAGGCAGAGCTCAGGCCCCATGACCGAATATATATATGCAATCACAGCCGAATGCTGGTGGCTCATGCCTGTAATCCTAGCTGCTCAGGAGGTTGAGATCTGAGTATCACTGCTTGAAGCCAACGCAGGCAGGAAAAGTCTGTGAGACTTTCATCTCCAAATTAACCACCAGAAAGCCAGAAGTGGAACTGTGGCTCAAAGTGACAGAATGCTAGCCTTGAGAAATAAGAAGCTCAGGGACAATGCCTAGGCCCCGAGTTCAAGGTCCTAGCTGGCACACATGCAAAAAAGTGCAATTACACAATCACAACTTTCTCCCAGTTATTTGATAATGTAGTCTTTGCTGGAATCTCCAGCTTGTCCAAAGCAAAAGAATAAAGTATCAGCCTTCTCAATTTTCTAGTTTTCTAACAAAATCACTGAGGGTTATGAAAGACATTATAAAGTTCCTGAGTGTTGTCATGTCCTCATGAATCCCATCTTTCTTATTTTTGAGTACTAATAAGCTTTAGGGCCCTAACTTACTAATAACCTGGCTTGAGATAAGGCTCAATGATTGGAGAGACTGGTGTGAAATCACAGGACAGATGGTATTTTTCTACACATGACCACAATACTATTTCCTGTTCCATACATTCTTATGATTCACAGTAATGCTTTTCTCAAGGAAGGGTGAAGGTCCATGTCTTCTTTCTCTCTGTTCCAAAGCAGTGTAAGATAGCCTTAACCAACTGAATATAGCAGAAGTGATGCATGTATCTTCTGAAGCCAGGCTATAAAAGGTGATTGAGCATCCTTTCTGTCTGTTGGGACACTGCCTTGGAGCCCTGAGCTATTCTATTCTGTAAGATGACGCCTAGCCCAAAGCTGCCATGTTGGTGGGAAGCCCAGGCAGCACAAAGAGATCTGGTCTGGCTGAGGTTTTTATCCCCAAACCAGATGAGATGCTGGAGATAGGAATGAAGATGTCCCAGGTGATTCTACTCCCAGTGCTCCAGGCTCCTGACATCCTGGAGTGGGAACTGAGTCTTGTCTACATTGCTGACCACATCTGATCATCTTAACAGTTTCAATGTTGTTTTGGACTGGTTTGTAACATGGACATGCATATTAATTTAAATATGCTAATTGGAACAGATATAAAATTAGCAACCCCATGCACTCCCCAAGTCCTCCAAAGATACTTTATTAGAGAGTCAGAGCTTCTTGGGAAACTACTTGAAAACCTCTGGACTACACAGTCTTCAAGGACTCTAAACCTTCTGTTTCTAATAAACTTAGAATTTTATAGATTCTGCAGTGAGGAGAAGTATCTTGCCTAATGTTATGGGGTTCAATTCTGCACGCCCCCCTAAGATATCAAAATCCTAACCTCCAGTACCTATGGATATGATGGGAAATAGGGTCTTTGCAGGTCTTCCAGTTAAGATGATGTCATCCTAGTCCAATAGCACATATCCTTGTCAAAAGGGGAAAATTTGGACATAGAAGTAGATGCAAATGGGGCTGGGAAGGTGGCTCATTGGTAGAGTGCTTGCCTGGCATGCATGAGGTCCTGGGTTCGATTCCTCAGCACCAAAGCTCAAGGCTAGCACTCTACTGCTTGAACCACAGCACCACTTCCAGCCTTTTCTGTTTATGTGGTGCTGAGGCTCAAGTAGTAGAGCATTAACCTTGAGCTGAAGAGCTCAGGGACAGTGCCCAGGCCCAGAGTTCAAGCCCCACGACCAGCCAAAAAAAAAAAAAGTAGATGCAGATGGCTTGATTTAGATCCATGAGGCACCACACCCAATTGGTTACTTTAGTATAATAGCACCAAGAAAATCATACTTAGGAGTGGGTGGGAGCAGGGTTGATGGACTTTATGTTCCGAGACATTCAGAAAGTTCAGCTAGGTCTCTTGATTGACTCAGCAGTCGTCAATATCTATCTATCTATCTATCTATCTATCTATCATCTATCTATCTATCCATCCATGTGCCCATTTATCCATCCATGTATCTATTCGTCTATCCCTCTATACTATTTATCCATCTATCATCTATTTTCTAATATCTATCTATCCTATCTTTCTCTCATCTATCCATCCTACCAGGTTCAAGTCACAATGGTAAACACTGTGTGGAAATGCAGATCAACAAATCTTGGTTTCTGTGTTCATTGGGCCCCAAATCTGGAAGAAGAGATAATCATCATATACAAGTGGTAATGGTAAGTAATGCCAAACCCTTACACAAATTCACTTTGGTGGCTGCCACCTTTTGTATTCACTATTAGTCTCAAACAACATGCTTCTCTTCTATCTTGCTAGCCCACAATAGCAAACAACTGAAGCCATTGATTTAGTTTCAGAGTTTAATCTCAATAGCCCATGTAAATAAAGAGCAGGAAAGACAAAACAGTGGAGCGTAGATAGTAGTGGGAGAAGCTTTTCCTTATTTGCACAATTTTCCAGTATGCACTAAAATGATGAGGTAGTTTTTCAGCTCTTGTCTCCAACAGTTCTCCAGAACTCTCACACAATCTCTCTCAAGTTTCTGAAACAAATATTCACATGGTCCCTCCTCTCACATTTACCATCCTTCTCCAGAATGGGCTATCAGTAAAACAAATAGATGTAAAAGAAAATATAGTGACCATTTTTGAATAGTAATAGTTGTGATATTCTTCTGTATAAGGGACACATAAAAAAGTTTCTGTGCTAGTACTGAGACTTGAACTCAGGGCCTGGGTGCTTTCCCTGAGTTTTGCTCAAGGCTGGTGCTCTACCACTTGAGCCACACTTCCACTTCTGGCTTTCTAGTAGCTAACTGGAGGTAGGATTCTCATAGACTTTCCTGCCCAGGCTGGCTTTAAACCTCAGTCATCCAATCTCAGCTTGCTCAGTAGTTAGGCTTATAGGTATGAGCCACTGGTGCCTGGCCTTTTTATTAGTGGAGGGGGGGAGGGTTGGTGGGAGACATAACATTTTTCTTGTAGAGACCTTCCATAAGCCTAAATTGAGTATGTTTAATGAAGGGAGAGCTCCTAGCTGTGTAAAATCGTTCTGAGTCCTTTAAGTAACCACTGTCATTACTGTAAAAGTATTTACTGAAAGCTGAGCTGGATGTCCATTGTACAATCAGATCTGGCAAGTGCCCAAAAACGGCACTGCAGATTACACATTAAGGCACTAATTGCCCAAATGAAGCTCCGGGGGCACCTTTGGTTGATGCCGTGGAGTGGCTCAAGGAAGGAAATAATTAGTCACAATTACAGCTCAACTAGCTCAACACACAAGGAAAGGATGTATGCAGCCTGTTTCATGGAGAAGGAGCCTTAGTAAGAGCTTAAGAAATGCAAAAGATAAACATGGCTTCAAAATACGAGACAAATCTCCTTGTGAAGTTACAAAAGTGACTTTATTTAAGTTACGTTCTGTTCCTATGCACTACATAGCCAAATGACATTAAGACAATTACATCATGACGTTGCACTGTAACAAATCAATTTCCAGCCCTCTCCTTGGCCACCATGGAGGTTTTGCCGGCATTGGACACACAGACACAATGAGTATATAAAGCTTGGAGCTTCAACCCCAATAAAAATGTTCATTAAAGAAGCAGAGCAAGGTGAACGAATGAAGAAAGAAGTAAACTTAATCCACTAGACCCAATGCAGGCCAGACTCATGCCTTATAATCCCAGCCCTCGGGAGGCTGAGGCAGGAGATGGAGAGTTCAAAGCCAGCCTGGAATACATAGCAAGAACCTAGATCAGAAAAAAAAAAATCAGAAAACATGTAAGTGACTGTTACTTTACGTGACCAAGAAATCAAATTGTCCCAAGTTACATAATCCTGTCAAGGTCTGCTGGCTGAAAGTATATTCTAGGACCGGGTGTGGAGAGCCACCTCTGTGACCCCTAAATGAACAGAAGGTCGCCATCTTTATCAGTGAATGATTTGGGAAGGGGGAGTGAGAGTGAACGAAGATTTGGACAGCTGGCACGAAGCTGATGAAGAACGCTGCTGGAATCTAACTGCAAATATCATGGCAGGTCTGGTCAAGACTATTCACATTTTCTTATCATGTTTCCAAATAGACAAGAAAAGACATCACTTAGGCTCTGCCTTTGGACACACTCACTAATAACTGCTGTTTTGCTCCTTTGTGGTTCGCTAACTTGAGGTTCGTATAGAACCCTATCCTGAATTGCTGGAGTCTTCCCCCAAAGGCCAACTGTTTGAAGAGCATTGTCACTTTCAGGCTTCATTGGAGACTGTGAGTTCAATTCTGAATGTACTGTCTAAGGACAAATGAAAATCATACACACATTTGTCTTACCTCGTCATTACTAAGTACTGCTGACAAGTTTCATAATAATGAATCGTGTATGTGCGCCATTAAGTAAATACAGCATTCCTATTGATCAGGTATTTGCCATGAAAATTGGATTAGAGAGTAAAATAAACTACAGAATGGTATTCCTTATAGTAGAGAAATAAAGATTAGTAAAGCCCCACTGCAGAGATACAAATTAAGAGGTATAAAGATCTTTAGATCTTTATATTCTCTCTCTCTCTCTCTTTCTCTCTCTCTCTCCTCTCTCTCACCAGTCCTGGGGCTTGAACTCAGGGCCTAGGCACCGTCCCTGAGCCTCTTTGTGCTCAAGGCTAGCGCTTTACCACTTGAGCCACAGTGCCACTTCTGGCTTTTTCTATGTATGTGGTACTGAGGAATTGAACCCAGGGCTTCATGCATGCTAAGCAAGCACTTTACCACTAAGCAACATTCTCAGACCTGTTTTCTCTTTTTTAATACCAGATATTATAAAATAGCACATTGTCGGAACTTAGATTTCCTTTGTCCAGAGTAAGGAAGTTTCCAGTTTGTCCCAAACCCTTCCAAAATAGGGATTGAGAGAAAAGGAAACAAAATAATTGCTTAGAGCAGGCCTGTTTCCCTAACCTTCCTAGGGGAAAAAAGCTGTGCCTGTTGAACAAGACACCATAAGAATTGTTACAACTCCTTAAATTAACTGGGAATGAGATGAATAAGAAAAACCTACAATTGTAAGTAACAGACTTCATTGTATCCAGAATCTTCATACTAGGAATTCTGTGCTAAAAGCAAAATCCAACCAAACCCACCACATAGTAAGAAAAGTGTAATAGTTTTCTGAAATGTCATTATCTTAGTTGGGGTTCATGTTTCCTTTCGACCAGACCATCACCAAATAGCTGTTATTCAAGCAGCCACCTGGGTTAAGAATACATGTAGTATGTGAAAATGGAGCCAGGTAACTAGAAGGGATGGGTGGGGATGGGAGAGACACGGGAGAACAATGGAAGGGGTGACAGGGACCAAGATGTATTGTACTCATAAACTGACACATTGAATTGAAATCCCTTTGTGCAACTACTTAAAAAAAAAGAATGCATACGGTACTTGAATGTTTATCAGCAGTTTCTCAATGAATTCTATAGAAGAAGTTAGTTGTTTCTGGTTTTTGTTTTTTGTTTTTTTTTTGTTTTTGGCAAGAGCACTTGTAAAATACTGAATTTGATTAAATAAATACCCCTGTACACTGAGTTGACCAGTGAAAGAACTGTAGAGAAGTCAGTATTTCATTTACCTGAGTTTCCATTTGAAGGCTGAATATTATTTGAATGCTTTTTGCTTAAGAATGTGAACAAAAGCTTATAATATTTTAAAAAAAGGGGGACCAGTCAGAAAATTTAGGCTCAAAATTAAGCTTGAGACCTTTTAAAGTTTTATAAAATCTAATAGAAAGATATATGATTTTTCCCCCCTCTTAAAGCATAAAGTTGTAGAACTGTACTGATTTATTGGTTGCTATTTACAACTTAAGTTGGGGGAAAGCTGCAAAAAGCATTAGGCAAACAAATGAAATTATTTTGGAAGTTTGATCAAGTGATAAAATTGAATTATTAGTGATTTATTTTAGCCATGAAGCCATATGGGATTCTCACTGAATATAAGATAAAAATGTTTCAACATAAATATGATTATTAATCATATTTTTGAAGGGTGACCTAGAAAATACAAATTTTAATCCAGGAAAGTGCACCTAGTGTTTTACCCTCAGTTGTGTAAACCACACCTCCATTTCCAGCTTTTTGCTAGTTAATTGGATATAAAAGTCTCACAGACTTTTCCTGCCCAGGCTGGCTTCAAATCGTGATCCTCAGGTCTGTCTCCTGAGTAGGTAGGATTTTGTAGGCTTGAGCCACCAGTGCCTGGCTCAATACTCTTGAATTGAATGTTTTATGATTAAGAACTGTACTTGTGTTACTAATTCAAAATATTATTATATTGATTCCAGGTCTAAATAAAAACCGCTTAGCAAAAATAACCCTTGTGAAATTTAATAAGTCAGAAAAGCTAAAGCACTTGCTCTACACAATTCCTCTTTCCTTGATCCTTCCCCCTATGGTCTATTTTCTCTTTCTCTCTCTTTGTAGTACTGGGGACTGAACTCTGGGCTTTAAGCATGCTAGGCAAGGGCTCTACCACTAAGCTATAACTCCAAGCTCCATGCTGTGTTTTGTAATTTCAAATCTAAGTGAGGTCCACATGGACATGTGAACAGTCCTCACTTTTTCCTTTTGGGAGACAATGTAAAAAGTAGCATTGGGCAAATCCACCAGTATCAAAAAGTTCCAATGTTCCAAGATCAATTGGTGAAAACTTTAGCTCAAGTCCCCACACTTTAATACAGTATAAAGGTAAATAAAAGCTTGGCTGACCATCAGGCAAAAATTATTGCCAAGTGCTTCACTTAGCCATTTAGTAACACCTTTAAAAAAAGTTACAGGACCACTGTAGAGGAGATACATATTTTAAGCCAGAAAGCAGATAGAATTCCGTGCTTACCAGCAGGAGCATTCAGAGCAAGGTCAGGCTTGCAGAAATCGGTTCATAGATATATGTATATAAGTGGATTATTTTGTGCATCAGGCAGAATTTGAATAGATTACCATTGCCACCAGGGCCAAGGAAGGGAAAGGGCCTAAAAATCACACCCAGTCTTTAAGAGAGTACTTTAGTAGTGAAATCTTTTTTCCCCCATCTGATATATATTCACATATTAAGATATCAAAACTGATTAAATTACTATAAAAAAAAAAACAGGCTTCTAAGTCGATGATTTTAAATTTAATTATCTACTAGAATATTAAAACAAATCTAATTTCTCCAAGGCCACCAGTACTACATAGCAGTATGGAGATTAAAGAAGAGGGGAGTGGGCTTCTCTGTTTATAGTTTCTAAATAGTATTTTCAGGATGTTGGCCAGTTCAAGCGTGTCAAGCACTGAGCACTATTCTCTTCATCCACTTACAAAGTACTTGGAGAAAAACAATTACAACTGCCAAGTGTGTGAAAGATTACAACGTGGGGTTGGACAGTGGAGTTGGGGAGAAAATGAAACACTCAGTAATGGGCAACAATGGACTTGGGTGAATTTACACTCTAGACAAGAGTTTTCTGTAGAAGGAAGGACCTGGCCAATGAAGAAGGCGGCTGGTATTCGACAATCGTGTACAGACAATGGAAATCAAATGGAGGACCCTGTACAGGTGTGTGTAAACAAGCTAAAAATGGCCTTGGCAAAATACCTTCTTCCATTTAAAATTTGCCAAGATGCAAGTAATCTATAATTCCCTCCCTTTCCATGAAAATGAACTGAGAAAATAAAAAAAAAACAAATTAAAAAAACCTCTCAAAACAGAATCGTCTGTCTCTTCTATCAGTACAAAACAAACCTATACATGAGGTTCCAAGACAAATAAAACTTTAAAATATTAATATTGAAAAAATACAATAGAATTTTTATTTAAAAAATACAGACTCCTTACTCTCAATCTTTGTGTACATTTTGTTTGGTGTGAAAAAGAAAAAAAAAAGAAAAATAATAAAATAGGAAAGGCATTAAGACTACCTAATTCTTTATACTGTATTTGGTAGAAGCACGTTATCAGTCAAACTTGGATGAAAAATAAGTTATTCTGCTTTCATTTGTTCCCGGATATCAGAAGGCAGGGTTTCAAACAGAGTGTCTTCTACAACCAGCCCAGCCCGCTTCAGAGCCCGGCAATCTCCTAGTTCAGGGGGGAGAATTTCCAAATGATTGCCTTTGACATCTAAGTAGGAAAGAAAGAGTAAATTTCCAATTTTTGGTGAGAGTACCGACAGGCTGTTTTTCCCAATCTTCAGAGTTTTCAGTTTCTTGCAGAAGTACAGTTCGTCTGGAAGGCTTTCCACTTTGTTACAAGTGATGGAGAAATACTGTAAACTTTGGAGCACTCCGATCTCCGGGGGAATGAATCGGATGTCATTGTAGGATAAATCCAAGTATCGGATTTTGTTGCACAGGAAGAGGTGGGAAGGAAGCACCTCGATTTTATTGTGACTGAAGGACAGCCGTTCCAGGCTGGTGAGTTTCTTTATATGCTCTGGGATATAGGCGATACTGTTATGCCACAGTTTGAGCACGGTCAGTTTCCTCAAGTGCTGGAAGCTCACGATTTCTTCGATAGATTTCAGGTTGTTTTCTTTCAGGTCCAGTTCCTGGAGGCTGAGCAGGCTGAAGACGGCATGCGGGATGCGCTCCAGGTCGCAGTGGACCAGCTCCAGCTCGGTGAGGTTGGTCATCTTCTTCAGGTTGTTGAGCATCACGAGCTTGGTGCCGTCGTTGTGGATGGACATCTTCTGGAGATGGCTGGAGACATCCACCACCGCCTGAGGGATTTTGGCCACGTTGCTTTTGATGGAGAGGATTTTAAGGCTTTTGAGATCCCGCAGAGATTCGAGGGTGACGTTTTTGGAAATGTCGTGACTCAGCGAGCCAACCAGGTAGAGCTCCTCCAGATTGCGCAGCCCATACATCCACGGGGGCAGTTCACGCATGTCATCGAACTTGACGCTCAAGACCTTGAGGTTGTCCTTGAGGAAGGAGAGGGCTGCGCTGTGGATCTTGACCGAGCACTGGTGCAGGGAGAGCTCCTGGAGATTGTCCAGCTGGGCCATGGTGGCGGGGATCATGACGTTCTTAATGATCTCGAGCTTCAGTGACTGCAGCTCTGTGATTTCGAACACAGTGTCGGGCAGACCTGAGAGCATGATGAGGGGCAATTCCAGTCGGTTGTGCGCATTGGTCTGCAGCTTCTGCCTCAGTTTGTCAGGCGTCCACTCGTTATTTAAGTTCAGCTGCTTGAGTTTGTTTTCACTGACTTCGGACAGGAACACCGCGAACCGCTTGGAATACAGGGGGTCGTACTGGTCTATCATGTGAAGCATAAAAGCAAAGTCATTTTTCACGTCGGGAATGTCATCGATCCCGGTCTCCTGCCGGACATACTCGAAAGAATATTCCCTCAGGGAACGGTAGAAGAGCCAGTACAGGGTATAAAGGCACGTCAAGCCGTAGATACTCACGAAGCACAGGTAGCAGAAAGAGAGTTTGGAGAACAGATGTGCCATGGTATGATTGCAAGAAAAGTTTTTGTAGCCAGTCATGTCTTGAATGTCAACGTTACAATCCACTGTAAACTGGACTTTGGAAACGAGGGCGCTATTATAGGCGATGATGATGAGGAATTTGATAACCTTAAGGATGGTCTGGCGGACGTACATGGCATACAGAATATCACCTTCTTCCACGTGCAGCCGGAACTTCTTCACTTTCTCAAACAAGGCTTTGGCTTGCTCACCTTCCTTCTTATCCAGGGCGCCTGCCGTGGACTTGTCTACCACAAACTTCTCAGGGATTGACTTGAGAGACTGGGAATTGACGAGGCTGCCTTCGGGACCGGACTGGATGGTGTTGGACCTGTTCAGGTTGTTCTTCCTGTTGTCTTTTTCTTCGGAATCCTCTCCAGACACTTCGGACAAGGCCCGGGTGGTCCAGGGAGAATCGAAACACTTCCCCAGGATGGAAATGAAGTGTTCGATTTTGGAGCTTGAGCCAGGGAATTTGAACCAAAAGTTGCTGCACAACATGAAGACCAGCGTGTGGATGAGCACGAGGTATGGGAAGTACTTGGCATACCAGTGCAGGGCCCGCTCGTAACACATCTGGTTGATGAAACTGTACTGCTGCAGGTCCAAATCTGTCTTCAGTCCTTTCATCTCCACAGTGGCGGGGTTGGCAGGGGAGGGCTTAGGTGGGGGCAGAGGGGTGGCACTGGTGACGGACTGGGAGACATTGGAAACAGAGGAGTGGTTCTGAGCAGGCTGCACCCTTTTGGGGAGGCAGATTATCTTGTCTTGCATGACCTGAAACACAGAAATGATATTTTACAAATTACATTACTCAAAGAGCTTTCCTAATGTCATTAGTGGCAATGAAGCCACAATCACACCCAATAAATGTCCATTTCCTCTGCCTGGAGAATATAAAGTTCAATTCCAGCGCCAAGATTTTTTTCTTAGCTCCTATGTTGGAAAAGATAGAGCATCTGACTTTGTTCAGTCATGATGTCTAAAAGTTATGACATAAAACATGGTCTTGTCAGGACACAGAATAAGTCACGATAAGGAAAATTTCTGGAGACATTCACTGTTTTTAAAATTTCCCCCCCCTCATTTCTTCTCTCACTGGAGCCTGGGAGAATCCATTTAGAGGTAGGAATCACATCCTCTACCAGATCAGTCAGTCTTGAATTGGACAGTTCCCTACTTTACATAGAACAGTATGTGGACAGCACATGGATGGAAAAGAAAAGAGAGTGAAAGACAGTGAGCCCACAGATCCACTTCTGGCTTTTTGCTCGTTTATTGGAAACAAGAGTCTGACAGGCTTTCCTGCTCAGGCTGGCTTTGAGCCACAATCTTCAGATCTCAGCTTCCTGAGTGGCTGGGATTATAGGCTTGAGCTACTGCTCTCTGTCTATTCATATACTGGATAAGATGCATAGGCCTATCTGAATGGTTTTAATATAATGTCAGGTTTCCTAAGTGTTTAGAAAAACAACTCCTTCAGAGAATAACAAAAGAATATAGGAGTGTTCAGTAGTAAAATAATTAAATTGCATGCTTTTTAAAAATATGAAATATTATGAACCTCTTTCCCTCTATCAATGCCATCACTTGTTGCAGAGAATGGTTATGCTTGAAGAGTGTCCAGACAGCTCCCAAGACTGAAGTTTAGGAAAGACAGAATGTGCTTATTTTGAAGAGGATGTAGGATGAGACAAGATGAGGCAGGATAGACCATGAATCAGGTAAATAATCCTGTGGAGCATCCCAAGTAAGAGGGATAATTGGAATAATATATAACACATACAGAGTTCAAAGAAAGAATAACAAGAGTACACAACAATGACTTGCATCCAATGGCTGGAGATCCATTAGGTGGATATACAAGATCACGCGATACTGACATAGCAAAGTCCTGAGCATTGATGGTGGAGGCAAGCAACTGAGCCACTGCTATAGCACAGTATGCTTCTCCTTCAGTGCCTGGGCGCTGTCCCTGAGCTTTGATCCTCAAGTCTAGTGCTCTACCACTTCAAGCCACAGCTCCACTTCTGGTTTTCTCTGATGGTTAATTGAACATGAGAGTCTCACAGCCTTTCCTGACTGGCTGGCTTCAAACCATGATCCTCAGATCTCAGCCTCCTAAGTATAGCTAGGAGTACAGGCATCAGCCACCAATGTCCAGCTTTACACTTTCATTGTATGATACATCTTAGTGGTGGTCACTTGGGTCTCAGCCTTTTTTTTTTGGAGGAGTTGCTTCACTAAATCCCAACAAACCAAATGGAATCCAAATGGAGTCCCTCCTGCTAGGTGCTACATAATCTAACTGCACCTGACGAAGTAGACAAGGGTTGCAGGGGAAAGCAGGACCCACCTATAACAAAAGTCCTACTTTTGTGTGTGTGAGACTCCAAGGGGCTGAGGTTAACAAAGACAGAGCAAAATCAACAAGCTTAGGTGTCAGCTTCTCTGGTACAACAAGGCCTCCAGGCTGGGTGGACCATATCTGCAGTGCGGGCTCTCACTGTGGAGTTTCTATTCTTTGTCAGTAGTTGTCCAAGGGATGCCAAGGACCAAGAAGCTCTTCAAAGTCCAAGACGTAGCACCCTCTAAATCAGCAAATACCATGAGGACTCAATTGCTTGTCCTTGACCATAAACTTTATGACCATCTCCATCTAGAAAAATTGCCTGATAATACCTTTATTAGGGATATCTTCCCTCTCCTGTAAGTTAAAGAATTTCCCCTTTCAATTAAAGAACTGCCCCTTTAGGGTGTCGATCCTTTCTCTCCAGCATGTTTGCTTCCAAACCTCCAACTGTCTTTTAGCAGTGGTTTTTATAAAGATTTTGGACACCTGTTATTAATTTGTTTTGACTACCAAAATTCTGGTTTAGCTACTATTTATTTGTTGACTTAGGGCAGATCAAGTAGGTGATATTCTAATTTATACACTGGCATCTTTATATTTTATTTCATTTTATTTTATGCACCAGTCCTGGGGCTTGAACTCAGGGCCTGGGCACTGTCCCTGAGCTTCTTTTGCTCAAGGCTAGCATTCTACCACTTGAGCTACAATGCCACTTCTGGCTTTCTTGTTGAGGTGGTACTGAGGAATGGAACCCAGGGCTTTATACATGCTAAGCAAGCACTCTACTACTAAGCCACCTTCCCAGCCTTGTATTTTATTTTTCAAGGCAGGATTGAGATTAGACTCAGAGCCTGGGGTTTTTGAGGCAGGCCCTGTATGGGCTGGAGCCACACCCTCCAGCCCAGGACTCCAGATTTTACTTACACCTTTCTTGTGGAATTTCATGTGGATGCCAGACAGATATTTAAAGTTTGTGCTTCTCTTCTTGAGCTGTCGAAGGGCTCGTTTTCTTTCCTCTAAAAACAGATCAGATGGGTCTTTCACCTGCGAACTCTTTTGCTGTGCAAAGAAATCCCTTTCAAAGATTTATTTTTAACACAGAGGGTAGAGCTCCACACCCTTCCTCCATCGGTCCAGTATCTACTGTTCCAGATTGTGTCTGCAACTCACACACGGAGGACAGATACACAGTGGAGCCATCTGTGCATCCAGTGTTCACTTTCATAGTCTGTCTGTGAGATTTTCACATGTTGGCACCTGAGATCTACCTTGTCCTGAATGTCATATGGTTACACAGCCTTGAAGATGTGCAAGAAAGTGTTTGCTATTTTTAAAAAAGTGCCATCTCATGGACATCTGGAAAAAGAGCACAGAAAACAGAGAAAGACACAGAACAAAATACAGGTTGGGGCTGGGGATTCACTGCCAAGATCGGCACCAAGAATGTCTCGGGGGATTGAGATGCTTCTGTTTCCCAGGAGTGGCTGCAAGAATGGAAGTATGTCTTCAAACACAAAGATGCGCCTTATTTAGATGAAGGGTGCACATTCACCATTCATGCAAGACATAACACAGAACTTTCCAGTCAATCATCCCTGAGTGTGTGTGTTGTGCTTTGCACACCTTGTCTCTATGCTTGGAGGTGGGTAAACTCCAAACTCTTGCTTAATTCATGACTTATTTTTGGCCATTCAGTACATTTATGAGTTCTATCAGCTGATATTTTAAAATGCCTGTCTTTTGTTTCTTTTTGGTTTTGGTGCTGCAGTAGAACCCAGGCCCTGGTGCAAGCCAGGGACCTGCTTTACCACTGAATTGCATTCTCTATTTCTACAATTTCTATTTCTTCCCTATCTTCTCTTGAGTCATATCTAGCTGCCTCTTTGGTTATAACTTGATCTTTCTGCACACTCTACAGTGTCCTCATGCTAAATTCATTGCCAACTTATTTTCAAAGCTTGATTTCAGCTTGTGAATCTGTGTTCCAATTGCTACATTTGACAACAGCCTTTCTGTACCATGGTTTTCTTCCCGTGCACGGGGTGACAGGCACCCACTGAGTGGGAGTCGTTCTTGTGTGTGCTCTTTTGGCTCCCACAGCCAGGCAGGTCTCTCAGTTCCACGGGGTGTCAGGATCCCAGTCAGCCAGGGGGACTGTGGGGACACCTCAGGATGGTTTTCTCTGAAGTCCCAGCTCCAGCATCCAGTTGGCTGCAGCCCAGGCTGCTGTCTCTTACCTTGCTTGTTGCATCTATAGAGCCCTTACTAGCATGAGCTGGGCTTCTGGCTGCTACCACTTCCTTTTAGTTGGCAGCCTGATAATTCAGTCAACCCCACTCAACGGTGCACCTGTGCTCCACAGAAATACTTGTCTGGCTTTTGAGTCCCTGCATGTGTTTTTGCCATCTTTTCTTTTCTTTTTCTTTTTTGCCAGTCCTGGGGCTTGAACTTGAGGCCTGGGTGTTGTCCTTGAGCTTCTTTGTGCTCAAGGCTAGAGCTCTATCACTTGAGACACAATGCCACTTTCAGCTTATCTAAGTAGTTTATTTCCAGACTCAGCTGGCTTTGAACTGGGATCCTCAGAGCTCAGCCTCCAATGTAGCTAGGATTATAGGCGTAAACCACTGGTATGGCTGTATCTCTTCTAATGACTTTATCCATCATGGCTTTATACACGAACAAAGTAGAGTTGCAACACATAAAACTTACTGAATTAACTTTTTTGCAAGTCTGTGTCTATTTTCATACAAAAACAAAACGAATCAAGATAAATTAACATTATGAAGACAGCACTGCTTGAGAAATGTCAAACAAAAACAAGCTTACCAGGAGGGCCAAATTACTCACCCCACCAAAGGCCGAATTTATCTTCACCCTTCTCACCAACATCACATAGAATATTTACTATCCTACATCCTCAACAATAAAGCCTAGGGTTCTTTTTCTATGAGCTATAATCTAAAGATTATGTCGCCAAGTTGGAAAAGCCAGTGCCTAGGATAAAGCAGCCCCCTCAGCAAGCTAACTTGTGATCCAGATGTATTCTTTAGACAAGGGACTACTATTTAATGACAGTGCTTTACCTTGGTAAACAGGTAGAATGGAGCCACAGAAAGGCAGGTGAGCTAATTTCAGGATGAAATGTGACTCACTTCACCCTCCTCCACCCCCCAGATCCAAGTACAGCTCGTGCCAAATGGTTCTGCTCTGAAGCTAAAGCTACAGATGTGCCCCCCCCCTGACAGATATTCTTTCTTTCTTTCTTTTTTTATTTTTTGTCAATCATGGGACTTGAACTCAGGGCTTGGAAGTTGTCCCTGAGCTTTTTCACTCAAGGCTTTACCTCATTGAGCCAGAGCTCCACTTTTGGTTTTCTGTGATTAATTGGTAGCTAGGATTAGAGGTACCCAGCTTCTAACAGATATTCTTGATGACATAATAATATTGGAATAAATGCATCCCAAAGTTCTACTCTTCAGGATTTGTTTAGAAATACTGAGTGTGTCCTCAATCAGCAAAAACTGAGAATTTACTATATGCTAAACACCACAGGTAAACCAAACAGGCAATCCAATTACTTTATATTCTGAAACCCAACCCCTATATGCATATTAGATACAGCATAGACAAAGCCAAACAAGAAGCTGGGCATCCATGGTTCACACTGTAATCCTAGCTACTTAGGAAGTTGAGATCTGAATATCAAGGGTTGAAGCCAGACCAGGTAAGAAAGTCTGTGAGATTCTTATCTTCAATTAACTGCCGCCCTCCCCCAAAAAAGCCAAAAGTGGAGCTGTATCTCAAGTGGAAGAGCACTAGCCTTGAGCAAAAAAGCACTGGGATAGTGCTCAAGCCCCAGGACTGGAACATCATCATCATCATCATCATCATCATCATCATAGTTTGTAGTTAACCTTGAAAAAAATTGGTTTTCTCAGAGTTAATCTTCCCACTCACTTGTGCCTTTTGAGAACAATTGCTTTTTTTTGCCCTCTGGAAGTTTGTTGCTGGAATAAATTGCTTATTAAGTATGTTTGTTCACTGAGAACTTAGTGACACACATGTTATTTTCCTTCTATTTCTGTCCCAGGAGAAATGACAGTCCATCTTTCCAGTCCTTTTTTTCCTCCTCTCTTTCATAAATGCTTCTGTCTTTGGAACCCACAAGGTTCTGACCTTCTCATTCCCCAGGATCGCATATAAGTGTGAAACTTCAAGAACCAAATGAAGTCACCAAATGAAGCTGGTGTGAGCCCCCATGCTCATGCCTGGCTATGGACAATACTTTAAGCAGCACAAATACCCTGAGGAGAAAGGAAAGGCAGTTGAAAAGGCAGGGGAGGGAAGAAGCCTGTAAAGGAGCATGCATCCAAATGCTTTTGGAGTTAGCACATGTCTGATGCTCCGAGTCTAACGCTGTATATTTGAAGGCAATCACCACTGGAGCACAAAAATAGCCATGCGTGAGAAGCACAACGCTGCAGCACCATCACCAGGACAAACACAACTCTCGTCTCCAGGGGAAATGGAAAAGCAAAGCTGCAAGTGCGCAGCGGCATTTCCTGCCTGCTGCACACACGCCATCTCCTCCCCTTCTGTTTTTTAAAGACTGGTTGTTTGTTTTTTTAATTGGGAGCACTTTTAGGCTCACAGCAAAATCTGGAAGGTACAGCAACCTGTTATGCACCTCCTCATACCAATCTCCCTCTTCTTACCTTCTAGTAGGCTGGCCATTACCAACATCTCTCACAGAGTGCAATGAACCTGCACTGACACACCATTATCTCCAAAGTGCATAGGTCATATGGGAGTTCACTCTGGTTGTGGACTCTATGGGTCTGGACAGATAACCAATGACAGGCTGGGACTGGTGACTCACATCCTAGAACTCAGGAGGCTAAGATCTGAGGATCGCGGTTCAAAGCCAGCCTGGGCACAATGGTCTGTGAAACTCAACTCGAATGAACCAGCAAAAAGGTGGAAGTGGAGCTGTGACTCAAGTGGTAGAGTAGCAGCCTTGAGGAAAAATAGCTAAGGGACAGCACCCAAGCCCTGAGTTCAAGCCCCAATACCACTGCACACATGCACACACACACATACATACACACACATGTACACACACAAGTATGACATATTCATCATTATGCTTTCCTAGAGACAAGTTCTATTGTCCTAAACATGATCTGTGTTCTCTTCCTATTCACCCTCTCCTCCCCTGCCCTCTACACAATCACCGGCCTTCTGTCTCAACAGTTTGCCCTTCTCACATCTTATAGCTGTAGCCTTTTTACATTGTCCTCTTTCCTAGGAAGATGCATTCAAGTGACTCTATGTCTTTTTATCATTTGACAGCTCATTTTTTTTCCTCAATAGCACTGGATAACATTCTGTTGTCTAGACCTCTTAACTATGATATTTAAAGCTTACTTGCTAACCAGGAAATGACACAATGTGCATAGAGGAAGTTTAGACCTAGAGAAGGAAGAGAGAAGAAGAATAGTCTAGAGCAAATTGCCAGATTTTAAGATGTTTGTTCACAAACACCAAGGGCTAGGATATTAGTCCTCTCTACTATGTGTGACATCCGAGTTTGATCCCTAGCCCCACAATAAAGTAAAATAAAATAAATAAACCCAAAAATTTATTTTTTTTAAGTTTTAGTATTATTAATTACAAGGAAAAAGGAAAAAAAACTAAACAGATCCTGAAATTCCTTCAGACAGAGAGTGCGTTCTATTTCCTTGAGGAAAATCATTGACTAGTTGGGAAGGATGAATCCATAAAAATCTGGATCCCTGAATCTATGGGGGTTTTCCCCCCTCAAAGATAGAATATAACAAAAATAACATTTTCTATGAGTTTTCTTGATACCCGACATCAGGCAAATCTTCTTGAGTTATCTATCATCAGACATTCCTGTGCTTGAGGAGCACTAAATGCCATCAGTTTGAGATAACTTGCTAAGTCATTATTACACAAAGCAAGCCTATCAATGAGGAGCACGGAGCTTGTGAGGGGCAGGCACCATGTTTCGGTTTCATTTCCTGGTACAAAGTGGGATACAATAAATAGCAGGCAAACAAACACTGCTGTCTCCGCAAGGATGCTGTGAGTATCTGGGGAGTGTCTGGCTGTGATACCTTCCTCTCATTTCACACATCTTCCCAACTGCCAACTAATGACAGCCTAGGGATTCCTAAAGCCAGTACAGAGTGCTGATTCCCTTAAGATCCACAAAGACCGTGGCATGTCTGAGACACACTGCTTCTCCCTATGGGAAACAGAAGCTTGTCATCATCACGTGTGTGGTCTGTGGTTTGATACTTTGATCCCTAAGTATAATTCTCCCATCCTAGTGAATGCTGACACAACTTTTCTGAGGGTGAAGATGATAATACACCCAACCATCATGCATCATCCTGCCAGCCCTTCATTAGCTTTGCACTCACCAGACAGCAAGGATGTTTTTATTTCTTGTATGTTAGCTGTGCACTCCCTTCTTTTGAAGAAGTCTGTTCCACAACAAATAAGGAGTGAAGAGGGAAATTTTTTAAAGGTTCAGGAGTGAGTGAGTCTTGAAGCCATCTATTTTCCTTGTACTTCGTAGCAATTTTCCCTAAGTCCATGAACTAGCAAATGATTGGATCTGTGGAAATTTAAGTGGGATGCAGCAGCCCTTTCAAATTAAAGAACTCTGTGAGATAACTCAACAGATGTATGAAAAATAAACTAGGAGGGAACACATACTCTCTGCTGAATAACAAGCATCACTTCTTTTACTTGTTTGGAGAGTTTAAAATATTTCCTTATACTGACGATTATAGAAATGATATTGAAAAAAAACTTGTATCAAAGATGCAATGTGCAAGGTGGGCCTGAAATCTCAGTTCTGCACTCAGCTGACCACAGGCCCCATCTGCCAGCAGGAGTGAGGAATGAAAGGAGCTGGAGAAACAAATCACCTGCACTCTTCACCACGTGCTCACACCATAAAGAAATATTGGAAGCATCCAACTAAGCCGGGGAGAAAAAAATATTCTAGAAGTAGTTTTCTAACAAGCATTTTTCTAACAAGTAACTTACAATTACTAAGGAAAGAGCCATACTTATAAGGCACTCAGAGTGTGACACCGGGCCAGCTGTCCGGCTGGGATCCAATCTATGGGAAGAGAGTCGGTAATGCTCAGAAGAGAGAACACTGCACTTTCATTACGTCACAGGAGACTTGACTTAAGGGAGACGCTATGGCAACTATGAGGCACTTGTTTGTGACCACCAGGGTCAATAGAGAAGGCAGCTGTTAAGGACAAGGACTCAACCTTGTCACAAGTGGCAGGATTTCCCACGGGATCAGTTTGTTTGGAAGCTGTACGCATGCCTTTGTTGGAGTCCGTTGGAGTCCCTTTGGGAGGTGGTAAGCAGAAGGCTACAGATCCAATCCAGGGGCTCGCAGTTGCAAGAAAAGTGACCTTACGCTACATCTAGTCCCGGGCTGACGTGTGGGAATGGGTGTGGAGCTGGGAGGGTCTGAAGAGGAAAGCTCGGGTGGGCTTCAAGGAGAATCAAGAGATGGGGATCCTCCTTCCCCCTTTGCTTTTCACTCTTTTCCCTCTTTCCCTCATCTTTTCCTTTTCTATCAGATCTCATCTTACCAATTTTTCTTTTTCACTGATCATGGCAGAAATTACTGTGTAGAAAAAGAGGTTAAGAAGGATTCTTTCAGCCTCCATCTCCTTCTGGGATTTCCAGGACAAAGAAGTCCTTCTGATTTACCTATAGTGTGGTTCAGGGCCCCAGGAGAATATTAGTGACTCATGGCATTTGGGGCGAGAGCCTTAGCATTCGATGTTGTGCTGCCTGATTTTGTCCTCGGTGGTTGCGTATCTCCTGCAGTGGCTTCTGGGAAAGCGTATTTGAGCATTTGGTCCTAAGATCTTAAACCTCTCTCAATCTCTGATCAACAGAGACCCCACCAATCACACATGACTGGAGATTACCCACAACAAGAAGATATTTTCAAGTTTGTAGAGACTAAAACTAATAAATCTACATTTTATCAGATTTTTTTTCCCCCACAAGAAATCTGTGAAATGGAAATACCTGAATTGTTCTTTTTGTTTTTTACTAAACTGGGGCTCAGAAAAACCAGGCACTTCTCTGGAGTTTGGGAGAGAAATTTAGTTTTTCTTCTTGGAACTGATCCAGCAGAAACTGATGAGATAGCTAGCTCATGGCCTGTTTTTTTAGACAAGCAATTTAGGGTTGGAGAATAAAATTTCTGAAGATATAAAAGTAAGGGCCTGAGGCAATCACGAAAGTGTTCCAGAAGGATCTGTCTCTACAACATAGGAAGCATGTTGCCTTAGGCTATCCATATATTACAGACTTAAGCATTAGCATCACAAATAAGGAGGTAACTTATGTGAAGTACACACAGCCCCTACTTTGAGAACAGTACGAAGAATTTCCTCCAGCTTTTGTTGTTGTTGTTGTTGGTCCTGTGGCCTGAACTCTGGGCCTGGGCGCTGTCCCTCAGCCCTTCAGCTCAAGGTTAGTGCTCTACCACTTGAGCCACAGCACCACTTCCAGATTTTTTTGCTTATGTCGTGCTGAGGAATCGAACCCAGGGCCTCATGCAATGCAAGGTAACCACTGAACCACCTTCCCAGCCCTCCTCCAGCTTATAAGTACTGATATACCTTGAGAAGGGAACTGATGATTCAATTGTAAACCAGCTGGCCCTGATATTGACAGTTCTTCCCATTTCTTTCTTTTTCTGGTGTGTGTGTGTGTGTGTGTCAGTTATGGGGCTTGAACTCTGGGCCTGGACGCTGCCCCTGTACTCTTCAGCTTAAGGTGAGCACTTGAGCCACAGTGTCACTTCTGTTTTCCTATTGGTTTATTGGAGATGAGAATCTCACAGACTTTCCTGCCTGGGCTGGCTTCGAACCGCAATCCTCAGATCTCAGCCTCCTGAGTAGCTAGGATTATAGGCGTGAGCCACCGATGCCCACTCCATTTCTTAGAAAAGATCATCTATTGAATTTGCTGTTACAGGATGAAAAGAGTCACTGTGTTTAAAAGCCATTATGCCTTTATTTATTTAGATAATTTTTTTTTGCCAGTCCTGGGGCTTGAACTCAGGGCCTGGGCTCTGTCTCTGAGCCTCTCTGTGCTCAAGGCTAGCACTTTACCACTTGAGCCACATCACTACTTCTGGCTTTTTCTGTGTATGGATACTAAGGAATTGAATCCAGGGCTTTATGCATGCTAGGCAAGCACTCTACCACTAAGCCACCTTCCCAGCCCCTGGGTGCTGGGAAGCTTTTGTGTTCAAGGTTAATGCTCTACCACTTGAGCCACAGCTCCACATCTGACTTTTTGCTGGATAAATGGAGGTAAGCGTCTCATGGACTTTCCTCAGATCTCAACCTCTCCAAAAGCTAGGATTATACATGTGAGCCACCCATGCCTGGCTTACGCCTTTATTCTTAGAAACAGAGTGCTACTAATTATATATTTAAGATGTCATTATTTGCTAGAAACCTCCATGTTAAAATTCATGGAATTTTTGCCTTGTCCCACAAATCTCATCCTTTGTTATCCCACATACTGCTTCCCCCCTAGGATATAATTTATTTCTTACAATCATTTAATATAGACCATCAAGGACCTTGAATTTCTCAGGTAGACTTGATTAGACTTTTTTTAACTCAGCATATTTTTATAGTTACCCATTAGAGCAATTATGCAGTTTTAGGAAGACCTATGTTCATTTCTATACTGCAACAACAAACACATTTGAGGACAAAGTTTTCTGTTGTCAAAACCTAGTGCCTATAACTGTATAGAAAAGTATCAGTACTATGAAGGTATAATTTATGAAATCTGGGTGTCTTTGTAATGTCAATTCTGTGCTATCCAAAACAAGTGTTTTCCACCTATCAAAATTGTGATATATGTCATTTATGAGACAACTATGAAGGCCTTATCTATTCTTGGTTAGCTTACTTTCTAGATGCTTAGTTTCTCTTGCCAGTTTCATTGGTATGGTATGTTTTCTTAAACCTTTTAGTTGGTTCATATCTTTCTAGTTGGAAACCTTTTTTTCATTTTTTAACTGTATGAAAGATATTCTAAAATGACAGGAATTATAAACATAACAAAATCCACGATTTTACAAAGAAAAACTAGTATATGTAAAGAAATAGCATTGGTTACAGTAAATGAAAGGCTCCAGACAGAACCTAGAAACTTCCTAGCCTACAATTAAAATGTGATCCTCATGTTAGCCTAATGAGGACACACCCCACTGGGGTTTGAACTCAGGGCCTCATACTTGCTAGACTGGAGCAGTACCACTAAGCCACATCTCCAGCCCTGTGCTATGTGTTCTTAGGGGAAGGGAAAGAGAGGGCTTGGAAAGGAACAAAATGGGGGCAGGTGTGGTAGAATGACATAATAGAAGATTGGGGAGTTGGGATCTTTACATCATGAGCCCTGACCCCGTATTTCATAGTAAATATATTTAATAGAGATATTTAAGTAGATGACGAGCACACAGAAACAATAACAGAGACTAATAGATAATAAATCTCAATTTTCTTCCCATCGACAAAGGTCTGTTACTCAGTGCTTTGATGCAGCTTAAGGGAAAAAAGATGTATTATTCATAAGATCCTATCAACCCATAAAGGTAAGATTAAAGTCTCAAATGACCCTAGAATAGAATTTAGATTCCTGCCGTGTGTGAAACACAAGAGAGGGAGGTGAGAGGCGACTCATATATTATTCTTGGAACCAGGAATTTACTCCACATTAAGTTGTCAAGGTGATAGATGGCAAGAAGCAAAGTTCTAGGGAAGATAAAAGGTTATCGGTTTCAAAGAAGCATTAGAAGGAAGAGGTCCTAACTAAGGAATGTTTTGTTACTAGGTGTACCTGGTTTTGAAATAAATGTTTTTTCCCCCCACAGCATTCTCTACCACCCCTACAGACACGGAGGAGGCTTATCTTTGTGATTATTTTCCCCTTCCAAATGAATGTTTTTTTGGTTGCATATTCTCCAAAGCCCAAGGAGAATGATGATATTCTCCAAAGCCCAAGGAGAATGACGATGTGTAACAGGGACACAAGAACTTTATAAAACACATCACAGATGCTGTCTTCATTTTAAATATACCTGGGGGTGGGGTGGGGGGTGGGGTCATTCCCAATCTCATTGATATTATAAAAGTTACCCTAAAGCTAAGTAAGAATCAAATTAAGAATTCATGAACCTCCTCAAAATTCAAATGTGTCAAAAAAAAAAAAAAAAAGGTTGATTAGAAATCTCAGGACTGTAGGAGGGGAAAAGCAAGAAGTCTACACACAAATTCTACACACAAGTCCACGAAACAAAATCCTTTGAAATCCCTGTGAACTCCCATTTCTTCTACCTGCGTGTTCTAGTGAATGGCTCCATGAGCATTTTTTACCTTCAACCATTTGCCTGATGGACTGAGGAATACCTTATTAGAGAAGGAAAAGAGAATGTCAGCCCGTTACAGAAATCAGTATGGGGATTAACCCTGACCACGAGCTCAGGATCCCAAACTCGCTGGGGTGTTGGCTGGCACTCGCTCTTGATGTCTGAATGAAGTCTACCCAGATTGTTTTTTTAAGATGGTCACTGAAATAATTCTCTTGTCTTGTGCTCCCACCCCCAATTCAGAAAGCAGGAAATGTCTTTCCTGTGTAACAATCACAAGGCAGGTTCCCAGGGGCTTCCATTTCTCTAATTCCTGTGTCTGGTTTTTAACAGCTAACTATATTTATCACAGTCTGCCTGGGGCTGTTGTGGCTTTGGTCATAATAAGATAACCTGGTCAGCAAGCAGAGATCTGAAGCAATCTGATTTTTCCAGGAAGCCACATGCTGGCTGTTTAGGATTTGGTCTCTCTTATTTAATGTGTTGGGTTTGGGACTAGTGATGTTTATAGCACAAAGCTGGGTGTTTATACTACTGATCCCACAGAGGGTATGCCTGTACAGGAATAGGATATGCATACCACTAAGGTTCTCCTGGCTTACACAGTTTGTGTTTGTTTCTTGTGTGGACAGATGTAATCTAAGGAATGCACTTCATACAGGCTTTTATTCCATAGCAACTTTGAAAATAGCTACTGGGGTGGAAATGACTTAAGATTAGTCAGATGAGCAACACAAGTAAGGATTATAATCCTTTTACATCACAGCAAGAAAGAATCAACAAACATCCTTACAATAGATAAAAGTCTCACTAGCACTGGTAGTGGCTCGCTCACACCTGTAATGGTAACTACTAAGGAGGCTGAGATCTGGGGATCGTGGTTCAAAGCCAGCCTGTGAGGAAAGTCCATGAGACTCTGATCTCCAATTAATTACCAGAAAACTGGAAGTGGCTCTCTGGCTCAAGTGGTAGAGCACTAGCCTTGAGCTAAAGAGCTCAGGGACAGCACTCAGGCCCAGAGTTAAGGCCCCATAACCACCACCACCAAAATAACCCCCCAAAACAACAACAACAACAAAAAACAGATAGACTCCATTCCCAGTGTTTTCAAAGCTGCATTGTATTAGACCTATATGTATACCACTTTTTTTTTGTTTTGGTGCCAGTCTGGGGTCTTGAACTCAGGGTCTGGGTGCTAACCCTGAATTTTTGTGCTCAAGGTGAGCACTCTACCACTTAAGCACACCTCCACTTTTGGCTTTTTAGTGTTAATTGGAGGCAAAAGACTCATGGACTTTCTTGTCTGGGTTGGCTTTGAACCATGATCCTCAGATCTCAACCTCCTGAGTAGCTATGATTACAGGTGTGAGCTACTGGTACCTGGCTAGTATACCACATTTAAGGAGTAGACAGATAACCAGATAATCAACTATTATCTGCAATTAAAAAAATACTCAAGCTGTTGGATGACCACTTTATTGTGATCAATTTATCATTTAGCATTAGTAGAGTGAAGCCTCTATTTTTCCTTTTGGGGGGGAGTGTTGGTCATGGGCTTGAACTCTGGTCCTGGGAACTGTCCCTGAGCTCTTTAGCTCAAGGCGAGCACTCTACCACTTGAGCCACAGTGCTACTTCTGGTTTTCTGGTGGTTTATTGGAGATTAGAGTCTCATGGACTTTCTTGCCTAGGATGGCTTTCAACTGCAATCCTCAGATCTCGCCTCCTGAGTAGCTAGGATTACAGGTATGAGCCACCAGTGCCCAGCTTGAAGCCTCTATTTCTATCTTAGACTTTGCTTTGTTGTATTTTCAAACTTAGGAATTAACTTGCTTCGTAAGATTCAAAAGAATGTGTTTATACCTTTTTTTTCCCCAAAGGAAAAGATCAAGGCACAAACTATATTTCAACTATTTTAATATCATTTTGGAAATAAAAAAGGAATTTAAGCTTTACAGAGAACGCTTTGTCAAAAGTTATCAGCCATTAAGCCACTTCACAGGATTATCATAGCAGAGCTGAAATAAGAGCTTAAATTCCTTTCCTCAGGAGGAGTGCTTGCATTTGCAATATAGATCTTGGGTGGCTTTACTTTCCTCAATTATTTATACCATGTTATTTGTTTTTTTCATTAATGTTTACTACAGAAAATGCTTTTTTTCTAGCAGCATGTAATGAATAGCCTTTAGAAAACTTAATTTCTAACTTAGCAAACTGATACTTTTTAAAACTTTATATCTTCCCATTTTAGTTCATTTTACACTTGTTTAAAATAGTGTGTCACAAACCAAACTTTGACTATGCAATATGGGCGACCGTAATGCTTCCATAATACTTGAGAGCTGTGCATTGGGATGGACGGCACTCGCTAGAGTGCCAGCCTGCGATCTGATTCCTGGCTATGTTCTTTTTGAATCTGGTATAAGTTACCCAACCTTTTATACTTCCAAATCCTCAACTGAGAAGTGGAACCTATTCTACATCCACAGATTCATCCTGGGGATGTAAGACAGTGCACACAGACCAGGTCCTCCATCTGTTACTCAATGCCAGTGTGATTCACATTCAGGATAGGAAGATTCAAACCCACATATGTCCTAAGAACCCAAGATTGTTGGGTTCTGAATACCATATTCTATATTCCTTGAGACTCTGCTCATCTCAAGTTCTAACTTTGCATTCCTAATGTTCTTGAGGCACATGACGGTGTCCTCACGTGAGAAAGTACTGCCTGGGTATTTCTGTCATCTTTAGAGGATCACCTTTGTAAAGGGCGCCTGCTGCACTGTGGGGGTTTGGGTTCAGCATCATGTACCTTGCACCATGCAAAGGAGGAAGGGATTGGAGCAAGGAATTGGGGCTCAAATGTTCCATCCCCTACGAATTCTCAGCCCTGTATTCTGTATCCTGTATTCTGACAGCGTAGACACATTTCTCAGAACGCTGGCATCACAGACTGCACTGTGTATACTCAGACAAGGGGCATGGGATTTCTTTTTAAAGGCTCTCAAGATGAAAAAGCCCCACCTAGGTAACATATCTTACATGAGAGGCGATAGGATGGGGTCAGAGTGGTCCGTGGGGTGTTCTTACAGCTTCTGTATGGCAGCAGTGGTTGCAGGGCTGTGCTACAGAACAAGAGCTCTGACTGTGGGCCAGTCACCCATCTCTCTCAGGTGACGTCCACTAGAGACATTTTGGTAGAGACCCTCTCATTTTTATCCACTTGGTTCCCAGTTCATTACTTGTCCTTATTGGCTGACTGTGTCCTTGCCTTTTTCCATATCTCCTCCAGCCCTGGCAAATGCAAACCTGAGAACTGCTCCCCTGGGCTTGCTGTACAGTCCTGCAGTTCTGCTGAAAGCTGGGCACAGTCACAAATGGAGGACAGATTTACAGTCCTGCTGTGCTGTCACCTCTGCTTACATCCCCAGCACGCCATTTCGTCTTGGCTCTTTTTCCTTTAGGCCCCCAGTCCTCTACACCTTCCTGTCCCCATTCCTAGCTCCCTCCCTCCCGGACAATCTTGTAGCAGACTTGCTGCTGCTTTCTGCCTCATAGAGAAGCCGGAAATGGGATGGTGTCATCTCCATCTCTCTGCCCCTCTTCCAAGTACAACGGCTATCACTTCCAGGGTGGTAGAAGATACCTTCTTCCCCCCAGTCCAGGGGCTCCTTCCACATGGGTCCTGATCTGTCCCTCCCTCCAGAAGATGAGGATTCATCTCTAAACCTGAATCCTGAGTCTAACAGCCACCTGCTTATCTGGATGGTTCACAGACATCTCACTTGTCAAAGCTGATAGAATTCACAAACTTTATAGACCATGATAATAACAATTTGCCTTGTGAACATTAAAATGTATTTGTGACTTTAAGTATCACTATCCCACAATACTGTGAAATTTGTGAAATTTACGTAATCACTTAATCTCAATAAAAAATTAGTTAAGAAGGGCTGGGAAGGTGGCTCAGTGGTAGAGCGCTTGCCTTGCATGCATGAGGCCCTGGGTTCAATTTCTCAGCATCACATAAGCAAAAAGAAAAAAGCTGTAAGTGGTGCTGTGGCTCAAGTGGTAGAGTGCTAGCCTTGAGCTGAAGAGCTGAGGGACAGCACCCAGGCCCAGAGTTCCGGCCCCATGACCGGACTCCCAAAAAAAAATTATTTAAGAAAAAAAGCTTTCAGGCCTACAAATCTAAGGGTCATCTTTGATGTCCTTTTGTTGTCACATTTAACATTTTATCTTGCAGCAGATCTTGGTGGCTTTTCCTTCAAAATATATCCCAAATTACCACTTCCATCTGTCTAAGCTACTGGATTCTTCTCTTCCTTAATTAGTACACTAGCTTTCCAAAATCCCTCCCTTTCCCCTTTGTCTGTCTGTCTGTCTGTCTATCTGTCTGTCTGTCTGTCTGCCTGCCTGCCTGCCTGCCTATCTACGTACCTATCCCTATCATCTATTTATATTTCCAAGTAAATCTATCTTTCTATCTCTATCTGTCAATCTATCTCTATTATCTATCTATCCATCTATGTATCTACCAATATCATCTATCAATCTGTAGCTATCTATCCATCTACCTCATCAACCTACCACCTAGTTTTCTATCATCTAGCTTTCTATCTCTATCATCTATCTAGCTATCTAGCTAGCTATCTAGCTAGCTAATGCTAGGGATTAAACCCAGGAACTTCCATATTGCTAGGTAAATTCTATACCACTGAGCAACATTACTGGTCCTTGATTTTTGTTATTTTTTGCAAACAGGGTCTCATGTTTGCCCAGGCTGGTCTTAGCTGGTTTTTTAAGACAAAGTCTCACTACATAGTCTAGCCTGGCCTAGGACTCATCATCTTCCTGTCTCTACTCCTGAGTGCTGGGATTATAGGCATGCACCACCATACACACAGCTCTATATTATATTCCCAACAGCTGGAGTGTTTTTATTAAAACAGCAGATCATGACAACCCTTTGCTCAGAATCCTTCAAGCATGTCCCATTTAAATCAGAGAAAAGCCCTGGGCTGTTGGCTGATGGGACTGCTACAGTCTGGCACCTGCTTTAGTATATGGTCCCTAGCTTCTCCTTCAACCCCTGCTTGCTTGTTCAGACTGAGAAGATTGTCACAAACTTCCTATGTCACCAGAATCACTTAGAAAGTGTCAGGACTCCTTGGGGAAAGTCTTCACAACTGTCCAGGTAGTGGCCTATTCTGCTGCCCAGAACTGAGCTGAGCATCTGCTCCCTCTCTGTTCTCAGGCACAAAGAAAAATAAACAAGCTTAGACTTAGGACCTACCACACTTAACCCTCATGGAGCATTCAATATCACTTCAAACATACATGTGATGTATCAAGGGACATGCCTACATATAAGGTCACGCAAACCACAGCAGTCCAATGATTTAGCTTCCTACTTAGCATTTTTACCATTCTCTCAGCCCAGATACATCTGACCAATTAGTGGTCATTTATACCATGAGTATTGTTGCTTAGCAACACAGTTCACATTCTACCGCTGTCAGGTCTCCAGGGAAACAGAGCTGAGGTACACACACACACACACACACACACACACACACACACACACAGAGTCAAATTCTGGACAAAGTGAGGGGTCCACACGTTGACACTTTGTCATTCTGACCCTTGCTCTTGCTGTTCTTTCTGTCTGGAAGGCTCTTCTGGAATATCTGCCATGACTCAGTGCCAATCTTCCTTCAATTCCTCAGCTAAAAGTCATATCTGACCAGCTGGGACCACCTACTCCCTTTAAGTATGCTTTATTTCCCTTTTTGTTTTTCCATTGTCCTTTTCACCGTGCAACATGTAGTTCCAAGCAATCACTTTCTGTTCATGGTTTCTCGTCTCTGGTTTCAGTTACCCCAGGGTCAATGGTGGTCCAAAAATATTAAATGGAAAATTTCAGAGGCAAACAATTCATAAAGTTAAAATTGCATGTCCTTCTGGGTCCCATGAGATTAGTTGCTTAGCAACCATCTTGGGTTCAGACTGATTGTCCAGGTCTCTCAGTTGTGTTCAAGTGATACTTGTCGTTTAAAAAGGCCACACAGCACAAAAGTATTTGATGTTGGCAAATCAGATATGCCAAAGACGTAAAGTGCTTCCTTAAAGTGAAAAGATAAATGAAAAGATTTTCAATTAAAATCCACATTCAGATTTCTTTCTCTTTCTCTCTTTGTCTTTTTTCTTTCTTCTTTCTCTCTTTCTCTCTTTTTTCTTTTCTTTCTTCCCTTCTTGTATTGGAGCTTGAACTCAGAGCCTGGGCAACATCATTGAGCTATTTTACTTAAGGGTAGCACGCTACCATTTAAGCTTACAGCTCTACGTCTGGCTTTTTGGGTAGTTAATTGGAGATAAGAGTCTCATGGACTTTCCTGTTTGGATTGGCTTTGAACCAAGATCCTTAGATCTCAACCTCTGGAGGAACTAGGATTTCAGTGTGAGCCACCAAAGCCCAGCTCATTTATGCAGATTTCTAAGATCCGTGGTAAGAACCAACAACAGAAAAACACGAGGTTGAATAATACAGTTTCAAGCATTCCCTGGAGAATTTTTAGATAGATCCCCAGGAAATCATTGTATATGGCTTATTAATCTTACTTATCTACTCACTTCTTCCTCCACAGAATTTCAAGAGTATGGGGATTTATCTTTGATTTTTTCCCCCTCCTTTATCAACAGTTCTTAGTAGAACAAAACCTGACACACAGTAAGATTCTTCAACTATCTATGAATAAACTTATTTATGAATAAATGAATGCTGTTTCTCTCTTTCAGACTCTAGCTTCTCACTGGGGCCTTTCTTTTCTTGGGTGGGGAGGGGAAAATGTTTTCGGTGACCACAGAAATGCATCCTGGATCCAAACTGCCTGGGTTTGAATAAGGCTTTGTTATCCACCTTGGGCCGTTAACTTCTGTGCCTTGGGAAAATAATCTTAGACTTGTCATGAGAAGAAATGACTTACAATATGCACAAAGTGTCCATGAACATGCCAAACACATAGAAGCAGCGAAGGTGGCCATGTAGCGCTGTGATTTCCACACTGTCAAATGTATTGGTCTGTTCTTTGCTCTTCTGGGTGACCTTCTTAAAGGTCATAGTCACTATACTGTCTCTATTTAAACTTTTATCCAGTTTTCCCACCACTAAAACTAAACTTTTTTTTTTAAATTGTGAAAATACCATACAGAGGGGTTACAATTACGTGGGCAAGATAATGAGTACATTTCTTATCAAGCATTGTTGCCTCCTCCTTTGTTTCCCCTTCCCATCCTTTCCCATGTCCCCACCCCTGCACCCCCCCTTCCCTCTCCAGGCCCCCCCTACTGCTAGCTGAAACTAAACTTTTCTAAGGGGTCTTCTTTCTATTTTTCTGTGACTTGGCTGAAAACTGCCTGCCCGTCTCTACCACACTTTCCTTCAGCTCTTAGGTGTCTTTCTTACAGCTACCCCTTTTCCAGCCTCCCGAGAGGCCTCTCTGCTTCCCCCGTGGTTTCCCTTCTCTTCATTCTTCCCTGCTGTGTAGTTGACACAGCTGACATCATTTCTCTCATGACCTTCCCAGTGGCAGAATCTACTTCCAGGAAGAGCACACACAAATAGTATGAAACCTATGCCAGTCCCTCAAAGGTTCAAAGGTTCAAAGATCCCAGTTCTTCTTCCTCCCTATTTCCAGCTGCTTCTCTAAGTTTTAATGTAACCATTCATTACCTTTTGTATTATTCCCCAGCAGAGTGGAATGTCTGTGGACACTTGCTACACAGCTTCTTCTGGTTGTAAGGGCACTAAGTCCCCTAAGCTTGGTGGCCAGCACATAGCAGCTATGTAAAATACTTCAGGACTTAATGGGCAGATACACAGCATTTATGCAGAATATATTTTGATTGGATTCCATTTTAATTCAGAACTAAATATGAGGTAAAATAATGATACCTCACCAAAATATCAGTTCATCCAAAAACCTTATAATACATATATATGTACTATAATAGATAGCATATATCATACTATATTATGATATATGCTACATATTATAGAATATTTTATAGTATTAATATAAATACATTACATATAGAAATATATAATTATATATAAATTATAAAATACATAAATATATAATATGTTACCATATTATATAGAACATTATATATTATATCCTGTATATTACATAAATAATATAGCAAAGATGCTATACAGTACACATGCCCTATGTAAATATATAATATATAGCATACACCCTATATTTCCCAGTTGGCATGGCATTGTGAGTGTCCATGCTATACCTCACTGTGAAGCAAACTGTGAAATATACGGAATGCTCTGGTGTTAGCAACATTAATCCTTACTTGAGTGGATGGAGTATTATAAGTTCCCCATTTACCTTATTAGAAATATTGGACTCCTGACCAGGATGACAAATGTCATTTACAAACAGAGAAGAGTAATTTCACACTTCAAAAAAAAAAAAACCCAAAAAACACCCAATCAAACAGCGAACTGTCTTTGGCCTTTTTTTTGGCCGGTCGTGGGACTTGAACTCTGGGCCTGGGCACTGCCCCTCAGCTCTTCACTTGAGCCACAGCACCACTTCTCGCTTTCTGGTGGTTTACTGGAGATGAGTCTCACGGACTTTCCTGCCCAAACTGTCTTTGAATCGTGATCCTCAGATCTCAGCCTCCTGAGTAGCTAGGATGACAGGCGTGAGCCACCGGTGCTCAGCTTGTCTTTGGCCCTTTTTTGTGGTGATAGAGATGGAACCCAGGGCCTCAGTCTAAACAAGGGCTCAGCGACTGAGCCACATGCTGTCCCCACAGAGCTGGCTCTCTGAAGAGGTCTCACTGCCCTGGCATCTTGCCCCAGCCCCGCCTCCACCCCGGGCAGGCACCCACCTGTAGAGTACATCCAAACACGCCAATCATCAGCATGGCCACCGACAGGTAATCGGTAAACACGTCCCACCACGGCTTCAGCACCCGAAAGGCAGGCTGCTGCTCCGAGAACTGCCGGAATTCTGTCACCGGAATCATGTTTCTGGGAAAGGAGAGACTGCTGGTGAGTATGAATAATGCATCTGCAGGCACCACATACTACACGTACCAGGATCTGAAACCAAAACACTGTTCTTGCAGTCCAAGCCCAGCCCTGCATCCACAGGAGGAGGGTGGGTTCCCCTAGGGAGTCCCCACCCAGTCCCCATCCTCCCCGTACCACATCCCACAGGGCACGAGAGCCCCTCCAAAAGTCCCTTCCTCAACCCCCACTTCCCTCACAGACAATACAAAGACATTCGCAGGAATGGCCCCACCTTGGGAACTGTTTTTGCTGTTGATCACACTTTCAGCTGCTCTGAACTGTCATTTCAGTATCCCCTGATGTGCATGGTTTACTGGACTCTAGAAGACATCTTGCTTACATTACCAGGAAGAAAAAATACTGTCACATGGTCTTTGTCCTCTAAGAGATCTTTTTGTCTGTGTGCTTTTGATATTTTTTATACTTCTTATACTGCTCTAATGTTATTATGAGGGAAACATCCTGAGAAATCAGGGTTGCCCTGGAAACCTGTAATAGTTTGAATAAGTATACCCTAAAGGGCCATGGGAAAAAGGTTCCATGCCAGCTTGTGGGATTACTGACAGGCGGAGGAACCTTTAAGAGGTGGGGCCTAGTGGAAGGAAGGTAGGTCACAAAGGTCATGCTCTTGAAGAGGATTGAAGGGGGGACCAGAGCCATTTCCCCTGGCTCTTTACTTGCCTGTCATTTGCCTCTCATCATAACTAGTGTCTTGTAGCAGGCCCCAAAGCAATGAGCCAACAGACCAGGGACTGAAACCTTTCTACTTTGCAAGTTGATACTGCAGCTAGTTGTTACTGTGCCACAGAGCTGACTAACATAAAACTCCTATCTGTAAGTGCATAACAGATGTTCAACCGATAGGGCACATTTAAATGGCCCTTAGAGAAAAAGTGGCCCATGTCCTTCTTGGTCTGCAATCTCCATTCTCCCCATTCTCCCTGCCTTTTGTGACCCAGAAATTGAGGTTGAACATGTTGCTAGTATGAGAAGACCTGTTTTCTTTTTCTTTTTGGCAAAGAATAAGTCCTAACAAGTGCCAAAAGGAAACTCTTTCTCCCTTCTGCCACCTTCGGATGCTGTCTATATTCATCTTTGTTACTCAATCCTAATCAAAGCGGTGGGGGAATGTGTATTTGCTGCTTTGTCTCCCAGATCCTGTTTCATGGATTTTCCTTAACTGATACTGAAGTCTGCCTTACACAATGGCCACTCAAGATGAACGCGATGCTTCTCTTTCCTTAGTGCTCTAAAATATTATAAGGAGAACCCCAAAGTATCTATAACAATAATGCCCATAAATAAGTACCATGTTAGAAATTAAACCCAAGAAATTAAAATATATATTAATTCATTAAAAATAAATACATTTTCCCAAACACAGAAATTAGAATAACTTTTACACTTTGAGAACAGTTTTCGTTAATATTGGCTTAAAAGAAGGCAGCAGCTGGCCAGACTCTTAGATCTGCTGCTACCTGCAAGTTCTTGTGACATGTTGTTCAGGCTGAACTACACAAGGTAAACATTGCCTCAACAAAATATATAGTTAGAGATGCAAGGAGTGTCTTTTTTTTTCCAAATGTTTGATTGTGATTAAGTGGTTACATAATTTCCCAAATTTCACAGTATTGTGAGATAGTGAAGCTTAGTTAAAGCCACAAGCACATTCTAACTTTCATACGACAAATTGTCTATCATGGTCTATAACATTTATGAGTTCTATGAGCTTTGCAATACAGTTATTTCTTCCACATTGGGTGATATGTACATTTCTTTTGTTTTGCATAGTGTCAGCTGTTCCCTCTTTCCCACTTGTTCCCTCCCTCCCATCGCTGCCATTGAGTTGCTTAGTTCATTTTGATCAATGTCCAGTGCAGCTGATGGGTCCTGCTGTTGTATGTTTTTCCCTGATTCCCTCTAGTTCTGTATTGTCCTGGTTTCCCTCTGCTGTGCACATATATACCATACATGAGATCAGCAGCATGGGGTTATTTAGTAGTGATTCAACCAGATGAGTGGAAGTCCTTTGTTTCTTAAGTCCTGTTAATTTTGTTGTATCACCTAACCTTTTGGATTTAACATCCACTTATCAGGGAGACCATGGCAAGGAGTGTCTTAACAGCTTTTTCTTATTTACGTATTTTTGGTCAGTTGTGGGGCTTGAACTCAGGGTCTGGGTGCTGTTCCTGAGCTCTTTTGCTCATGGCTAGCGCACTACCACTTGAGCCACAGCTCCACTTCTGTATTTCTGGTGGTTTATTGGCGATGAGTCTCACAGAGTTTCCTGTCTAGCAGGCTTTGAACTGCGATTCTGCCATCTCATCCTCCGGAGTAACTAGGATTACAGGAGTAAGCCACTAGCATCAGCTTAATAGTTTTTTCATGTCATGGAGAATATTCTTTTATTTTTCTTTTGGCAGTACTGGGGTTCAAGACTATTCAGAGCCTTGGGCTTCTTTTTTTGGGGGGGGTCCGGTCATGGGGCCTGAACTCTGGGCCTGGGCACTGTCCCTCAGCTCTTCAGCTCAAGGCTAGCTAGCGCTCTACCACTTGAGCCACAGCACCACTTACGGCTTTTTTCTTTTTGCTTGTGTGGTGCCGAGGAATCGAACCCAGGGCCTCAGGCATGCAAGGCAAGCGCTCTACCACTGAGCCACCTTCCTAGCCCGCCTTGGGCTTCTTAACCAAAGTATTTAATCACTTTGGTCTCCAACCATTTTTGCTTTCATTTTTCCTCCTAGGCAAGCCTGGACTGTGATCCTCCTATTTGTTCTTCCTATGTAGCTGGGATGACAAGTGTGAACCACTGTTCCCAGCTCTTCATTGGCTGAGCTAAAATCACACTTTTTTTTTTTGCACAGCTAGCCTTGAACTGCTATCCTTATCTTCACTTTCTAGGAAGCTAAGTTTATAAGTGCTTGAGCCACAGTGTCCAGAAGGATATTTATTTTTGAAGCTATACCAACTTGACTAGAATAGTTGCAATGTGGAATCTGGAAACTATCTCATTAAAATTATAAAATTCTTAGTTCTTAAAACTAATTTCAAATATTGAATTAAACTCTTTATTAAAAATCCATTAGTGTTTCTTTTCCTTTCTTTCTTTTTTCTTTTTTTTTTTGCCAGTCCTGGGCACTGTCTCTGAGCTGCTTTGGCACAACACTACTACTCGAGTCACAGCACCACTTCCAGCTTTTTCTGTGTATGTGGTACTGAGGAATCGAACCAGGGTTTCATGTATGCTAAGCAAGCACTCTACCACTAAGTCACCTTCCCAGCCTTCTTTCCTTTTCTTTATGTGATACAGCAGCAGCAGCCCAGGGCCTTTCCCAAACTAAGCAAGCATTCTATTTCTGAGCTACAGCCCAGCCTCTGTCTGGCACTTTGAACACATCTTTACCTTATGCATGAGTTGTAAAACCATGCATTGATAATCTGGAAAACAATGGATCATTTGAATTGGTGATCTTCCAAATAACACATTTCATTAAAAAAAAAAACACTTTAAAATATTAATTATATCACCATTGCTATTATCTGGGAACAAAAAGTTTTAAGTACTGGGAAGCTGTCAGGCTCTTGATTCTTCAAAGCCTTAACTATCACTTGAAAATCAGAATTTTATCACTGTTAACAAATGTTTGTTATTATCTGTTCCTATCATAACATACCATGTCCCTAAGTCTGAACCATCAGTTGTTTTATTCAAGGAAAAAAGCCCCAAAATGATATGATAAAACAGCTAATTTAACTTTCAATTTAAACATCCCAGGGGTTTTCTCGAAGGAAAGGCCAGTGTACTTTGGGACACACATAGCACAAGTTCTCTGTGTTCCTTTCCCATCTCACATAATAAATACATTTGGTCAAGGCTTGAGAGTTACTCAAATAATAACAGGTCCTGTTTCAGCAGGGACATTAAGTGACACAGGCTTCAATTTTCGAAAATAAATCGTGTGCACCCACGAGGGATGCAGTCCCTTCAGTACAGTTTGGTTTCTTCGGTGTTGATTCATGCAGAGAAAGGCACCACACGCACTAGGGATTTGGCAATGTCAGTGACAAAGGGAAAAGGCATCTCAGCATTAGGTAATTCTGACCTTGAGGGGCTTTTACAAGAGGTTTGGGCTAGCAGTGTCCCGGGCACCATGCTCTGAGGTAGAGGACCACTGCTCCTTTATCTACGGCCTTCCTTGCAAGAGCAAAGTCTAGGTTCTCACACACAGGGCGGGGTCCCTCTGAATTCTTCTTTTGCAACACTTAGCCCCTCTAAGACACTGCCATGACAGCTACACTTGTTTTCTTTTCCAAGTTAGTTGTGAGTTTGAAGAGTTATCACTGCATAGTAAATAAGAGCCAAACTCTTCTAGTTTGTTATCATTAACTTTTAAAGGCTTGGTACTGCCAGACTGTCTGACCAACATGGGTGGCTCACATCTGTAATCCTAGCTACTCAGGAGGCTGAGATCTAAGGGTCACCATTCAAAGCCAGCCCAGCAGGAAACTCAGTGAGATTCTGATCTCCAATTAACTACTAAAAAGCTGGAAATGGTGCCGAGGCTCAAAGTAGGAGAGCAGTAGCCTTGAACACAAAAGCTCAGGGACAGCACCCAAGCCCTGAGTTCAAGGATGGTGCACGCATGCATGGTGCATGTGCGCACGCACGCACACGCATGCATACACACACACACAGAAAGTGACTATTATCACATTGTTCTACACTGTAAATAATGACTATTCAAAATACATCCACTACTGAAGAAAATGTTCGAGATGAAGGCCCGAATCAGGAATTATTTATAATTTTAAAGTTAAGGATCATTGAAATTTTAATGCACAATGTTCTATTACTAGTGCTAAAGAGGACATGTCGATCAATAATGCTTATGTCTCAGCCTGTACCCAAAGATATGGCCGCACATTGTCACTCCCTAACTCTTTTTTTTTTTTTTTTAATTTTATTTTATTTTATTTGAGAACATACTGTACAGAGGGGTTACAATTACATGGGCAGGATAATGCATACATTTCTTACCAAGCATTGCAGCCTCCTCCTTTGTTTACCCTTCACCTCCCTTCCCAGCCTCCCCCCTCCCTCCCACCCAATCATACCCCCCCTCCCCCCCCCGACATTGTAAAGCTGGTTTTGACATGACATTTTGTACTTCTCATTGTTGCAACAGGTCCACCTGAATCCTTAAATGACTTGTTTGTCCCCATCTCCTCCACATGTTATACTGACATCAAATATAGTGAAAGCGGGGGTTACACTGTGGGGGTCACTCCCTAACTCTTAACATTACCAAGCAACAAATGACAGAAAACATCTAAACAAGAAAGTCTTATTAAGAATGAAATTAAATCTTATTCATCCTTCTGATAACTATTTAATAGAAGCCTTTGTCCCTACAGGATAAGTAATTATTGGGTTTGGTTCTAAATTATATGAGTTCCCTCTTCCAAGCGTCGTTTTCTCCTAGTGAAGTTAAATAAAATCTAATGTGAAGAGACACACACATTCTAGAACTGGATGGGTAAGAGGGCTCACAGATTCCTTTAGATGCAAGCTCTAGAAGGAAGGCTATGTTCAAAGGGTGCTGGCCTCCCATTTAACTTGCCAAAGATCTATGTGGGAAAAACAAACAAACTCTTAGTTAAAATATGTGCATCTGAGATTAATTGATTCTTCAACTTAAAAATATAAAAACAAGCTAGGTGAGTGTCAATGGCTCACACCTGTAAGCCTAGCTACTCTGAGACTGAGATCTGAGGATCCAAGTTCAAAGCTGGTCCAGTCAGGAAAGTCTGTAAGATCCTCATCTCAAGTTAATCACCAAAAAAGACAGAAGTCGATCTGTGGCACAACTGGTAGAGCACCAGTCTTGCACAAAAAAGAGATATTACTCATGCCTAGTTCAAGCCAGTACCAACAGGAAAAAAAAAAAAAGATTAAAACAACTAAAACCCCTCCACCCTCAAAGAACTAGAGACACTAGGTGATATATTACCTGAGAGTAAAACACAAATGATGTACGTATATCCTGAAAATTAACTACAAAACATGGTATAACAGCCACCAGTGTTTAGTGCAATTTCTGTTTTGTTCTCTACTTTTCTCCCAACAACTCACAAAGTTTGCCTATAGTAGGTGCCACAGATTAAATAAATGAATAATTAGCTAAAAATGACAAGACAACTGAAAGATCCAAGAGTTATTCATTTGACTCCTTTGAGAACACAATTTTTAAAAAAACTATGAAAAAATTTAAAGCCCAGTTAACTTGGATTAAAAAAAACAGGAAGTGCCATCTGTATAGACAAACTATATAGTATTTTGAAACGGTTTACTTGCCATTGCTATTTTTAGTAAGAAAGTTGGCTTGGGTTTAGATGAAGCCTTCTTGAGAATAACCATCTCAAAAATACCTAGAGCTTTGCCAAATGTATTTTTAAAAATGGTTGAAGGACCTACAAAACAAGATACAGAAGCCTAGTAATAGATCAGCTTGCAGGGAGACATGGAAAGTTGTTTTCGATGAGCAACTTCATTAGTAGCACAAAAAGATAGATATAAAGCTGGTTCCTACCTGTAAATCATAGTTACTTAGGAGGCTGAGATCTGAGGATCCTCGTTTAGAGTCAGCCCAGGCAGGAAAGCCTGAGGCTCAAGTAGTGGGGCACCAGCCTTGAGCAAAAAACAAAAAAGCTAACGGACAGCACCCAGACCCTGAGTTCAGGCCTCCGTGATGTGAGGAGATCTTGGTAGGAGAAAATTAACTCCAAAGTTATTAAATTAGGAAGCTTACAAATATTAGTGACAAATAACCAAAAACTGAAAAATGGCATAGAAAGATCGTAGACATTGAGTTTAAACTGAGGCTTAGTAGGGGGCAAAAATTAAGGAAGAAAACAAGAAAAATATTTACACTTAAAGAGTCAACCAGTTCAAGAAAATCTTTGAAGAGGAGTTTTAGTGGATGATTTTTTTTTCCTTTGGGGGTAGGGTAGAAAATATCCTTAGCGCCAAGAGAAAAAGACAAGGGTTTTGGAACTACTCAGGATATTTTGTTTATAGCTAGTTCCTCTTTTCAGATGGCCTAAAAACTTAGTACAGATCAATGTTTTCAATGGTTATGCAGGCATAAATGAATGGAGTTCCTTCAAAGGAAGTAAAAAAAGTAGATGATCAACAGATAAATGGAGTCATGCAAGTCCCACTGAGATTCTTGTGAGATAGAATCAAGACAGTTTAGTGCTGGTGTGGCTCAAGCCTATAATTCTAGCTACTCAGGAGCCTGAGATCTGAGGATTGTGGTTTGAAGCCAGCCCAGGCAATAAAGTTTGTGAGACTCTTATCGCCAATTAACTGCAAGAAAAAAAAAAAAAAAGCCAGAAGTGGAGCTATGACTCAAGAGCTAGAGCAATAACCTTTAGTAAAAACTCTCAGGGACAACACCCAGGTCTTCAGTTCAACCAGCACCAAAAATAAATAAGTAAATAAATAAATAAATAGAAAAAAGAAAAAAAGAAAGAAAAGAAAAAAAAATAAAGAATTATGATATGGCTACCTGGGCACTTTTCCCTTTGAGGCCCTTTGAGCTAACAGAGCAAAATATGTGTGTGTTGAGCCCAGCAGATTTGCATATTTATTTGCATCCACTTATATCTATTAGCAAGCTAAACATTAATTCATACTGATGTCTCCAATTTTCATCCATGCTTATAGATTAAATTGATAAAGAGTCTTCAAGACTTGCCCACTAAAAGGCTAACCAAAGCAACTTTTCTTTTTTCACCTGTTTATTGGCATCAATGAATTGTACAAGGAGGGTTCATTCTGCCATATTCGTAGGATACTGCTTGATCAGATTAAAAGCAGCCTTAACAGCTTCATCTTTCCTGCCTGCTGCTTCCTCTAGAAAGCATCATCTGTCTTGATGCTGACCTATGCCAAGTCATGCCTCCACTCAAAGTTAGTATAAAAATGAATTCTGTGTAAGGAAAACCCAAAGCTCTGGCTCAGTAGGCCACGTTTGGTACCCAGCACACAAAATTCTTATCCCAGGCAGCCAATATTGCGTCAGCCCAATCAGGAGTCTTCCTGAGACTCAACACAGGCAATGGTGATGGCCAGGCTGGTTCCTCTACACTTGTCAATCATGGAGCACTCCCTCACTCAGTCCATCCAGAGCCCCTCCTCTGGAACCACCCTTTGTGCCATCACAGAAGACAGTTCTTTGGTCAAAAGATCATCTCCTGCAACCTGTTTTTGAAAGTTATTATATATATATTGCAGTACTGGGTTTTGAACGCAAAGTAGTTGCTAGGCAGATACTTTCCCACTTGGACAAAACCATCACCCCTTTTTGGCTTTTGTTACATTTCAAATCCATCTTGTGTTGATGCTGGGGCATGCCAAGAGCACAATCTGCCTATTTACGCTTGCCAAATAATTGGGTTGATGGGTGTGCATCCACCATGCCCAACTTTTATTGGCTGGCTTGGAATCATGATCCCTAAAGCTTTTAAAAAAATTTGGTCCAAGACTGGGACTCAAACTTGATAACTTATGCTCACTGACTGGCACACTACCACCTGAGCTACGCTTCCAATCTCATCCCTAAAACTTAATTGGTATATGTGTGGGATAAAGTATAAGTCTCTAGAATCATGGGTTTTAATCTGACATGACAGTTTATGAGTACAATATATTTTGATCAATGTCACCACTTCCCTCATTCTCATCCCTTCCAACTCTGCCCATCCCCTCACGTTACCTGGTCATTTTCGCATATGGACATTGAATATTATGACTGCGTTTGCCCATGTCAAACTGGGTACTGGTACTAGTTACCTGTCCTCTCCCTATCATCCTTCCCTCCCTCCTTATCCTCCCTCTGCTCCAGTGACCACTTTTGAGATTCCACATATGAGAGAGAATGTGAAGATGTGTCTTTGCATGCCTGGTTACTTCATTCGGTTTTGTTCATTGTTCTACTTCTCCCTTTGTCTTCTTCCATTCCTTTGATATGCCCTTTCCTTTCTTTCCTTCCTTTCCTCTACTCAGTGTCATTTCTTCCTCTCTCTGTATATATACATATATGTACAAGTATACATATATGTATATACACACACACATGTGTGTGTGGTGTATATATTTTTATTGTAAAAATACCGTACAGAGGGGTTACAATTACATGGGCAAGGTAATGAGTACATTTCTTTTTTTTTTTTTTCTTTCAGGTCCAGTTGTGGGCCTGAACTCTGGGCCTGGGCGCTGTCCCTCAGCTCTTCAGCTCAAAGCTAGCGCTCTACTCCTTGAACCACAGCACCACGTCCGGCTTTTTTTTTTTTTTCTTTTTTCTTATGTGGTGCTGAGGAATCAAACCCAGGGCCTCAGGCATGCAAGGCAAGCGCTCTACCACTGAGCCACCTTCCCAGCCCATGAGTACATTTCTTATCAAGCATTGTTGCCTCTTCCTTTGTTTCCCCTTCCCATCCCTTCCCATCTCCCATCCCCTCCCACCCCCCCTGGTGTATATATTTTTTAACCATACCAATTGCTCACCACTAGAGATTTAAGATAACTAAGAAATTATAACAGAAGATGTGGGCAACAGATCTATATGTGAAGACACTAAAAAAAATTATGATCTCATTTCTTGGCTTGTCACCTCTTTACACTACTTCAAACTCAAAGAGTTTGTGTGAGCCAGACAAGCACTGGGAGTGATACAAGCCAAGCCATCATTTCACTTGTGCAGGCAGATGACCAAGAAGCCTGAGAGAAAAACAGGGCATGAAACCAAGCTGGAGACAGCCCTGGGATGAAAAAATCAAACTGGAAATCAGCTGGGTGCCTGCGGTGATTCATGCCCAATGCTGGGTACCTGTGGCTCACCCCTGTAATCCTAGCTATTCAGGAGGCTGAGAGCTGAGGATCAGGGGTCAAAGCCAGCACAGTAGGAAACTGTTGAGATTCTGATCTCCAATGAACTACTAAAAAGCTGAAAACTAAAAAAGCAGTAACCTTGAACACAAAGCCTCTGGGACAACGCCCAAGCCTTGAGTTCAAGCCCCAGCATGGCACACACACGCAGGCGCGCGCACACCCACAAAGTGACTATTACCATATTGTTCTACACTGTAAATAATGATTATTCAAAGTATGTCCACTACTGAAGAAAATGCTTGAGATGAAGGGGAGAATCAGGAATTGAGCTGTGGCTCAAATGATAGAGTTCTAGCCTTGAACATAAGAGTTCAGGGACAGCTCCCAGAGCCACGCGTTCAAGGCCAGAACCAGAAAAAAAGAAAAGAAAAAAAAAGTAAAGAAAAGAAAATAGAAATAAAACAGGCATTTTCACTTTCACAGCATAAGTTAGAAACGGAATAGATTCCACTTTCTAAATTAATTCTTTGCCATACAGACACTTGCAACTTGCTATTCAAAAACCTCACTCTGAATCTGGGTAAGAGGTACTTGGATAAGAGGTAATTGGATAAACGTTTATAGAGCCAACACTCTCCTCCATTATTTGTTAAGCTGGCTTTTTTTTTCCTGATGAGAAAATTCATAGCTCTTTTCTAATTATCAATGGGATTTTGATTCCCCCACCCCCAAATACTGAACCACTACCCCTTAGTACCAGCTTTGATGACTACACACACACACATACACACACACACAAAACAACAACAACAAAAGGCAGAAAACATCTGGGTAAGGAAAGTAGCTGCAGGAATTAATCTAGAAAGAAAAGAATGTATAAGAAAATAAATGAGTCAGCATGAGGTATAACGGTCTTAAGGGCATCAACTTCAAAGAGAAAATGAAATTATTTAGGTTGCCCTGGTAACGCGGAGATAAAATGTGGAAATGAAAATGCAGGGTTTTACATGAAGGAAACTTGCTTCAGCACTAAAGCCTCTCCCATCATGGAATGAGCTTTACCATGGCAACATGCAAAAACATGGAAATGGATTAAATATAGAAGACGTCCAAGGGGGAAAGCCTAGCACTAAGAACTAAGCGGATCCAATACATTCACTGCACCCTTCTTGACTTTCAGAATTAAGTGGGGGGAGGAAGGGGACAGCCAAGGGCTTACAGGACTCAAATGAAGCTTCCTTTAGTTAGGTAAATGATTTTAAAGTGTTAAGCTGAGTGCAGTTGGCTCAGGTCGACAATCCTAGCTACTCAGGAGGCTGAGATCTGAGGATTGCAGTTCAAAGCCAGCTTGAGATAGGATGGTCTGTGAAACTCTTATCTCCAATTGACCAGAAAAAGGCTAGAAGTAGAGCTGTGGCTCAAGTGGTAGAGCATCAGCCTTGAGTGATAAAGCCAAAGATAGCACCCAGGCCAAGATCAAACCCCAGTACTGGCACATACATCCCTGCCCCTCCCCTCACACATACACAGAGTCAGAAGAAAAGTATTTTCTTTCTCAGGGTTATTGGGAAATGTGTAAAAGATGATTATGGCAAGCACTAATTACAGTACAAGCAGGAAATCAGTGCTCAATCTGTGAAAGTTACTAATATTTTCAAAAGAGATGACAATCAGACTTGGTATTGGAAATCTACTACTTTAAAATTTTTGTAGCATTATTAAGGTAAGAAGACTTCAGATGAGATCAACTTTTTCAGGGTTTCTTTTCTGTCTACCACACAGTTTTGCTGACTACAGGTGCACTGAGGCCTGGCATGTCTCGGGAGTGCATTAATCTCACTAACTGAACCTTTATGCTTGTGGATTAGTAATTCACCACTGCCCTCTCCTCCTGTCCCCTGGCAACCACACTGTACTCCAGAATTCTACATTTCAAACCAGTCACTGAAATGGAATCAAGCAGTCATTGTTTGTGACTGCCTATTTCCTTAACAAAATATTCTCAAGGTTCACCCATGGCATCACATATTGAAAATGTTTCCTCTTATTAAAAAATAGAGCTGGGCACTAGTGGCTCAAGCCTGTAATACTTGAGCACTCGCCTTGAGCAAAACAAGCTTCAACGCAGTGCCCAGGCCCTGAGTTCAAGCCTCAGGATCAGTGTGCATGTGCACACGCACACACTCAAATGTGATGTGTAATTACAATGGAGTATTATTTGTGGGGGGGGGGGGGGGGTTGGTATCTGGGCTTGAACTCAGGACCCTGAGCTTCTACTTGTATTTTTGTTCATGGCTGATGCTCTATTACTTGAGTCATACCTCTAGTTTATATCACATTTTTTTTTTTTTGGTCCAGTTGTGGGGCCTGAACTCTGGTCCTGGGCGCTGTCCCTCAGCTCTTCAGCTCAAGGCTAGAGCTCTACCACTTGAGCCACAGTACCACTTTCGGCTTTTTTTCTTTTTGCTTATGTGGTGCTGAGGAATCAAACTCAGGGCCTCAGGCATGCAAGGCAAGCGCTCTACCACTGAGCCACCTTCCCACCCCCGAGAATAAGAATTTCTTGGTGTTTGGAGCCTTTAGCTGCAACAAGGTAGCACACTAAAAAAAAATAATAATAATTCTTAATCAAGCACCAGTGGCCCACACCTATAATCCTAGCTACTCAGGAGGCTGAGATCTGAGGATCATGGTTCAAGCTCAGCCCAGGCAGAAAAGCCCATGAGATTCTTATCTTTAACTAATCAAAAAAAGGCTGAAAGTGGCACTGTGGCTCAAGTGCTAGCTTTGAGTAAAATGGAGCTCAGGGACAGTGACCAGTTTCACAGTTTGAGGCCTAGGACCAGCACTCCTCCCCACCTCAAAGAAACAAATTCTTTAGAAAAATGGAGAAAACAAACTTTGTATCATTTTTGTTAAATGAGAACGGAAAGGTGTATTATTTAACATTTAATGTGATGGTTTCTACTAATGACCAGTCACTAAAAACTCAGAACCTCCATATAAAATGCATGAAGAGGAAAAATCTGCAAGAAAAGTTAAATAATTGCCCTCAAGGTTACAAAGCCGGTGAATGACATCGCAAACAATCCAGCTGAAGTATGTCAGATTCCAATGTCCAACTCATTCCTCTTCACAGAAAACTTAGTTTAGTTTCTAATGAGCTCCTGTATGAGAAATTCAGGGCTGACACCCATTGGGAAAAGCACTATTTGGGATGGTAGCTGTCTGAAGATTGTACTCAAGATAATCATGTTTGCGACGTGAACACACTAAGCCTAAAATCTGGCACTGAGCGAGAAAAATCCAGTGTGAGGGCACATCTTTTTTAGAAGATGTAAAAGCACTCTGTTTCTGTTCACAAAGGAGTCATTAGTACAAATTAGTACCTTCCACCATAAGCAGCTAGAGAAACAATTTCACCGGGCCACAGAATCACTCATACATTATAGTCCTGGTTATACTTTGTTGTTGTTTGAAGCAGTTCTCCAATACTGCACTATCCCGGTGTCTATGGAGACCGGCACGCCATTTCTAGGAACTCAAGTGGGGCAAAACAAGAACTTTCTGTCCTGAGAATTTGAATACTGGGAAACTTAGACCAAATTAAAATAGAAGGACGCTGGCCACTCACTTCCTTTTCATTGTTCTTGTTCAAATTAATTGGTTACAATACTTAGCTTATTAACCATCTCTTGCCTCTAAGAAAAAAAATCACTACCACCTTCCCTCCCTGATGTTTTAACCTGAATGTGTTCCTTGATTGCAGATATACCAACAATTTCTTTTCCTAGAATCAGTTCAAATGTTCACTGGGTTTTGTTTTCTAGAATTTGATTGAATGTTATTAATATGACTATATTTCTGGCTTCCCCATGAGGGCCTGACAATGTTTCCCGAAGTAGGGTATAGGAAATATTTTAAATCAGCTTTATGCAAAATACGGCCACAGGTACCCAAAGTTTCTTCTTCATGTTGAAGGACTTCCTTGTCCTCTCAACTAACTTGGTCTTAGCTCTGCCAAATAATAAGCCTGATGCTAAGACGTAATGAAGCAAAACCACTGTACTGTGGGTTTGGCTCTTTGAGAATATGACTTTGATGTGATTTCACAGGCTCATGAGCCCTTACCTTTCATCATCTTTATCCCATCAAAGGCTGCCCTGAAGGTACGTACCTTGGTCCCTACTCTGCCTTTATTTAACTTCCATTTCTTCACCTCAATGCCATTTCCTCTTTCTAAAGTGTTTCTCAGCATAAATAACTCCCCCTCCCGCTGAAGGACTGGATGTGGGATTTGAGAAGAATACAGAGAAATCAAAGAATAGTCTGTCCTTTGCCAAAGAGATTAAGAGGCTACAGAAGGAGCAGATGTGGGGGTGGAGATGGCCTTGTTACAAACACGTATGTTAGAAATCCAAGTGGAGGGAGGGAGGAGGGGGATTCGGTAAGGGAGGTGTGGGGGGGGTGGAGAGAGGATGGGAAGGGATGGGAAGGGGAAACAGAGGAGGAGGCTATAATGCTTGATAAGAAATATACTCATTATCTTGCCCATGTAATTGTAACCCCTCTGTACAGTATTTTCACAATAAAAAAAAAAAAAGAAAAAGAAATCCAAGTGGAGGGTCTCCATGAAAAGCTGGATATATTAGACGAGACTCAAGAAAGGTGTCAGCTAGCAAGTTACATGTAGGAGTTCAATGTGGGTGGAGAAGGAGTTAAAGCCCTCCAAGACAGGAGGAACCCACTCAGTGCACAAAACTGAAGACTTCCTGAAACAGGGAACGTTTCGCTCCTAAATATGGGCATGAATTTTTTTCTCCCATTTCCTTTGAAGGTCATTGCACTAATGTCATTTTCAGGAATGCATTGTCTGGTCACCCTACTGAAAAGGTTTATACCACCAGGCACTGGTGGCTCTCACACTTATAATCCTAGCTCCTCATGAGGCTGAGATCTGAGGATCACAGTCCAAAGCCAGTCTGGGCAGAAAAGTTCATTAGACAGTTATCTCTAATTAGCTACCCAAAAAACCAAAAGAGAAGTGTGGTTCATGTGGTAGACAGAGCTCTGGTCTTGACAAAAGAAACAAACAAACAACAACAACAAAACCTCAGGAACAGTGTCCAGGCCCTGAGTTTAAGCCTCAGGACTAGCACCAAAAGAAAGTTTCTAGCATGCTTGGAGAAGGATACCATCCCAGCATCCTAAGTTGTGTTTAAGTTGTGTTTCTCATAGCATTATCTTTATGGGATGTACTGTTATGGGTATGTTGTTTAGTTGTGTGTTGTCTGTGTCTCACTGCTTGTAACAGAATCTGGCATATGAATACTCAATAAATAAATGCTGAATGAATGAATACAAAATGAACATATATCTAGTCTGAATCACAGATGAAGTTCTAGGATTATCAGAATGTAGCATAAGATGACTCTACTTTTAGGAAGTAAACCACTTCTCCGGCATTTTCTCCTGATACTGCATTCTGTGCAGCAGCCAGGAGGAAGTGAAGAGTAAGATCTGCAGGGAGGTGGATGTGGGACACCTCCTTTCCATCTTTTTCAGGGACTTGGGAGAAGGAAGAATGGGGAGGGATGGGACAAGAGGTATTCTTGGCCTGAATTATTCTGAAGCCTGAGCTCCTTTACATTATTAGCGAGATCATATCCCCTCCCAGAGACCTACCACAGAGTCAGGTAAAGAGAGAGAGATGGGAAGTATAGATCATGCTGAGGTCATAATTCTCCATGGCAAATGCTGGTGATGCAACACGGTGCATGGTGGCTTAGGGAAATCACAAAGGGTCAAAGGGGAATACTAAGCAATAACGTTGCTGCCTCTAAAAAGTGGATGTTCACACAGAGATGCAATGCCTTCGGACCTCTGATCATATAAAACAATGTTTATTGACATGAACTCCAGGAAATAGAAACAGGAGGGTTTTTTTTCCTTTGTAACTTTTCATTTTCTTTTGTCCTGTTTGTTCATTTATCTATCTTTCGGAGGATGAGAGGAGGCACAGAACACTAGACACTATGTTGAAAATGAACTATATAACTAATAAGTGCAGACAAGAGGGGAAAACTGGGAGAGTTCAAAGAAAGGGCTGACATTTTCCAAAAAGAAATATGCAACCGCACGCCCTCTGAACATCACCTTTATAATAACAATACATTTTTTAAAGTAGATGTTCAAATTGCATTACTCAAAAGCCAGAAAGTTAACCTCTTACTGTAACTTTTATTGTTCCGGTCCCTGATAGAATTTGGGGATATATTCTCTTAAAGGAGAATATCGGGGAATTGTAGACACATTTCTGGGTAACAAATTCTATCTTCAAAAATATATTTAGATTCCACCTATTTCTTTCTTCTTTCTTTTTGCAGTGCTGAGGATTAAAGATATAGCCTTTATATGCCAAGCAAGCACTTTAGCACTGGATACATCTCTGACCTTTCTCTCCTATTGCATCAGTGCAAGTCATCCTTATATCTCAACCAGATGACAACAGCCTTTTCATAGTCTCTTTGGTTCTGCCAGTAAGCTCTATACAACCATCTCAAGTGAGTAGTAAGCCTGGGTTTCAGCCAGGCACTGGTGGCTCACACCTATAATCCTAGCTACTCCGGAGGCTGAGATCTGAGGACCATAGCTCATGGTTCCTGCCAGCCTGGACGGAGAGTCCAGGAGAGTCTTATCTCCAATTAACCAGCAAAAAGCCAAGAAGTTGAGCTATGGCTCAAGTGGAAGAGTGCCAGGCTTGAGCAAAAGAGCTTAGGAATAATGCCCAGGCCCTGAGTAAAGCCCCAGCACACACACAATTCTACAAGGTCTTAAGCATCTCACAGGTGTCCTCTACTAATCTCAGCCCTCTTGTGCACATTCTCTTTGCTCTGCCCACAATGGTCCTAGCAGTTCCTAGAACATTCCAGATTTACTTGTCTCAGAGCCTTTGCACTTTGCAGCACTTTTAACTGGAATCCTTCTCCTGGATCTTAAGACTCCTGTCCTCACCTGGCTCTCTTCAGACCTTGCTCAAACTTACCATATTTCAATTAATTTTTCCATCTCTGCACCAGAACTCTGGTTTAAGCCTCCTCCCACTCTTGTGTAGACAATATCACAAAGCAGATTTAATATCAACCCTCCCTCTGCATTCCCCTTCTGCCCAACATGCCTCAATTTTCTCCAAAGCACTGAACACCTTTGCCATACAATGCATATGTCAGTCACTTAATGCATTTCCTCTCCTATCTTCTTCCACTTGAATTGGAAGTCCCACGCAGGTAGGAATTTTGCCTGATTTGGAAATTGTTTTGTTTCTAATGTTCAGGACAATACTCGGTTCCTATTCTGCATTCAGTAGGTATTTGTGGAATGAAAGGATAAGATAGAAGAAAGAGAACCTATACAGAAGTATTATGTAAATCAAAATGGGGCAAAGATGGGCTAAGACCCTAGAAAGACATGTATACGGTGAAGAACGAAACATGGAACACTTCAGCTCGGTGCATCGCTACCTCAGCCTCCAATTTATGGCATGGGAGATTCAGAAAAACCCTACTGTTAAAAGATTTGAATGAAAGGTTCTAGCACAGAGCCTGTGGGCTGGTTATGAAAAACAGAGGACAGTAAGCCAGGCCTGGCTGATGCGCCTTGCATCTGGAAGCAGGAGCTAGCTGAGGAAGGCCTGCATGCTGCAGGGGCCTGGGGTTCCCTGGGAGGCAGCATCATTTGAACACAGACAACTCCACAGGGAAAACATGCAGACTGGTTTGAATCAGCTGCTGACTGGAAAACCTGTTGGAAGAACCTGGGCTGTACAAGTCTTCTGGAATTTATTTGAAAATCTCCTGGAGGAGAGAGTAAAACCCAGGACAGGTAGAGGAGTGGCTGTCAACCTTGGTTCATATCAAAACCACTTGGTGCCAGGCACCAGTGGCTCATACCACTGGAGGCTGAGATCTGAGGACCACAGTTCAAAGCCAGCCCAGGCAGGAAAGGCCATAACACTCATCTCCAATTAACCACCAGAAGAGTGGAAGTGGTGTGCCACGCCGACTCCAGTGGAGTCTGCTTAGCATGGGAAACCATCTATCAGACCTAAGAAAGGGGCTTCAGAGACCTATCTCTGAGTTTTGGGACTTCACCGAAGTCTACCTCAGAGAATGGGGCTTTACAGAAACCTATCTCCAAGTTTTGGGACTTCACCGAAGTCTACCTCGGAGAATAGGGCTTCTAAGAGGCCTACTCCTGGAAAGGCTGACAAACCCCTGGGAAAGATGTGTTTCTGCCTTTCTTTTCCTCACTGTATAAGAGTGCCTATTAATCTTTTACTGTTTCTGCTGTTCATTGTACTTACTCATTGTCAACGTTCCCTTATTCAAAGTTCTTTCTTAAGAGTGTTGACGACTCCAATATCTGATGAGTGTCTTAAAAATATGACTAACTCACCAGAGTTAAATGCTACCCTGGAAGCCCCTCTTATGGAGGCTAGTAGACAAGTTATAAGTAAATATAAAAGTATTGGGGGTTTCACAAAGTCACTTCAGCAGAAGGAATTGTTTGTAAGAGATATTTGCAAGAAGCTGTAGGTGCGGCTAGAACAGAAAGAATGTATGGCAATTGCTGAGATAACTACTTAGGAGAAAGAACTTCCTGTTACTCTCTTTCATTTACTAAGAGACTTGCTAGATCTAGGCCTCCGTGACCTTACTATTAAAGAAGGAACAGGAAAGATCTTACGGGACAGTTAAGGCCTCTATAGAAATAAGGTAATGGTTAGATGGTGACAAACATCGAAACCCATTATATTTCTTAGAGATAAGCCGGAAACAAGTGCCTTTCAGGCGACCAGCTGGTGACCACCCAAGAATGAAGCCCTGTAGCAAGATTGTGTAACCTTTTGCCCTTTCTTATGGAGACTTTTTGCTATAAAAGTTTGTTATCCTCTGCATTAAATCGCACTCAGCACTCAGCATCCACTCCTAATGTGTGTGAGTTGTCTGTTTGCCATCTCCCCATCCTATTCCAGGTTCCTCCCCTAGGTATCCTCCGTCGTCCCGACAGAACCCGGTCCGCGGCAGTGGTGCTTGGCTCAAGTGGTAGGGCGCTAGCCTTGAGCTGAAGAACTCAGGGACAGCGCCCAGGCCCAGAGTTCAAGACCTACAACTGACCAAAAAGCCAACAAACTTGGTGTGGAGTGTCAGTGGCTCACGCCTGTAATCTTAGCTACTCAGGAAGCTGAGATCTGAGGATCAAGGTACCAAGTCAGCCAAGTCAGGAAAGTGTGAGACTGTGATTTCTAATGAACTACCAAAAAGACAGAAATGGAGCTGTGGCTCAAGTAGTAGAGTGCCAGCCTTAATCACTAAAGCTAAGGGACAGTGTCCAGGTACTGAGTTCGAGTCCCAGTAATCACATACACACACACACATTTGATGAGTAGAATACCAATGGCTAGATGCAATTAATATCGCCAGTGGCACCAGTGGCTCACCCCTATAATCCTAGCTACTCAGGAGACTGGGATCTGAGGATCATGGTTCAAAACTAGCCCAGGCAGGAAAGTCCATGAGACTCTTATCTCTAATTAACCAACAAAAGGCCAGAAGTAGAGCTATGGCTCAAGTGGTAGCCTTGAGCACAAAAGCTCAGGGACAGTGGCTAGGTCCTGAGTTCAAGCCCTCGGACTGGCACCATAAAAACAAAACCAGAATCCCTGGGAGTGGCCCAGGCATGAGGTATTTTTAAAAGACCCTGTGGTTGATACCTATCTTCCCAGAAACATCTGTTTCCTCCTCTTGTGATTAAAAAGTAAAGCTATGAGCCACAGCCCTAGCAAAGGTAAAAGTTTGCTTCGGAGCGATTAAGGTGGCTTTGAGAATGATTTCAGTCCTCTGTGGATTTGTGTATTTATTTTTGGTGCTGGAGTTTGAACCCAGGGCTGTGCACATACTGAGAAAGCACTCTGTAACTGAGTTATCCCTCCAGACCCAATATTTTCATACCATCCATTTAGTTAGAGATCCCTGCACATTACTCCTACCCAGAACATGGCATGAGGACTCAGCCATGCCCCTGGCCACTCTCCCTGGGGAACAGCACACTCCTAGAATAATATCTGGCAGGGTCTTGGGCCAGAACTGCAGTGTTCTATTTTGGGAGACTGTGGCTGAATGTTTTCATAGGCAGCCCTAGATCAACACTCTCTTACCTGCCCTGTTCACTCCTTCTCTCCCCTCCCACACTGTAAACTCGGAAAACTCCTGGCCCTGACCCACTTCTCTGAGCATGTAACAGTTTACAGGACCCAGAGCTCCACATGCAGAGATGCTGACAATGCCAACGATGCTTTGATCCTAGCAGCTTTGGTTCTGATGGGATCCCTATTTATTTGACCAATGTAGAGTAACACTGAACATTGGTTTGCTGAACAAAGCTGTCTTTGTTTATAAAGGAGAGCCCTCTGTCAGGAGCTGAAAATGACAGTGTACCTGGGATGTGGCAGTCCGTATAGGACATTCACAGGTACTATAGAACTCTTGAGGTATAAGGTACTATAAGCCTATGATTATGGAAGTAATTATGACGTGGGAAAGTGCATTATTCTGCCTGGGGGGAGGGGAGGGTCACACAGAGGTAAGCAGGGGAGCCTGAACCCAACCCAGGTAATGTTTCGAGAGGCCATTACTCTAAGTCACCAAATCAAACATTCCATAGACAACACAACATTAACCCTGAACTCAATTCCTTCTTGATTCACCTTACACCTCAGGAACAAGAAAAGGTGTTTGCTCTCTTTTTTTGCCATTTGTTTCTGCAGTCCAAACTCAAAGCAAAAATGTTTATTAGCACATACCAGTTGTATAAAATAATGGTACTTATTGTGACATTTTCATATGTGCATAACATACTTGAATATATTTCCTGCTTGCTGTCTACGCCTTCGCTGCCTGTGTTATTTATACACACATCTGTCTCACATACTGAGAACTCTACAGAGGTTGTTGCTCACTCCTATTGCCCTCTCCTACCCTGCCTGCCCCCAGTGTTGTTATGGAAAAACTTCTTTAAAAAACAGAAGATACCCTGCTTAAAAATTCTTATTGCTGGATACCAATGTCTCACGCCTGTAATCCTAGCTACTCAGGAGGCTGAGATCGGAGGATCATAGTTCAAGCCAGCCTGAACAGGAAAGCCCATGAGACTCTTATCTCCAATTAACCACCAGAAAAACTAGAAGTGGAGCTGTGGCTCAAAGTGGTAGAGTGCTAACCTTGATAGCTCTGAGTGAAAAAGCTCAGGGGACAGTGTCCAGACCCTGTGTTCAAGCCCCATGACTGACAAAAAGAAAAAAGCTAGAAGTAGATCTATGGCTCAGGGACAGTCCAGGCCCTGAGTTCAAGCCCCAGCATACACACACACACACACACACACACACACACACACACACACACACACACACACACACACACACACACACACACACACACACCTATTAACTTATAACATCAGAGATGCATATACTTAAATTCATCTTATATTCAGAATATATTGGTTTTCTTTTCTATTGATAGTGCTTTTTCTTGGCTTTAAATCTTAACTTTACAGCCTCTTGAGTGCTTTCTAGAATTTAAAAGTCAGACCCTACTTCATCCAATAGCTAAATGAGAGAACCGGTCAGAAGAAGGTCCATTTTTAGCATGCTTCACTTGCATACTTTAAAGAAGTGCTCTAGAGTTTATCACTGAATAAGAGAAATGATAAAGTCTGATTTTTATATTAACTGTTTAGTTTGGAGAAAAAAGATAAGCAGAATGATTATCCAAATTGCTTAGTGATGTTAAGAAATTTCTCATCTTTGTCAGATTACATTCTTAAAACAAATATATTTTAAAATATATTTTAAACCTGGCTTCATGCCAGGTTTCCAAGCAAACACACCCAAATAGATTAATTAATATATCAGAGCCTACTTGACACTGCTTATGATGTCACATGAATAATTTCGATTCAGTGAATGTGTCCACAGGAAGAGGCCTGGCAAAAACATGACATTTCTGAACAAAGGAATCCTGAGACCTAGGGCAAGTCCCCAACCAGCAATGTTAGTAAAGCCAAGCCCTAGCCTGGCCAGGCCAGGCCAATGAGCATCAGGGCAAGAGATCTGTGGTTTCCTCATATAAGGGATCTGTTCTTCTCTTATTTGGATATAGTACAAGGGGCTTATTGAAAGTGTAGTGTATTTCTACTAGAAAAAAAAAAAAATCTCAGGCCAAATGAATAAATGTAAAGCTACTGTCCATCATACATTTACATTCTTGAGAGCGCCTCAAAATGCAACTGCTGCTTAAAACATGCCTTATTTCCTCATGTAAAATATTTTTATTTTGACTTATAATGTAGATCTTTGTTCAAGGCCCAAGTCTGGATCAAAAGATTTTCCCCTGATATTAAATAGGTCCCCCTAAGATTTTGCAGATGCAAACTGTTTACATACTAAGCATCTTCTCAACCAAAATGGCCCCAATTGACAGCACCTACAACCAGGGTTAGGCAAAACAACCATACACTCTTACATAGACAACGACATCATATAACAATATAAAACTTGCAAGTAATTTGTACAAACTCTAGCAACTGATCAATTGTTTGAACATGTAGAACATGAAATCCCTAATCAAATCCACATGTCAACCATAAAGCTAATAAAAAAGACTCCTGTTATTACCTTATGCATATATGTTACTTCACTACACATCTGCATTCCCAGACCTCTATTCAGTCATAAGCAGCCACATTCATCTAAAAAAGAAAAATAAATGTAAGTCATTTCAGCTCTCCACTTTGATATAACACAATGTTGATGGTATAACTTCCACAGAAGACCTAATTTGGTGATCTAACTTGATGCCTATGAGCTGGTGACCTTGAGCAGGTTTTTAACCTCTTTAGTTTTTTTGTTTGTTTACTTGTTTGTTTTGCCAGTCCTGGGGCTTGAATTCAGGGCCTGGACACTGTCTCTGAGCTTCTTTTGCTCAAGGCTAGCACTCTACCACTTGAGCCACAGCGCCACTTCCAGCTTTTTCTGCTTATGTGGTACTGAAGAATTGAATGCAGGGCTTTATGCATGCTAGGCAAGCACTCTACCGCTAAGCCACATTCCCAGCTTTAGTTTTTAACCTCTTAAAAAGCACCCAGCAACATATGTAACAGTATTAACCTCATAATTTACTTGAGAAAATACTAGCTGGACTTCTCTTTGGGAATCTTCTAGATTCTGAAAAAAAAATCGAATTTGCAACACATGTTTCTCTATCTACTATTCCTGGGAAGTATAAGTAGTCCTAAACTTTGACACATCTGGTAATTTTCCCCTGACTCTGGCTCGACTCTAATTTCATGTGTATCTGTCATAAACCTAATGAAATGTCATCTTGTATCAATCCAGAGGTAGGGCGCTCGCCTTGAGCTGAAGAGCTCAACAACAGCGCCCAGGCCCAGAGTTCAAGCCCACAACCAAAAACAACAACAACCATAATGATAATTTTAATCTGTTTTTTGTGTTTCTGTGGTACCAAAGAATTGAACTTAGGGCGTCATGCATGCTACTGAGCCACATTCCTTTCCCCTATCCTTTCCTTTTCACATAATGGAAAAGTTAGTTCAGACAAGGTGTGTCCACATGACTCTGTTTGAGACAACAGAATATAAACAGAAAAGATGGGTTCAATCCAGAATGGAAGGAGAGGAACCTGCCTGTCACTCTTCTGCCACTTCTTAGATGAGGTGTAGTTTTAGTATTAACACCTTTAACCACACCAAGGAAGACATACATTAACACATAGCACATGTCTACACATAAGGAAGCCGAGCTCTCAGAAGAGTCTCCATACTGTGACCATGACAAGAGGGAAAGAAATAATATCCTTTCGGGCTGGGAAGGTGGCTCTGTGGTAGAGCGCTTGCCTTGCATGCCTGAGGCCCTGGGTTCGATTCCTCAGCACCACATAAGCAAAAAGACAAAAAAAAGCCGGAAGTGGCGCTGTGGCTCAAGTGTTAGAGTGCTAGCCTTGAGCTGAAGAGCTGAGGGACAGCGCCCAGGCCCAGAGTTCAGGCCCCATGACCGGACCCAAAAAAAAGAAATAATATCCTTTCTAGTTTATGTCACTACTGTGTACATGGGCGCACGTGGGAAAGCTGAGGTGCAGTGTCCCTCTGGAAGCTTGTGAACTCACACCTAAGGCCTCAGTCATTGGCCAGGCCTGGGGCCGCTTATCTGTCCAGTCACAATGGAGCCGCTGATTTGCTCAAGGGCAACAAGAGGGAATGATATGAGGTCAAACATACATAGAGCATAGTTTCTTTTTGCCCATGGTGGGGCTTCAGCTCAGGGCCTGGGCACTGTCCCTGAGCCTCTTTGTGCTCAAGGCTAGAGCTCTACCACTTGAGCCACAGCACTTCCAACTTTTTCTAAGTAGTTTATTAGAGTTAAGAGTCTCACGAACTTTCCTGCCCATGCTGCCTGCCTTCAAACTGCAGTCCTCAGATCTCAGCCTCTTGAGTACTAGGATTACAGGCGTGAGCCACTGGTGCATTTACTGGTGCACTTGACGCATTTACTCAAAATTTTTAAATTAAATTTGAGGAATGTTCTGTGGAAACCAATAAGAACAGAGATTCATGTAAAATCTGCATGCTTTTAAAAGCTGAAAGTAATAGATACTAAAGTAAGATTTGTTTCTTCAGGGAAAATACTTCCAGTTCTACTTCCAGGTTCTCCCCAAAAAGCAGAGAATCTTTTCTACCTCGAGGAAGGCAGTGATGGAAATCATGAGAGCATGTACTGAAGAAAGAATGTTTGACAGAGAGCCAAGGGTCTAGGACCCATTCTACTTCTGACTGTAACACTTATCGGACAAGTCCCAACGCCCTTGTGCTGGAGGACGCAGACGATTGGGGTTTGGAAGATGCAGATGATCAGGGTTTGGAGGATGCAGATAATTGGGGTTTGGAGGATGATGCCACACTAGCAGCGGTATTCCTATAGCAATGCACACAAGCAGAAGTCACACAAAAAGGCTGCTCAAGACACAAAACACAAGTCTCCCCACTCAGGACACACACAACTTTCCTAACAGCGTTTCCATGTTCCACCATGCCATGCTTGAATGTTTGTCTCTCCAGAACTCCAGTGAGCTTTAGCTGTTACTTAAACAGTATAAAGAGGTGGTAGTAAGGTTTGAAGTCAGGGCTTGTGTTTTTCCCCCTGGGCTGACAGGATTATAGACATGAGCCACCATGCCTGCCAAGAGATGGAACTTTTTGAAGAGATGTTTATGATATGAAGGCTTCACCTCAGGAATCCATTGATGTGTGTTCCCCTCCCCACCCCACCCTCTCTGCCCCTGCCACTTTTCCTTGGTCTTCTTCCATGTGATGACACAGCAAGGGGGCTCCTACCAGAAGCCAGTGCCTTGCTACAAGACGTCCCAGCTAATAAACTTCTATTCACTCATTGCCTTGATTGTAGTACACTGTTACAGTGGCACAAAATGGACTAAGACAGACAAAGGAATGACTATAGATCATCCATAGTTAAACAATGACTCTAACCTGAAAGAGAGATACAAATAGGAATACACAATGATAGGAATGGATGATCACACAAAAACCAAAGGCAGGAATGGGGTTGAAGCTCAGAGCTCAGTGGTAGAGACCCTTGCCTACCATGCACAAGGTCCAGGGCTCAATTCCCAGTACCACAAGAGAAAACAAAATAAAACACAGAATATCACCAAAAATAAGGGGAACAAAAGCAATATTTTATTTTGAGACCTCTAAACAATATTTCTGAGCTTTAGCAGCTAATGTTGTATTCATAAAAGAAACATACCAGGGAAAGCCTAGAAATGAAAAATAAGATAATAAAAAAAACCAACATGATGGTCACATTATAATGCTGCTGAAATTTATTTTAAAGTAATAAAAAATAAAGGAAAAAAACAGAAATATGAATTTCAGATCCATTATTTTTTAGGTTCATAAAAAGTAAAGGGAAAATGTAGAAGAGGGCAAAAAGTTTCCCAGAATATAGGACTTGATATTTTTTAAAGGCAGATTAAAGTGTCCACTACAATGAAATCATGAAGTTTCAGAAAATTAGTGAGAGAAAGAGAATCCTAAAAGTGACAGAAAGAGGATCCTAAAAAGATTCAAAAATAATATATCATGTTTCATATTGTATTGTATTTCTGGTGATTTGAAATTAGTATTTGCATACTTTTATTCTTTGTGAGTAAATTATATAAAATAAAAAGAGAGACTCCCAAAAGCTTCTGGGGTTACAGAGGATAAAACTGCACCAAAAACAAGCAAATCAGCATTATACTTTGTAATAATAATACTGAATGCACAGAAGATGAGTTTTTTTTTTAAATCGGTAGTGGGGCTTGAACTCCGGGTCTGTTTCTGTGCTCTTCAGCTCAAGGTGAGCTCTCTACCACTTGAGCCACAGCACCACTTCTGGTTTTCTGGAGGTTTGTTGGAGATAAGAGTCTCCTGGATGTTCTTGCCCAGGCTGGCTTTGAAACACAATACTCAGATCTCAACCTCCTGAGTAGCTCGAATTACAGGCGTGAGCCACTGGCGGCTAGCTAGAAGATGACTTAAAAAAAAAAAAAAAAACCCTGTAATTTTTAGTGGAAGCAGTTTTCAATCTGAAGTTCCATAACCAGTCAAATTAAATTTGAGAGTTGGAACAGCATATTCCAGTCATTGAAGCACAGATAACTTGTATTCACTCCTTCCTTTTAAAAAGCATTGAAGGATACAAAGGAAATTTCCCACTGAATGCTTAACAGATATTTCAAAATTAAGCAGTCACTCAAAGAGAATAATTCCTTTTACTCCCTTATTCTCACAATCAGTAAATACGAAATGCATCCTTGGATGTATTTGATTCAGAATCTTGTAGTCAATGTTGACTTCCTTCTCTCATGTAAAAAAAAAAAAAAAAAAAAACCACTTTAAAAGAGATCCAGAATCCAAGCACTTCATACCACCATGCCCCAGACAGCTCTCACTTATCACAGTAGCCTCCTAACTAGACCCCATGCTTCCATTTTGCTCCCACAATTGATCCTTGTCTCTGTCCAAGTATGTCTTTGAGCTGGGCTCTAATGGCTCATGTCTGTAAACCTAGCTAATCAGGAGCCTGAGATTTGAGGAGCACAGTTCAAAGCCAGCCTGGGCAGGAAAGTCCATGAGACTCTTATCTCCAATTAACAACCAAAAAAAAAAAAAAGAAGAAGAAGAAGAAGCCAGAGTGGAGCTGCGACTCAAGTGGTAGAGTGCTAGCCTTGAGCAAAAATGCTCAGGTCTTCAAGCCCTAGGACAGGCACATACACACACAAAAAAGTGTGTCTCTGGTGGCAGTTAGGGAAAAATACTATTTTCCTAAATGACAAAACATTATTTGCCTCTTTAATCCATTTTCTGGTAAACACAGAATATTCGGTAGTGACTGAACTGCCTGCCAGATATTAAAGAAATCTGCACAACTTCTGCAGCTTCTCACTCAACTTGTTTTGAAAAATGTACTCATTTTCATAAAAAAAGTTCTTTGCACTAACATATAATAACTTTATTTTTTATCCCACCCCAAAATAGCCTTATTATTACTATTTTTAAATAAATATTCATCTGTTTTAATTCTTTTTAATTTTTTTATTGTAAAAATATTGTACAGAGCAGTTACTATTACACGGGCAAGATAATGAGTACATTTCTTATCAAGCATTGTAGCCTCCTCCTTTGTTTCCCCTTCCCATCCCTTCCCATCCTCCCCCGCCCCTATCTGTTTTAATTTTCTTGGTATATGCTGGGCCTGGGGCTTGAACACAGAGCCTGGGAGTTGTCCTAGACCACTTTTTTGCTCAAAACTAGTACTCTAACACTGAGCCACAGGCTCTACTTCCAGCTTTTTTTTTTTTTTTTTTTTTGGTACTTAATTAGAAATAGTTTCAGGGACTTTCCTGCCCTGGCTAGCTTCAAATCTGAGTCCTCAGATCTCAGTCTCCTGAGTAGCTAGGATTATAGGCATGAGCCATTGGTACCCAGCCCATTTTAAATTTTTAATAAGGTACATATCTATTTAAAAAATACAGAAAAGCCGTGGCATTGTCAATAATTTAAGATTGTAAAGTCTCCAAGATCTGCTCTATAAGCATTATTTAAAGACCTTCAAAAACTTGGAATATGGCAAAAGGAGAATACACTCATTGTAATACTAAAGAATCACTTGGCTGACTCATCCAAAGGTAATTTAAGGAAATATCTAATTACTTGTGACTAAATCCCAGACTTGTGTTTTAGTCCAGTAAAAACTCAACACATTTTGATTTTCATTTCTCTGAAGTACATGTCCTATTCTCCCATCTAATACGGCAATGTTATTCAGACATTCTTCTGAAAAATAATTCCTTGAATTCTCTTTGAACCCATCTGTCTTCCTACTGGCTCCCTCATTTATGAGTTAAATAAAACTTTGACACATTCATTTGACTAAGGGTCATCTTTTAAAACTTTTGGAAAATTATCCTGAGAAACAGTTCAAAAAAGTCTGTGTCAACAAAGGAGGAGGCTGCAATGCTTGGTAAGAAATGTATGCATTATCCTGCCCATGTAATTGTAACCCCTCTGTACAGTATGTTCTCAAATAAAATAAAACAAAATTAAAAAAAAAAGTCTGTGTTTTGCCTGCAGCGAGTGTGTGCATGTATGTATTTGCACTAATATTTGTATTTTGAATGTAGACAGGAATTGTCTCACAAGTGTCTTGTATCTGTGTCTATTCTGTGTGTATCAGCAGCTATTTGTATATCGTATCATTTGGTCAAGGAGTTTCTTGCTTGGGTACAACTGGGCTTATAGCATGTCACCTAATCTGAAAACCTCTAAGAAAGGTCATGGGAGTCCCAGGATTTTATCCTTGTTATAGGAAAACACCTCAGTACACAAATGGTTTTAGTAAGAATAAGGGAAGATAGGGACATTGCCTGGGTGCTATCAAGAGATAGTGTTAAGACTTTCTGCCAGGTTTGCAGCTGACAGGGACTGAAAAAAATAAGACTAAAGAGATTATAACTGATGTAATATACAATGTATCAGAAGATGTCCTCCACAACCATCCCCAGCAAAGAATAAATTGTGACAGAAATGTTAACCAGGGAAAAAATGTTTCATTTCTCAGAAGTTTCTGTCTCTCCTCCAGAAAGAACATAAAAGTCATTCAAATAGCTGGAATTCACTTTTTCTAGGCAGAGCTAATAAGCACATACAAACATCTAGAGCTTGCGAATCTGAAAATTTCTCCCTACCTCAATATGCTCCATTAAAGAAAAAAAATGTAAGAAACATATGAGTTTGGCCAGGTGCCGGTAGCTCATGCCTGTAATCCTAGCTACTCAGGAGGCTGAGAGCTGAGGACTGCAGTTCAAAGCCAGCCCAGTCAGGAAGTCTCTGAGACTCTTATCTCCAATTAACCACCAGAGAACCAGAAGTGGTGCTATGGCTCAAGTGGTAGAGTGCGTGCCTGGAGCTGAAGAGCTCAGGGACAGTATCCAGGCCACAGAGTTCAAGACCCACAACTGACAAAAAAAAAAAAAAAATCATGAGTTTGGAATTAATGGACAGTATGTATGCAGGCTACTGAGAACAAGAAATTTTAAAAAATAATAATACAAATAACTCCCTGATCAGCTTTAATCAGCTTTTTACCCAAAGTGTAGGACATTTTAAGAGCATCTTATAAACAACTATGAATAAAATCTATGAAAAATGAAGTTTAATAGACATCCTGACAAATATGAATAAACTATCCGGCTGAATCTCATTAAAAAGTTAAACGTCTTAGCCATTTATTCCACTTGCAGACATGATGTAAGATTATACATCATTTACACCAAAATATCAAATACATTGCTGCCATACCCGTTTGCAGTTCTATTTCTTTACATAGCTATCCAAAAGAAATGAAAATATGTGTCCACATAAAAGTCTATGTGAATCTTTACAGGAGCCAGTATTCCTAATAGGTCAGAGTGGAAACAGCCTAAATGTATAATGATGAACAAACAGATGAACAAAATGCAGTAGGCCATGTTACAAGCTAGGATTCGACCCTAAAATGGGAGAGAGCAACACATACTACATACTGACAGAAGCTAATAACATAAAACAGTTTATTGCATAATACCACTTACCGGAATAGGACATTTTACACACCAAAAATAGATTGTTGATTTCTTTGAGCAAGGAAGGAGAAGGGTGGAGTGACAGTTAGTGGGTACAGATTTCTTTTTGGGGGTGGCAAGAATGTTCCAAAATTAGATTATGATGATGTGAGAGTCATACAATTTTATGATATTAAAAATCATTTGGGAAGGGAAAAAACAAATCGCTTAACTAGGGATACAGGTGGACCCACTGCAACAATGAGATGTACAAGTCGTTACGTCAAAAAACAAACTTTACATGCCTGTAATCCTAGCTACTCAGGAGGCTGAGATCTGAGGATCATGGTTCAAAGCCAACCTAGGCAGGAAAGTCCGTGAGACTCTTATCTCCAATAAACCACTAGAAAACCGGAATTGGCACTGTGGCTCAAGTGGTAGAGCGTTCGCCTTGAGCTGAAGAGCACAGGGACAGCACCCAGGCCCAGAGTTCAAGCCCCACGACCGACAAAAAAGAAAAAGAAAAGAAAAAGACAGAAAAGAAAAACAAACTTTACTTTACAACTTTGGCGGGGGGGAAGGATCGGGTGTGGGGAGGGGTGAGTATGGGAAGGGATGGGAAGGGGAAACAAAGAGGAGGCAACAATTTGATAAGAAATGTACTCGTTATCTTGCCCATGTAATTGTAACTCCTCTGTACGGTATTCTCACAATAAAAAAAATTTTTTTTAAATCATTTGGTTGTAGGCTGTGTAAGTAAATAATAACTTAAATAGTATATGGTATAATCAGATAAAGTTGTTTATGGATATTCTTCAATAGATAGCTATTTAACCGGAATGTATTCATCTTCTATCTGGTACATCAGATAGTTAAAAATTTAAGACTAGAGATGTACTCAACAACATTGAATGATAACTAACATTTCCTTAACAGTTGTACATTTCAGATAGTGCTGAATTGTTCGAGATCATGGAATGTCCTATTTTTCTTATAAGCTTTTTTTTTTTTTTTTGGTCAGTCATGGGGCTTGAACTCTGGGCTTGGACGCTGTCTCTGTGTTCTTCAGCTCAAGGCAAGCCTCTATCGCTTGAGCCACAGCACCGCTTCCGGTTTTCTAGTGGTTTTTATTGGAGATAAGAGTCTCATGGACTTTCCTGCCTGGGCTGGCTTTGAATCGTGATCCTCAGATCTCAGCCTCCTGAGTAGCTAGGATTACAGGCGTGAGCCACCAGCGCCCGGCTCTTAGAAGTTTTTGTTCTCATTTGTTCTTGTGGTTCTGGAATCAAACCCAAGTTTTCATGCATGCTAAGCAAGTGTGCCACCATTGCACCCCACCCAGAGATCTGATGAATTTTTAGTATGAATGGTGCTTTTTCTGGTAGCAATGTAAACTATAATTCAAGACAACTTTAAGATGATAGATTAACACCGTGAGGTCAATAAAGAATCTGTAATAAAATAATTATCATGCAATAGTTTTGACCTACCATATCCATACATAAACATATTTTGCACTTCATAACACTGAAATAAGACTATACATATTGACTCTGGCATGCTTTATAAAGTTTTTTATCATTAAAACTAAAATCACAGCTGGGCACCAGTGGCTCATGCCTATAATCCTAGCTATTCAGGAGGCTGAGATCTGAGGATCACAGTTCAAAGCCAGCCAGGGCAGGAAACTCCGAGAGACTCTATGTCCAATAAACCAGTAGAAAACCGGAAGTGGTGCTGTGGCTCAAGCGGCAGAGCACTCGCCTTGAGTTGACGCACAAGCCCAGAGTTCAAGCCCCATGACCAACAAAACAAACAAACTAAAATCACATAGAAATGGAGGGAAGAACAAATGAAGACATGATATTCAGTGGACACTATGTAGAAAATGAACTATGCAATTTGTTGGCAGGGACAAGAGGGATAAACTGAGGAAAAGCAAAGAAAGAGGTGATGCTGTTCACGAAGCATTGTACTCTTCACCTGACTTATGGAATTGTAAGCCCTCTGTACAATTCCTTAACAATAACAATAAAATAATATTTCTAAAAACTAAAATCAAGCCCTGTAGTACTGTCATTCACCACTGTTTGGGTTACATGACCTACATGAACAATAACATTGAGATAAGAGTTTAAGTAGTTAGAATAAATTACTGGTGAGAAAGAAAAATGTTCAGTTTGGTCTTTTCTCAATATAAAAGCTATAAAGTTTACTTATTGTATGTTACACCCAGAGAGAAATGGCTACTTATTTTCTCATCTAACTTTCAGAAGGGTCTTTCAGAAGGGTCAATAAGGTATCCTGCTTTTGTATTTCACAATTATAAATAACAGAAAAGAATCAAGCAAAATAACTTGACACACACTTCTTTTTGTCAGGAAAATGTGTTCCTGACACTTCTATTAAGGCCTTCATCTGTATACTCACCTGACATTATTTAAAGATATTCCTGCAGTCTGAGATCATGTTCCAAGTTTGGAGCAATAAAGTGAATCTGAGAGACCCTAATCTCCAATTAACTAGCCAGAGATATGGCTCAATTGGTAGAGTACCAGCCATGAGTGAAAAAGCCAAGCTAGAGCTTGAGGCTCTACTCGGAACATGCTTGACACATCATCTAGGTAGCAAAGATTTTGCTTCTCTCCTGTAAAATCCAGGATGTGGCACCCACAAGTTAAAGAATGAGAGAAATAATTAGGTGTAACCGATTTGCTCCTTACTTCATTAGGTTAAAAATAGCAGGCTCCATTTATTGTACTCACATTGTAGGAAAAGCTGTCAAGTGAAAAGAGGACAAGCAACGTGTAATCACGTGTGGCTCAGCTATGAGAAACCCTTTCAGGATGCTGAATGCAATCACTTAGACAATAGGGAGAAAATCCTTGTGATCATTCAATAAGGTGAATGACAGTGAGGCATCAATTTGAGTGTTAAGCCAACCTTGCATTCTTGGATTTAAGCGCCTTTTGTTTGAAGCTTTCCTTATTGATATTTGTTTACCAAGTTATTTATTATATTTGTGTAACTTGATTGTTTATGCTTTTCTGGGATTCTCCCCACCCCCCATTTACACTCTTAAATGTATCAGGCATACATACAATTTTTCACAATATTTCCTCCTTATCTGAGGGTCTATACTGTCACTTGTCTTTGATTCCTGATTTGGTAATTTGGGCTTTTCTCTCCATCCACCTCAGATCTCAATTTTTTTATGGATTTTTTCCAGATTCATTAATCTTTTTTTAATATTTGGCTTATTTGATCCATTCTACATTTCATTGATTCCACTATTCTCCTATTTCCATTTATATTTTGTAGTTTAATTTAGCTTCCTGTGGTTAAAAAAAAGATAATTGGGGCTGGGAAGGTGGCTCAGTAGTAGAGTCCTTGCCTTGCATGCATGAGGCCCTGGATTTGATTCCTTAGCATCACATAAGGAAAAAGAAAAAAGCTGAAGTGGCACTGTGGCTCAAGTGGTAGAGCACTAGCCTTGAGCTGAAGAGCTGAGGGACAGAGCCCAGGCCCAGAGTTCAGGCCCCATGACTGGACCTCCCCCCCCAAAAAAAGATAATTGATATTAAATATTTCTTTTCTTTTCCTTTGCTTCCCCTTCCATTACAGGGGGGGTCAAGTCAAGGGCTTCATGCATGCTAGTCAAGTGTTCTACCATTGTGCTGTGTCTCCAGCTCTAAATGGCTTTTCTAATATAAGCACATCAAGCTCTAAAAAACTACATCCATCTATCTACTATCTATCATCTACTTAACTAGCTATGGATCCTCATTATTTTTTGGCAGTGCTGGGTTTGAAATCAGGGCTTTATGCTAGAGCTCTGCCACTTGAGCCACACACTTGTTTTTTATTTGCTTTCAGTTATTTTCAGGTAGGGTATCAAATTTTTGCCAAGGCTGGCCTCAGATCCTCCTCTCTGTATTCTCCCAAATAGGACCATGAGCAAGCTTATTGACTAAAATACTATCAATAGATCTTGAACTGTGATTCTCCTGATTGCCATATCCCAGGTAACTGGAATTACAGTTGTGTGCACCTGGCCAAGACTAATCAGTTTTTCTTGTTAATAGCAACACTACATTTTTATCATTCAATTCTTAGAGTTCTCTTTATTTTGGACCAAAAGATAAATAGAAGTTCTCATTTTATTTATAGCTCATTGATGCATTTCTACTTATCTTATTGTTACTGGTTTCAAATTCTACTGTGTCCAAAGAATACTGGGTTTTGTTTTGTTTTGGTTTGGTTTTGGTTGATTGTGAGGCTTGAACTCAGGTTCTGGACACTGTCTCTGACCTCTTTGTGCTCAACGTTAGTGTTCTACCTGTTGAGCCACAGCGCTACTTCTGGTTTTTGAGTGGTTAATTGGAGATAACAGTCTTACAAGGACTTTTCTACCTGGGCTGGCTTCAAACTGTGATCCTTAGATCTCACCCTCCTGAGTAGCTAGGATTCCAGGCATGAGCCACTGGCGCCCAGCTCAGAGACTACGTTCTTAAGATTTCCAACAAAACTTCATTTATCCTCTGTTTTTATTTTCTTTAATCTTGTTTTTGTTTTTTGGCTACTCATGGAGTTTGAACTCAAGGCCTAGGAGCTGTCCCTGAGCTCTTTTGCTCAACAATGGCATTCTAACACTTTCAGCCACAGCTCCACTTCTGGTTTTCTGTTAGTTAATTGAAGATAGTCTAATGGACTTTTCTGCCCAGCTGGCTTTGAACTGCGATCCTCAGATCTCAGCCTCCTGAGTACCTAGAATTAGGTACTAGCATGAGTCACCAGCGCCCAGCTTTTTATCTTCATTTGTGTTGCTGCTATCCTGTGTATTTTTATTTCCCATAATTTCCTCTTTATCCTTGGTGTCCAGAGATTGGTCTGTGGTGATACTTAAAAATGGTTTGTTGTATTTAACCTTTTATACTGTGAGATGCTTCTATCATCTGTAAATCTATATTTTTCATCAAATTGGGGGGATTTTTTTATTGTTATTATAAAGGTGATATACAGAGGAGTTAGTTATATAAGTCAAGTAAAAAGTACATTTCTTAGCTGGGCACTGGTGGCTCACACCTGCACTCCTAGCCATCAGCAAGTTGAGATTTGAGGATCACTGTTCAAAGCCAGCCCACGCAGGAAAGTCCATGAGACTCTTATCTCCAATAAACCACCAGAAAAATGGAAGTGGCGCTATGGTTCAAGTGGTAGAGCGCTTGCTTTGAGCTGAAGAATTCAGGGACAGCTACCAGGCCCAGAGTTCAAGACCCATGACTGACAAAAAAAAAAAAAAAAGTACATTTCTTTTTGGACAATGTCTGGTGATTAATTGGAGATAATCTCACGGACTTTCCTGCCCCAGCTGGCTTGGTCAAAAGACTGGCAGATCATTTCCCCAGGTCGCTTCAGGCATCTTTTAGAAAGAACCGCTGCTATACTCTTGATATTGTTCCATGTGTTAATATGGCTCTGTCTAGTATGTTCAACTATTTTTCTTTCTATTCTTCAGATTGCAAATTTCTATTGATATATTTCTGTTTTCTCTAATTTGCTGCTAAGCCTATTTAACAGATTTTCCATTTTAGTTTTTCTATTTTGTTGTTTTTATTGTTCCCAGTTCTCTGTGAGAGTATCTGTTAACTCATCAGGACTATATTTTTTTTCACATAATGTTTGGGGAGGGATGTTTTGTTTTCCATTGATACTAGGGCTTGAACTCAGGGTCTTGGCACTATCATTTGAGCCACAGCTTCACTACCAGCTTGTTGATTTTCTTGTCCAGGCTAGTCTCAAATTTGAATCCTCAAACCTCAGCCTCCTGAGTAGTTAGGATTGCAGGCATGAGTCACGAGTGTCTGGCTGATAAACTTTATTCTGACTATATGTGATACACATGTGTAGTTTGCCTCATCCACAAATCCACACAGAATAACAGTCATCACTTGTCACTCAGACACTTTAAACTGTCCCTGATATGATATTGTTATCTGCATAGGTTCATTAAGAATCTACTTCCTAATAGTATATAATTGATTGGGCTATTTTGTCACATGCTGCACATTTAGAAACTACAATCACACTAATAAGATACTAGTGGTTACACTTTATAAATGGTTACAATGCCTACAACATCCTTCCTAGATACAATACCAGGTCTTCAGACTCTTGACTTTTAAGGTAGCAAATAATGTAATTTCCTAGTATAGCAAGAATCTTAGGGGAAAAGAAGGTCCTTAAGAAAACAAGGCTGTCACAGTAGTAAAAACTACAGGCAAAATCCCTGCCAGCTGGAAAGAAGCAATGAAAACAATGTAACTCTAGAGCCTTCAAAAAAGAAGGTAATGCCTTTGCTCACAATCACACCATGGTGAACTTTACAACACAAAATAGTTTAGATGAGTTACTACGCACCTCTTGCTGCATCTTTTAAAGTAAAATATGCTAAATAAGACAGAACATATGAAATATAGAAGTCCAGGTCCATACACTGGACAAAATAGTGACTTTGAAGCAGTGTTAGTTTATGCTTTGAGAATCTTTCCTGACGGAGCCAAGCAGTATATAATCAGCATTTATCAGACATTGCTGGCAATCACAAAGCTGTGATTGTACAATACAAATGAAGAAATCTAAAAAAGTGAAATGGGTAGGTAATAAATCCAGTGATCTTAACACACAAATGGAATGAAGGACTTTTCCTTGACCAAGACAGAGTTGTAAAGGTTATCTACTAAATGTATCTAGGGTAAGACCTAACACCAAGTTATTTTTACAATCTCCTTCTATGAAATATATATATATATATATTTCTGGTAAAACATGCTGAAGCACTTTTTAAGTTAACTATAATGAAGATAGGAGTTTATCTTCTTGGGGGGATGGCGACATTAGTCGAATCTAGTGGGGATAGGAGAAAGTAAGAGTAAAGCAGATCAATCTGGTAATAACACTGCATATACATGTGTGAAATAGCACAGCGAAATCTCTTTGAACCATTAGCATCAACTAAAGAAAAAAAAGAATGACAAGAATTCAAAACAGGTCCTGTCCAGCTTGTGGGTTCTAGAGGGATAGAGAGGGTAAAGGAGCATAAATATGGTCAAAATACTTTACATGTATGTGTGAAAATGGAACAAAGAAGCTTGTGAGATTGGTTTGGGCTCAGGCAGAGGGGGAGGGAGAAGAAGGAGAAAGACAGAGGGAGGCAGCTGGATCAATACACCATGTGTGCATATATGGACATGTCAAAATGAAACTCCTTTATACAGCTGATTGATGCTAATACAATATGTAGAAGAAAAAATTCAAAGTGCTTAATATCCTATGAAACTAAAGAAACGAAGGGGAAGGAATGGTTGGGATGGACGGGTGGGGGAGAATGATGAACAGGGTGACACAGATCAGCATGCATTGTTCTTACAAACTAAAATGTTGAATAGTAACTCTCGTACAACTACTTAAAGATAAAAATATAATTTCAACAAATAAATAGGAACTTAATTTCCTGGCTCCTAATAACCCCTTATGAAAGAACACAAAAGAAGAGCAAGGGTGGAGCTGTGATTTTTTTTTAAGTCAGACTTAGTAACCTTGAAGCCACATTTTTGGATAGACTTACCAGAAATCTTTTGAATATAAGACCTAAACAAAACTTTGCTGGCAAATTGTTTGTCCAAAATGTTTTTCCTAACTATTTGCTAGTTATTCAGTACCAACCTCTTCTAATATTTGTTTCTATGCTAATGACAGTCTCTTCTCCATCTTGAATTTTCATGTATTTATTCATTCAGAAAACATTTATTGGCCTTTTGCTACATGTTGTGCACTCTTCTAACTACTGGTGGCATAGCGATGGAAATAAAACCTCCAAACATCAAGTACATTCACGTAGATTGTCTGCTTGATGATTTTTTTTCTTCAAAGGTCCCACCCTATACTTTCCTTCAATTAATTTAATTGCTTGGTTTTGCCTGTTTCCTTTCATTGTATTATTTTTCCTTTGCCCAGCTCTTCAAATCTTTGCTATAAGACCAAGGCACTTGGGTCCATCATGGAGTCGCTTATATAAATATATGTTTCCATAGATAAAATGCTAAAATGCTTCATTCAAAGATGTAGACCTTGCATCCCCACACACAGATGCTCGCTCTTCCAAAAAACCCAGATAGCTGGGCATTAACTGGAATGCTGTGTGTGCGGCCAGTGTTCCCTAAATTGAGTAGTACTTTATATTGACCTTGCTAATGTCACAGAAAATAAAATAAATTCGCCTGACAATGTTTTCCTAATGAAAACTTCAAGGCTTCAAAACAATCATGCTATTATTGACTAAAAAAACCTTTTATAAGATTTCCCAGAAGTTGGATTTGTAAGTTACATTTTCCCCATGTACCAACAAAAAGAAGATTATGTGACTATGTTTCCAATTTTAATAAACCTCTAAGAGATGTGAGAGGCACCATGGAGCAATTTTTATTAATTAGGACAAGTTCTTAAGATACATAGAGAGCCCAGGCATTGGTGGCTCATGCCTGTAATTCTAGCTACTCAGGAGGCTGAGATTGGTTCAAAGCCAGCCCCAGCAGGAAGGCCTGTAAGATACTTATCTCCAATTAGCTACCAAAAAGCTGGAAATGTCACTGTGGCTCAAAGTGGTAGAACACTAGCCTTGAGCACAAAAAGCTCAGGAACAATACCCAGGCACAGAGTTCAAGCCCCAGGTCTGGCAAGCACACACACACACACACACACACACACACACAGGACTAGCAAGACCCAGCCAGGCATTCACACACACACACACACACACACACACACATACACACAGGACTTAGCAAGACCCAGCCAGGCATTCACACACACACACACACACACACACAGGACTAGCAAGACCCAGCCAGGCATTCACACACACACAGGACTAGCAAGACCCAGCCAGGCATTCATTCACACACACACACACACACACACACACACACAGGACTAGCAAGACCCAGCCAGGCATTCATTCACACACACACACACACACACACACACACACACAGGACTAGCAAGACCCAGCCAGGCATTCACACACACACACACACACACACACACACACACACACACAGGACTAGCAAGACCCAGCCAAGCATTCTCACACACACACACACACACACACAGGACTAGCAAGACCCAGCCAGGCATTCACACACACACACACACACACACACACACACACACACACACACACACACACACACAGGACTAGCAAGACCCAGCCAGGCATTCTCATAGCTTTCACTTATTTAGAGACTTCAACCTAGGATACCCTGACTTTATGTTTCTTATGTTAGATGTATTTCCCTAAATTGCAATCACATCTTCACAAAAGTTATTTCTATTAAAAATAACAATTTCTGATTAGGCTACCAAATTTCATTCCAAGAATACAAATATGGTCCAAGATGGTAGATAAGAAATGTCACTGGAAAGTATACACTGATATTTACGGCAGGAGAATTTCTGGAGCACCTCTATCTCAGGCACTTTGCACGCGACTGGAGACACTGGAGAGAAAGACACATAAAGACACTGTCCTCGAGCCTGCTGCTCCCAATAGCAGAGAGAGAGAGACAGAAAAGATGTTCAAAGATGAGCATGAGTATAAAGGAAAAAGGGTGATATGGTTAAAACAAGACATGGAGGAGGTAAGGATGAGTTGTTTCGAGCAGGCCAGTGAATGACAGGCTCCAGATGCTGAACACATTGGGGGTTTTTGTTCTTGTTTTTTAATGCTGGTCTGCAGCTTGAACTCAGGGTCTAGGTATTGTCCCTGAGCTTTTGTGCTTGAGGCTAGTGTTCTACCACTTGAGCCACAGCTCCACTTCCAGCTTTTTGGTGATTCATTGGAGCTATGAGTCTCACAGACTTTCCTGCCTGGGCTGGCTTTGAACTATGATCCTCAGATCTCAGCCTCCTGAGTAGCTAGGATTACAGGTGTGTGATCAGAGTTTAACAGAGACTATCAGTTTTAACAGAGACTCTACAACAGCAACAGAAACCGGAAGTTGGGCAAGGTCCAGACATGGGAAAGCCAAGGACAACTTACCGGTCTTTACTCTCACCAGTTATCTACTTACTGTAAATGGAACATTTTGATATGTGTGTGCATATGTACAGTGCTGAGAACCAAAACAAGGACCTCACACATTCCAGGCAAGTGATCTAGCACCAACTTATATCCCTTGCCCTGAAATCTCATGATCATAAGTGGATGAAAGTGTAAATTCTTTGATACCCACAAACAAACTTATATGTAGTGGACCAGTCACCAGAATGAATGGCTACTGACAGAGCACTCTCAGCCTGGCAGAAATGAACAAAGGATGTTGATTGAGTTACACTTGGGGAACGAGATCCATACGGGAACTAGGGCTACAGGTAGAGGATGCATTGGGAGAGATCACAATTGAACGATTGTGCCACTGTGAAATTAGACAAGCAGGAGCCTAATACTGCTTAAATATGTATCAGTTTAAGAGCCAATAAAATAGTCTCCTTATAAAGACAAAGAAGTAGCAGTATAATTGCAGAGCATTTGTAAGTTATCATATGTAGTCACACAAAAATATATTGATATACTGATTATTCTTTGTGCCTTTTAGATTAGACACAATATCCGGGTTGTGTGACATTATGGCCTCTAAACAATCTTTGCACCTGGCAAAAATGGGTTCGAACGGAAAAGAGGGGTAAAAACAGCCAAGCGCCCATAGCTCACTTCTGTAATCCTAGAAGCTCAGAAGGTTGAAATCTGACAATCGTAGTTCAAAGCCAGCCCAGGCAAGAAAAATCTGTGAAATTCTAATTGTCAATTAACACCCCCCCCCCAAAAAAAAAGCTAGAAATGGAGCTGTGGCTTAAGTGGTAGAGAACTAGCCTTGAGCACAAAAGCTCAGGGACACCACCCAGGCCCTGAGTTCAAGTCTCAGAAGCAGTGTGCACACATGTGTGTGTGAACACACACAATCTTAAACGATGAGTGTGGTCTACCATATCGTTGTAGTCTATAAATGAAGTGCCTGTGGTTCTGTGCTTTATCTTGGGCAGAGGCAAGGGGGAAGCATTTCTGAATGTGTTCTATCATGTTTATAACACAAAAATGAAAACAGGCACATTTTGGCTCAGCCAAACTCATTTTACTCCTTCAAAAATTTCTCTGGTATGAGAATAATTTGGGGTCTTTTGAATCCTTATAAAGGTTCTTTTTTTTTTTTTTTGTCAGTCGTGGGGCCTGAACTCTGGGTCCTGGCGCTGTCCCTCAGCTCTTCAGCTCAAGGTTAGTGCTCTACCACTTGAGCCACAGTGCCACTTCTGGCTTTTTCTGCTTATCTGGTGCCAAGGAATCAAACCCAGGGCCTCATGCATGCAAGGCAAGCACTCTACCTCTGAGCCACCTTCTCAGCCCCTTACAAAGGATCTTTAAAGAACATATAACTCTCCTAGATTTCTTTGACATAAAATACTTTGGTCCTGTTGGACATTTTCAATTGCTTCCCTAAGTTTTAAAATAGTTTTCCAACAATTGGTTTTTGAATTTGCTAAACTTTCCTATTCCTTTCTGGGTCCTTATAAAAAAAAAAAAAGTGACAAGGAGCTAGGGATGTAACTCAGTACAGCACATGCACAAAGCCCCAGGTTCAATCACCAGCACCAAAAAATAAAGACCAGAAAATTAAATGCTCCTAAATTTACTCTTCAAAAGTAGTTATAGTCCTAAGATAGTTCAAGGTTTTTTTATGTCTGGCATCTTACTCATTTTTTTATATATATAATTAGGATTTTTCAATCTATTCATGCCCAACTACTTTAAAACAAGTTCTGTGATTAGCCCCTTGTTTCGTTGTGCTAGCCCTGGGATAGGCAAGCACTTGGCTGCTGAGCTACACCCCAGCCCCCATTCTTCATTTCTTCTGCCCTGTCTTTTTCTCTCTCTCACTCATGTGAGGAGACCGGGTCTGCCAGCAGTGAGTGGTGCCTTCTGGCTGTTGTCTCCATAGTTCTGTCGTCTCCATAGTGGTGTGCAATGGCCCTGTTCACCAAGGCAAATTTCTGGGGTGGGGTATTCATTCCTCTCGAGGAAATCCAGGTCCTAATTAAAGAAATCCATCTGGACCCTTCCTTACCCCACCTCCCATGCCAACTACTTAGATGCAGTTGATGTGCTCAATCTGTTTGCAATCAAGGTTAATTATTACATCACTCTGGGAGCAATTTATTAATGAAACACAGCTATCTTGTGTGGTGCCTAATTGGCCTCTACTTTAAGAACTAACTTCTCTGCTAATTTAACAGGTAAGGCCTATTAAGTTAATAGAGAAGGGGATGGACAAGCCTCAAAATAAGGCACTACGAAATCATACAATAGAAAAAACAATTGGGTGTCTTTACTAGTTACTGTAAGGATCTCTCTGAAAACATGACTTGTCTTTCATTCAGGAAACAGAATCCATTGTGCTCATCTAAACAAAAACAAACCAATGACAAAAGCCCACAAAGAAATTTTTTTAATGTTCCTAAGAAATAAGTTCCAGTTTTTCATAGGACATTTCCTGGGGGGAAAATTTTGAAAAAAAAAAACAAATTAAAATTAGCATTGGGGTCCATGTTGCCTAAATTGTATATGAGCCAACAACAGATTTCAATGGAGATGCCCTGCTGAAGGAGGCAAACTCAGGCTGAAGCATGTCAGCTGGTAGGGACATGGTCAAGTGTGCAATGGAGAGATACTGGCATTGTCTTGGCACCCCGAGAGATAAGCAAGGCTGAGAGACTGTGAGAGGCAGAAAACAGGAAAGTGTGTTTGCCAAAACACACACACATTCCAATGAACTGCTAGTAATTGCTGCTAGTAATCTTCTAAAAAGTGTAGGACAAAGGAAAAACTACAAGAAGGTGTCTCCACATTTCTAATTCAAGACTTAAAAAAAAGGATCTGACTCAAAAGTTAAAGATGCTAAAACCCGATTGCAATCTCACTCTGCACAGAGCCCTGACGAATCACTGTGCACGAGTCACATACAACTACAGTCAGAGAACAGCAGAAAAGCAATCAGTGCCAGGCTACAGGATGCTAATCCTCCCCAGCCCCTGCCAGGTGCCAGGGGCTGTCCTTTGCGTGCATCGTTGCTTTTCATTCACACAGCAAGGTAAGCTTATAACTCCATTAGAGGAAACCAGGCCTCAAAGAAGTCCCACACATGAGCACCTCTGTCCTCCTTTGGGCAACAGAGCAGAACTTGAAAGCACTTGAAGCTGTTCTTTACCCCATGTCAATTTTAATTTCCTTTAGAAGACATTAGAGGATGGAAGGAAAGCCATGTAGTTTTGTAACCTTGCTTGCTTGTAATATGCGCCTATAAGTGACCCGGAGCTCTAGAGATAGGGCCAACATTCCAAGGGTAGAGTATTAAATCTTGGGAGATGTGTTGAGGCAACCCGTGAAACTATCTTCACTGTGGGAACAAGAGGAGTTAATGGGTAGGCATGAACTATCCATTAGGGTGAATTTTGAATCATTCATTGAATGGTATTGGTAGCAAGAAGACAGTTTTGGAAACAGACGGCCCTGCTTCAATATTCAAACTCCACCACATACTGGGGATGTGGGAAAGTCTGGGCATTACAACTACCATTATGGCAAGTTCCAGATAAACTTAAGTCAAAAAGAATAAGAAAGAGGAATGCTAGTGGCGTATGCCTGTAATCCTAGCTACTCAAGAGAGTAAAAAAGAGAGTTCAAAGCCACCGGGGCAAGAAAGTCTGTGAAAGTCTTACCTCCAATTAGCCACCAGAAAGCCCCAAGTGGAGCTGTGCTCAAGTAGTAGAGCACTGCCAAAAAACAACAAACTAAGAACCGTGAGTTCAAGGCCCAATACAGGCACCAAGAAGCAGCAGCTGTCTTTACAGAATAGGAACAATGCACCTAAGAATAAGGAGCTTGTCCACATTTAGGCACTATCTTGGAGGTTTGATCTTTGGCAAGTCACAAACTCTGTTTCTTTCTATGAAATGTGAATCCAGGCACCATTTCCTCTTAGGAGTTTGTCATAAGACCCTGAGACTGTGTTAAGTACCTGGATTATATTAGGCAACCAGAGTATATTATATCAATGTACCATACGAAATCATTAACATAAATCTTGTCAATATCATAGTTTCTACCTTATTTCTTCTTCAACATTAGCTTTATTATATCACTTAAAAATGCTACCAGGGAGCCGTGTGCCAGTGGCTCACACCTGTAAACCTAGCTACTCAGGAAGCTGAGATCTGAGGATCACAGTTCAAAGCCAGCCCAGGCAGAAAAGCCCATGAGACTCTTATCTCCAATAAGCCACTAGAAAAACTTAAGCTGTAGCTCAAGTGGTAGAGTGCTCACCTTGAGCTGAAGAGCGCAAGGACAGCGCCCAAGCCCAGAGTTCAAGCCCCATGACCAACAACAACAAAAATGCTACCAAATATTTAAAAGATGTCACTATAGTTTGATGAAAACTGGGTCTTAAAAAGGACTTAAAGATATTTTCTGTGTGTTGTTTTTTAAAGATCAATATCATCTAAGTGAGGCACAATCATTTCTTAGATTTTTTTTTAACTAAAAGAATTTTTCTTTAAAAATATACTTCATTAAATAACGTGTATAGACCATCTGAGAAAGCATACATTAGTACTATTAACAAGAGCTTGGCCAATTTTACTAGTAAGAATATTGTTGCTGGGATTAGCTCAGTGGTAGAGCACTTGCCTAGCATGTGGAAGGTGCTGGATTTAATCCCCAGCCGTAGGAAAGAGAAAGCAAAGGAAGTTTCTAACTACCCCCATCTCAGCAATGGGTTATGGACCCCTGTGACCAGTCTATTATGCGAACTCTGGAAACTATCCATCTTTGCAAAAACTGCTTTCCACTGCCCCCCCCCACACCCCGCCTCCTTTGTTTAAGCTAGTCACAAGAAATCTGAATACATTAGAGTTGTGAACATCTAATCTGCTAACTTTGCAAACACATCTACCACGGTTTATGAATCTGAGCGACTTCTGTGAAGTTCAGATTGCAATCTGGGCTGGGTCGTTTTTCGACAAGTCATCAGAAAACAAGGAGAACATATACACGTATAAAACGGATGGTGCTGGCCAAGGATTACTTTTTCTCCTTCTCATCCGTAATGTCACCTTAATGTCCCATCCATGCTGAAGCCTTGTCCAACCTTTAGGAAATCAGCACCTACCGGTTCAAGCACGGGGTCTTTGGTGAAGGCTTCATTTCTGACTCTGGTGCAGTCTTTGATTTCCTCTACTTCCTACTGCCCCTGTCCCAGGTTTGATCATTCACAGAAAATTCAAGCTTCCCCCCCCGCCCCCCCCCCCCCCTGCCGAACGTCCAACATAAAGCCTGATTGGTCCTTATTTGTCTCTTTAAAGAGATGGGAACCCAAAACATGTTTCCTAACTGGTTTGCTAGGAAAGCGCTGACGGCATCGGAACCCAAGTTTGGCCCTAACACTTTGAGATATCATCAGCCCAAGAAGGTGGACCGGGTGCCAGCCTGGACTGCCCAGCTAGGTGGGGTACTGGGGTTGAAGGAAGTCATTTGAGTGCGGGGGGCGGGGGGGGGGGACGGTGAGAGGGGGAGGGGAGCAGGGGGAGAGAAGACCTCAGCCCCCCGCGGGGCACAATCGAAGGCTGTACCCCTCCCCCGGCTGCCCCGGGGCTGAGAACCAACAGGGATGGCGGAGGAGGATGGTGGGGGGGAGGCTGGGGAGGGCACTCAGCTGAGGATGGAGGGGGCGCGGGGCTGGCGCCCACCGCCGGCCCGCACGCCCGGCTTCTGTCCCCTCGGGTCGCGCAGGTAAGCGAGGACGCGCGGGACCCCGGGAGACCCCCACATCCCCTCCGCACCCCGGCGCTGACGAAGGCGGAGCGGGGAGGAAGACCGGGGAAGGGGGGTGGGGGACAGCCCCGGTTCTCCCGGGCGATGCCGCCCACCCGCGCGTCCGCCGCGACCGCGATTTCTCCTCGCGTGCCCCGTCCCAGGCCCCGGAGAGAGCCGGGCCGCGCCCAGCCGGCGCGGGGGGTCCAGGGCTCGAGGGGTCCCGGGGGCCCCGGGCGCGGGGCTGGCGTGGGGAGAGGTTCGGCGGGTCCCGGGCTGGAGCAGCGGTGGCCCCGAGGACCCCCCCCCCCCGCCACGCCAGGGCGGGCGACCCCGTTCTGTCCGTCCACAACTCGGGCGGGGGGGGGGGGGCGGGAATGCGAGCGGGCTCGGGCTGCGGCGCGCGCCCCAGCGCACCCAGCCCGGTGGCCCCGGCGGGCCGCCCCCCGCCGTCCCTCCGCAGGTCCCCGCCATCCTCCCGCGGGTCCCCCCGCCCCCCGCATCCCCTCGCGGTCCCCGCCCTTACCTCTGGGCGCGAAGGCGCGGCCCGGGGCTCCGGCGGGGCTCGGCGGGCGGCGGCGGCGGCCGTCAGCCGTGGGGCCGCTGCACGGGGCTTCGGCGTGGCCGGAGCACTGCGGCCTCGGCGGCGCCTCCCTCCTCGTCCTCTCCGCGGGCTCCGGGCGGGGACGCAGCGCCCGCCCCGCCCCGCCCCGCGGGCCTCCGCCTCCAGCGCCGCCCCGCGCGCAGCCCGGCCCGGCAGCCAGCGCCGCCCAGCGCCCGGGCCCGGGGTCGCCGCCGCGCGCCCCGCTCCGCCGCGCCAGCCCCGCTGTGACGCAGGCGGCGGCGCGCGGGAACCTCCGCCCCGCGGGGCCTCCCCCGGCCCGGGCGGGCGGGCGGGCGGGCGGCGGGGCGGCGGCCCCAGAAGGTCCGTCCACCAGGCGGGTGGGGGGGGGGGAAGCGACTGAGCTCCCCCACCCCGGCCCTGAGGACGCTTGGAAACCCGGGGTTCTGGGCTCTGAGGATCATCGAGAAAGCGGGGTGCGTTTGGGCGCACCCCTTCCTCGGAGAACCGCAAGGGACAGATGGGGGCGTTGAGAGAGATGGAGACGGAGAAGGGCAGAACCCCACGATCTGGGTGAGCCCCCGGACAACCGGACCTCCCACGAGTGCCGCCCCCCCAAACTTTCCCCACCGGCTCCCCGATTTCCAAGTTGCAGATTTTCGGGGAGACTCTGGTTGAAAACTTCACCCATGATGGGGGAGGGGGGGGTGTGCGCAAAAGAGTTGGGAGGGCACTGCCGGCCACCTGTTGGGTGGTACTGCCCGTCGGGGAGGGGCTCGGCCTCCTTCCCGGAGCCGAACCCCGCTTCCCCCCTCCGTGCCCCCTCCTCCCCACCCCCGTTTCGGGATGAAAAGGCAAATGCTGACATCTTGGAAGCTGGCCACTCTCCGTATTGGGGGACGAGGCAGGTGGCGGGCGGGGGGAGTCTGCCCATTGGGAAAAATGTACCCGATTACTGCAGAATAGAGTCTTCTGGAAGTACCTCACTAATACCAGCTCTTTTGTTGCGGGGGGGCAGAATTGGGGTTTGAGGTCCGCTGGCTTGGTTGGTGTCCACCGTGGAGCCACACCTCCAGCCCGGGTTTGTGCTGGTTATTTTGGAGATGGAGTCTAGGAGTGGATTTTTCTGCTGCTGATGGCCTCCTCCGAGTCTCAGCCTCCTGGGTATATAAACCACCGGTTTCCAGCCATAGCAGCTATTCTGAGAGCACCAGAACTTCAGCTACCGCTCTTGGCAGGAGAGAGACAGATGTTCATACAAACTGTACATACACCGCTACTCACATTGTACAGAAATAGACAACCAGTAGTCATACCACTGAGTTGATGTGCCTTTAACACACCGAGTCTTCAGAAAACAGCCATCTCCTTGTACTTCGAAGCTAAACTTAACATCAATATTGACCAGATTCCTTTTCTTCTTCCTTCTCTTTAACTGTTTTTCCTACTCACCCATCAAAATACGAGATTTTTTAGTTCCAGGACTGTTGTTGGCATTGGAAGACTGCCTTCTGGCCTTAAGAGATGACCCTTAGTCCAGCCTCTTTTTCTTTATTTCCTTCTCTCTTTCTTCTTTCCTTCCTTCCTTTTCCTTCTCTTCTTCCTTCCTTCCTTTTTCTCTTTTGCACAAGACCAGAACTCAAGCTTGGTATTTGAAGCTTTGGCTCAAATTGGCTCACTGGCTGATGGTCTACCGCCTGAGCCATGCCTCCACACCAGGCCAGAAAATCTAGGGGAGGGTGGGCAGCTTCTTTCCTAGGCATCAGATAGGCAATATCTTGAGAATCACTGGAGGGAAAGTAGAGGCTGGATTTAGCAATTTGCTAAAAATTCAAGTACCTGCTAAATGTAGGTAGATGCAAAAATATTCCCTCCAATGTCTTACCTTCATTTAAGTTCTCAGTGAAAGTATTAAAGGCACAACTCTCGCACAAATGGCCTTAGTCTCCGAGTGCCTTTTGAAGGCGCTTCTCTCCTCCTTGTATCTGCGCCCTGACTGCAGAATCCAAGCAGCCTTGGATACCCAGAGCCAAGGCACCACAGAGCCCCACATCTTTGACCCAGGTCACATAGGCTTAAATCTCTATTCTTCCTCTATACACTCAGGAAAGTGTCCCTCCTTTCAACTCTTCCTGCCACCTCTATTGGTAATATAGGTATATTACCATAAGACTTGGATACTATACTTAAAGCACCACTAGATGCGAGAAGTTTTTGTACCTATTATCCCTCACTGCTCTAACAACTAAAGAACTGGAAGAGCATCTCAGTGGCATTTGCAGATGTAGGACTTGAACCTCCTGCAAGCCAAACTTAGATCACCCTGGGCTTGTCTTCTTAGATCTGGACAAGCATCAACAGGCAGTGCCTATGCATATTAAATTGTGAGCATTCCCAGTCTAACAGCCACTGTGTTGTAGTCCTTAGGTCATTTTTTTCTTATCTTATAGCCTTGTAAACCTGAAATCTAGCCCTCTCACTTCAGTTGAGCCAACTCAAGTCACCCATGCTCCCAAGCTCTGGGTGAATCAACATCTTATCAACTTGTGTGAAGGATGGGTCCCAGGTCACAGAGAAACAGAAGTCTTACCCCTGACTTCATGATATTTAGTATTTAGGGGAGTGAGAACCTGAGTGTGCATGCACTTTGAAGTTTGCAACTTGTGTCACTAGTTGTATGACTCTTAGTTTCATTCACCATTCAACTTGACCTTCTTCATCACCTATGAAAACATACCTGCTTTGCAGATCTGTGAGGAATGTGTAATAATATATCTTGTAGGCTGCATGGAAATGGTCATAATGTTACCTTGTTTTGTCCTGTTAGTGACACATACGTCCACCCAAAAAAAAAAAAAAAAACAAAAACAGCCTGGGTGAGGCCATTGTTTGGAAGTATAACTCCAAAGTCCTTTTCCCTGGGAGCTCTCTGAGGCTCCAGGCAAGTGTCATTCTCCTTTTTCTTTTTTGTTGGTCATGAGGCTTGAACTCTGGGTCTGGGCACTGTCCCTCTGGTCTTCAGCTCAAGGGCTAGCATTCTACCACTTGAACCACAGTGCCACTTCCAGTTTTCTGGTGGTTAATTGGAGATAAGAGTTTCATGGACTTTCCTGCCTGGGCTGGCTTTGAACCATGATCCTCAGATCTCAGCCTCCTGAGTAGCTAGTATTACATTGGTGAGCCACCAGCACCTGGCTCATTCTCCCTTTCTTGTGCTCCCATAGCACTCAGTTGGAAGCTTCCTCAGCACTTACCAGGCAGAGTGCAATGTCACTTAATCTCTCGAAATGTTGACTTCACTATCAAGCCTGTGAGCCTCTTGGCAAAACAGCTGTATCTCTGTCTCCATCTATCAGCTCCTCCCACAGGGGTGGCAATTAATTGCTGAAAGAATAACTTTTGTAAATATTTTCACTGCTGTTGTCAATTCTAACTTTCACGATAACTCAGAGGCTCCAAAACCTGACTCTTTTATTCATGAAGAATTTATACTCTCAGGGCTACTATGACCATTTCCATACAGCCTACATGACTCACACCTGTAATCCTAGACAATCAGGAGACTGTGGTCTGAGGATGGCAGCTCAAAGCCAGCCAGGCAAGAAGTTTGTGAGACTTTTTATTCCCAAGTAACCACCAAGAAAGCCAGAAGTGGAGATAGGGCTCAAGTGGTAGAACACTAGCCTTGAGCACAGAAGTTCAGGGACAGCATTCAGGCCCCTAGTTCAAGCCCCAGGACCAGCACATACAAAACGTTTTATACTAAAATTATATATTCTGTATGTATATCTACTGAACACTTGATTTTTCAGTGCTGGAATTATTTCAGGTGAACCTGTTCTGTTTCTATTTGATGGTGGTTGCTATGGCCTGGTAACATGGAAGTGAAATTGAACTTCTAAACCCAAACCACCGGCAGGGTTTTACCCTGCATTTTTCACACACCTTGGGCACAGCTGCTCCCCAGCCCATCTCTGAGAGCTTGTGGGAAGGAAGCGAGCTAACAGAAAACATCCTGTGTTTTCAGTTTTCAGCTCCTAGTGTTTCTGCAACCATTAGCACTTTCTCACAATTAATAGCTGCAAAAGAAAAACCCCACTTTTAGCAACAGTTTTGAAATCCTTCACGTGGCACTATTGAAAACGCTGGTGCCGCTGGGCACCAGTAGCTCATACTTGTTGTAATCCTAGGTACTCAGGAGGCTGAGATCTGAGGAGCAGAGTTTGAAGCTAGCCCTGGTAAGAAAAGTCTGTGAGGTTCTTGTCTCCAATTAACCACAAAAAGCTGGAAGTGGAGCTGTGGATCTCAAGTGCTTGAGTGCTAGTCTTGAGGAAAAGAGCTTAGAGACAGCACCCAGGTCCGGAATTCAAGCCCCATTACCTGCACACACAAAAAGAAAAAGAAAGTTAGTGCAAACGACCTACAATATGTTAAAGCTTTAGGACAAATAATTCTCAAATTGGCCTTGTAAATTCTAGCTTCCTCCCATGAGAGAGAATTGTTTGGTCCCAGTCATTGGTAAAAAATTTCTTTGAAAACACTAATACTGGATTAGCACTTATAGTGTACATGATGTGGGCTAAGTACTAGCTTTCTATGCATCATCTCATTTAACCACTATAGCTACACATTAAATGAGTACTACTCTTCTCCACTTGACAGAGGAGAAAACCAAAGCCCACTACAATCATGGTCATGTGATCTTTGGTTAGGTCACATGACCATGAGTGAGAGTGCAGATTTGCATGTAGGTCAGTCTATGTGATTACACATAATGTAACAGCTTTTGTTACATTATGTGGATTTTGTGCTCAGTTCTCAAAACAGCATAAAAAGAGGTTATCTTTTTAAGAATGTGTACTAAGTCCCTTCCAACTACTGAGGAGTTTACGTTAAGGAGGTAATTTGTGGCTGGCCCCTAGATAACCATCAATAAGATTTGATTTCTCAGGAAACCAACCTACCATTTAAAGGATTAGAAGTTTCAGCTCCACCAATCTCCAGTGCTAGTGACTTAATTCATCCTGCCTCCAGAGGAACCCATTAGGAGGGGGTTTAGAGAGACTCCAGGTTAGTGAACTAGAACACATCCTTGTACCAGAAGGTTAGTGTACCACAGGGCAGAGCCTTCAGGATCTACTCAGATCCTCCTAGATCTGTCTTTACATAGCTCTTGATCTGGCTGCTCACGTGCCCTTTAATCAATAGGTACCAAGAGTGATAGAGAGATAGAGAGATAGGTAAGTAGATAGATAGATAGCTAGATGATAGATAGATAGATAATTTTTCAATAAATCAATTATCAGAAAGTAAACTGTTTTCCCAAGTTCTGTAGACCATTCTAGCAAATGACTGAGCTGGACAAGAAGGCTGTTAGAAGCTGAAGTTTGTCTTCAAGTTCGACAGGATGAATGGGAAGCTTGGGAATTTGTCACTTAGGACTGGTATTTGAGATTGGAGTGTGGGGGAGCTGTCTTCAGGGATGTGGGGTCCAGTGCCATCTCTGGCATACACTGTCAGAGCTGAGTTAAATCACCAGCCATCCTGTCAATATATGTTAAATAATTGAACTAAATTGCTCACTCGCTGCAAAAGTATAGTAGTAGAGTTGACAGAAAACAGTTTTTTTCCTATAGAATAATTGAATTAAATTGCTCACTCGCTGCAAAAGTATAGTAGTAGAGTTGACAGAAAACAGTTTTTTTTTCCTATAGAAAGGAAAAAAAATCACTCAGGTATGGGTATGTGGAAGGGTCTTAGTAGGGAGGGAAGGGAAGAAGACTGAGAAGTGTCCCAGGAGTCTACATGCTAAGTGGGGTCTTTCACATCCCAAGTTCCTGTCTCCATTTTCCCCCCTCTGGTAGAAACACTGCAAATAGATTTTGACTTCTTAAGGTAGTTCCTATATTTTATTTAAACAGACATTCTACTTTTCTGCAAGCTTTCATAGCAATTTGATATACTTTGGATTATTTGATACACAGAATTAAAGATAAGAAATGCTAGGTGTTAGGATGTTAGCTGAAGGTCACCAGGTGATGAGAAAAGTTATACATTGCAAAGGTAACCAGATGTTCTGTGAGTTTAAAGAAATCATTTGGCAGTCAATATATTAATCTTTAGGGACAATTTGTCTAGAGTTTAGAATGTTGGGCAAAAGAGTATTTTTAACAATGAAAAGAGTAAATTAGTTAAGACCCAGGCCCCAGGGACAGCATACTGGCCTAGCAGGCCCAAACCAGATCACAAAAGAGGCATTGTTTCTACCCTTCCTCACCCCTTCTAATTTCAATAACCTTCAAGTCACCTTGGGGAGAACTTTGGCAGAAGGGATCTGATTAGAACTTCACAACCCATTAGAATGATGTAGGACTTAACCAAAAAAGGGATTATCTTCCAAAATTAAAATAGAACAACAGATCAGAACACAGCCCAGGGTATAAGGATCCTTTGACCCAGGGCCACTAGGAAGAGAGACACAGAGACATCCACCTAAAAGAAAGAGAGTGGACAGCTAACACAAGGGACAGACCGCACAGCAGCAGCACAGGTCTTCGAGCTAGAAACTTCTCTTCTGAGTGAAGTTCTTCACACTCATCCTCCATTGTACTGGACTTCATTTGTCAGATTCTTGAGACAAGAAGCCAACGAGGCTCCGCAGCATTGGCAGTGGAACTGCAACACTGGCAGGCAGTGTCTGCTGCTGAGTTGCAACACTGGCGGGTGTCGTCTGATTCAACCCTACTCGTCTCTGCCATCGATTAAGCCAGAAGGGCCCCCATGGGCTCTGTCCATGGAGAGTAAGAACAGAAAATTCTGTATCAGAAGCAAACAACAACTTGCAAAGGAGTAGCCACTGTTACACCATGCTGTTGTTGAGTGTCTGTCACCACTCTCTTAAGAATTTAGCTTGTATTCACTCATTCAGACTGCTATTGAATTATTCAGATGCTATTGAATTATTCTAAAGACAATAGTTTAGAACTTCTGTGTTTAATACCAGGTGCCCGTGGTTCAGGCCTATAATCCTAGCAACCGAGGAGGCTGAGATCTGAGGATTATGGTTCAAAGCCAGGAAAGACCTGGGACTCTTTTCTCCACTTAACCACCAAAAAGCTAAGAATGGATCTGTGGCTCAAGTGGTAGAGCACCAGTCTTGAGGGGAAAAAGCTAAGCAGTAGCATGCAAGTCCTGAGTCCTAAATTCAAGCCCCACTACTGGCACATACATGTGCACATATGAGCGCACATGTGTGTGTGTGTGTGTGCCCACACACACACATACACACACACACACAATGACAAACAATGCACCTCTTTAATCTTTGTACCATTCCTTTCTTAATTTCCTGGATTCATTCATGCTTTCATCTCTAGAGACAACAATAAGAAAGACTGGCTTTTCCTATCTGTATCCATGACTACTTCTGTGAAAAGAACATGTTCTGGTGTGGATGAGACCTAGATTCCAGACATTTCATAGATGAACAGTGTGATCCGGGACAAGTGTCTTAATATCTTTTTTGTCCTCAGTCCTCAACTGAAAATGAAGGAGTTGGGACAGATTATCATTTAGAATTTGTTTATTGCTAAAACGTTACCACAGATCTTAGAATACACATTATTCTCCGTAGATTTCAGTCAATGATGGATATAATCATCTGCATTTCAGCAAGGAAGCAAGAAGCTATCTATTCATGTCAGCTGCTACCCATGAGAAGTCTGGAGCAGGCTGACTACTCAGTCATTATGGTCCTACAGTACCTTTACCCTCCATCTATTGCCAGTGACAGAGACAGAGGAAGATAGAGAGACAGAGAGACAGAGAAGAGAGGCATTCCCTTACTGAGCCATTTCAAAGCAGCTTGCAACTGGTTTGGGGAATACTATATTCCACACTTCTCATAAGGATTCATGATGCATATTTATTTACAGCCCTGATAAGTCCTGCATTACAAACTCTTCTTTGGCTTGTAGAACTTCATTTGGCAATATTGATGTTTGAACTCAGGACATCATACTTGAGCCACATCCCCAGTCCTTATCACTTTTTTTTTTTTTTGGTCGGCCATGGGACCTGAACTCTGGGCCTGGGCGCTGTCCCTCAGCTCTTCAGCTCAAGGCTAATGCTCTACCACTTGAGCCACAGTGCCACTTCTGGCACTGTGGTGCTGAGGAATCCAACCCAGGCCTCATGCATGCAAGGTAAGCACTCTACCACTGAGCCATCTTCCCAGTCCCTAATTTTTATTTTGCAGGTAGGGTCATGTGTTTTTTGTCTGGGCCTTGACTTAGATGCAATCTTCCAATCTTCAGTTCCACCCTAGTTAAGGTTAAATGCATGTACCACCATGGCTGGTCCAGAATAAAAATGTTTTTGGGTGGTCCTAGGGTTTGAACTTAGAGCTTTGGACTTGCTGCATTGGCACTCTACCATAGAACCATACCATCAGCCATTTTTACACTAGTTATTTAGAGATAAAGTCTCAATCTTTTTGCCTGACCCACACACCTCCTATAATATACAAGGAGACAGGCATGCACCACCAGCTTAGCTTATTCCATTGAGATGGAGTCTCATAACCATTACTCCCAGGGCTGTCCTAGAATCTTGCTCTTGCCAACCTCCACTTCCCACATAGGTGGGATGAGGGATGTGTACCACTGGGACTGGCTGTGGCTTCAGAAGAGGTCTCGTGAACTTTAGGCCCTGACTAACCTCAAACTGTGATCCTCCTGATTTTAGCCTCCTGAGTGGCTAAGATGACAAGTGTGAGCCATTGCACCCATATAACATGTTTTCTTATTTTTTTCTTGTTGGAAAGAGAGGCAATTATAGGCTCTCTTGATTCATTTCATGAATATTAAGATAAGCTTTCTCAGTAGATATTTTCTTCAGTGATTTTCCTTATCCACATCAGCCATAATACAGCATCTGTCATCTTTAATAGGACAAAGAACAACCATTCTCATTGGTAACAATGTTAGCATTGTTCCTCGACAGGGGAAAAACAGTTCTTGCTTTAACATATTCTAATTAGCTTCTGTGTTTAATGAAATCCTTTTGGAAATAGGTAATTGAAACTAGAGTCAGGCAATCACAACCTGAACCTTCAAAGTGATAACATGAAATTGCTAATGTATCCATAAGTGTGAGAAAACAATTCTCCACAGAAAAGGAGGAGAAGACAAAGGGTGAACAAATATACCAGTGCTACTCACTAGACACTGTGTTGAAAATGAACTATCAACTTGTGGGTGGGGGTGGGAGAGAAAAACTGGGAGAGAGCAGAGGGCCTTAGAGGTGGCATTGTCCAAACAGAAATGTGCTGTTTATCTGACTTAACCCCTCTGTTCATCACGTTTGTAATAACAATAAAAAAAAATTATGGCTTGGCGCTGATGGCTCACACCTGTAATCCTAGCTACTCAGGAAGTTGAGATCTGAGGCTTGCAGTTCAAAGCCAGCCTGGGCAGGAAAGCTGTGACTCTTTTTTTTTTTTTAATGTTTTTTATTGTGAAAATACTGTACAGAGGGGTTACAGTTACATGAGCAAGGTAATGAGTACATTTCTTATCAAGGATTGTTGCCTCCTCCTTTGTTTTTCCCCTACCGTCCCTTCCCTCCCACCTCCACAACTACACTCCTCCTTTCTCCCTCTCCCCATACAATGGAATTCTATGCCTCCATCAGAAAGAATGGCATGGCCCCATTTGTTAGGAAATGGAAAGACTTGAAAAAAATTATATTAAGTGAAGTAAGCCAGGCCCAAAGAAACATAGGTCCCATGGTTTCCCTTATTTGCAATAACTAGTATATGGCTGGGACAAGCAGAAATGCTCAAAAGCTATGTACTTATGACCATATAAGATGATGTTAAGCGAAATGAACCCCAAGATAGGGATACAAGTGGTTTTTTTCTTTCTTGCTATTGTTTCTAACATATTTATAAGGTACCATGTGATTTTTTTTGTTGCTTTGTATGTCCTTCCCCCACGGAATAACCCCTGTTTTCACTGTATTTAATGTTTGTATAATTTGGGGAGGAGAAGGGAAAAAACAAAATGTTTAAATGGGGATACAGGTTGACCCATTGCAACAATGAGATGTAGAAGACACTATGTTGAAAAACGAACTCTGTGAGATTCTTATGCCCAATGAACCGCCAGAAAACCAGAAGTGGTGCTGTGGCTTAAAGAGGTAGAGTGCTAATCTTGAGTGAAAAATCTCAGGGACAGCACCTAGGTCCTGTGTTCAAGCCATGACCAACAAAAACAAAAATTACGAGGGAGGGAGAGAGAGAGAGAGAGAGAGAGAGAGAGAGAGAGAGAGACAGACAGACAGACAGAGACAGATCAGTTTAAAAAAAAAAAAAAACTAAAACAATTCTCATGAGTCTTCTGTGATTTTCCCATCTTGCCTGTCTTCCAGAGCAATTGTCCTGGGGTATTTGTAAAGCAGTTTTGGAAGGTAAAGCCCACATCTCCTTCTGGCCAGGGAGGCAGGCATGTTTACTGCTTAGTGTAAATAAAGGCCCCGTTTCCAGGCAACACCTGAAGTTCAAGGGTCCAGCTGTGATCACAGGCTCAGAGTCTCAGATCCTCAGATCTCAGACTCTTGAGTAGCCAGGATTACAGGCTCACAGCTACTTTAAACAGACACACACTATTAGTAGGATCCTACTAATAGTTTGTTTTGACAGAAGACAATAGTTTGTTGCTACTTAGTTTCTCTGGGAAACATTGTACCTAAGAGGGATGCAGAGCCTGATGAATTCCAAGTGAATGAGCAGGCTAGCTAGGCAAGGATTTGGCATCCTGCCAGCAGGATGTGAGAAGATCACATTGCTGCTACTGGTGATCAGGGGGTGTGGGAGGAGGGGGTACTGTCTATTTCTTGCTCACTAAGCTGTTTCCAGTTTTGGCAATATAACCTAGCAACAAAAAGAAAGAAAAGAAGTCACAGGCGTTGAACACCTACTGGCTTGGGCTGAGTGTTTCCACTTAATTGGTCCACCTCATCTCCCAGAAGAGCAGATACACTAAAAACCCTCTTTGAAAGCACCCCAGCAGTGGCTCTGAATTCCCCAAGGTCTCACATGTAGTAAATGAGAGAGTAAGCATTGGCATTCAGGAGTGCCTACATCCTCCAGCTTTGAGGCTCATTTGTGGCATGCTCAAGGCATGAGGAGGCAAAGATAGGCACTTCCTCCCCCCTTCCTCGGCTCCTCCTCCCCCCTCCTCCTCCTGTCAGGGGTGGGAGTTTATCAATCCTCCAGCTAGACCAGAGTCAACTCCTGAACCCATATCTCCCCCGGAGAAGTCAGAGATTTCCCTGTGGCAAGACCACACTGAAGCCTTTCCAGCCTCCTCCCTCACCACTTTTAGGCAAATTGGTGCTGATTCCAGGGAAGGAAGGAAGAAATAACCATCAGCCTCTTGGAGACATTCTTGGCCCAGTCCCCCAAGACCACATTTGGCTCCATTTTGATAGGAGGCTCTCCTCACTCTCCAAACTGACCAGTGGCAGGTAGGCAGAAGTTTCCAGAAGCCCTGGAACCCCTCCAGGGCTCAAACATATATGGAAACCACCCTGGGGAGGACTCATCATTAATCAGAAGACCTTCCCAGAAAGGCTGGCTAGTACCCTAATGTCCAAAATATAACCCCCAGGGCTCTGCTAAGAAAGACAAGGCCCAAGCTCAAGGCTTGCTTGGCCGTCGGTAGTGTGATCAGCCCTGGAGAACATCTCATCCCCATCAAAACTGTGAACAGACTGTGGCCTGGGTCCTGGGTTTGCTGGTAGAGCACTTTCCTTTTGTTACCTCCGGGTTCCTGGCAGTTGATTTCCCATGGGGGAATGAGTCTGTCAGAATCATCTGGCATTTTTCATTTCCCAATTTGTATGGGAACCTAGTGATATGGGCATCTGGTGCATCCATGATCCCAGAAAGCCACAGCTGAAAGGAAAATAGATAAAGCTAGTCTCAAAATGGACTGCATGGGAAGATCCTTCATCTCTGGAACTGTCAGCAATCCTGCCAGGTCATTTTGGTTTGTTTTTATATTCAGACCTTGCCGGGCCTCTCACCAGGATGGACTACTCACTGCTAGCCTGCTCTTATGGCCGGATCTTTCTGGACCAGTTAGAGAGAGGAATGAGCCAGGCCTCAGGAGTGAGCAGACCTGTGTTCTAATCTTGCCTCCTGATCTTATGAGTCCCTTGAGCTAACACTGAACTTTTTTTAAATGTCATTTTTTTTAAATATCATTTTCCTTCTCTGAAAATTCCATTCACCCACGATGTGCCAGCCACTGCTTCAGGAACAGAAGAGACAGCTTCGAGTGTAATTGATCACGCACCTCTGTGGAGCTGATCTTTTATTTGAGGGTGAGGATGGATAATACACCGTGAGTAGAAGGGATATGGTATGTGTGATAGAGAACAGTAAAGGGTCAGAGGGAGTATCTGGAGAGGACAATGACAGATTTTATCAGCTGGTCACTTGAAAAAGACAGCTGAGGAGTGGAGCAAAGGCTGGGCATGGCTGTTGGCCAGAGTGTTTTGGGGAAGAGGCCTTTGATGGTGGGAATGTTGATGGGGTGTTTTGGAAGAATAACAATCCCATGTGTCAGGAGTTACTATATACTGGGCTTCGGACACCACTACGGATAGCTTGGCAATGGTCACTGTAATTGAAGGGAGTCCCTAGGATGGCTTATGCCCTGGCAAACCTGCCTTTGTGCGGAGAGGAGTGGTTGAGTTGTGGGTTAGCTTTGCTATGACAAAATGCCAGAGAAGATCTACTTCAGGAGGAGGGATTTATGTGGGCTCATATTTTCAGAGGTTTCAATCTAGGCCTTAGTCCTAAAGTTTATTCATCCCCTGATGAAGTCTGAGGCCCCCATAATCCAATCACGCCCTTCCCTACCCAGACTCTACTTCTAAATAGTGTTGTACCAACTTTTCAATGGGGGGAGGGCTATGGGGGGAGCATTTTAGATGTAATCCAAAACATCCTGAATAAGTTCTGTTGTTTGATTAGTATTGCTAGGGCTCAGAAAATGATGCCCCAGAGATAAGGCTTCAGAGGAAAAGTCAGTGATTCATTTTTCTCCCTGTCTTTTGTTGCTCACACTCTATCCCTCTCCTAACACAAATTGAAAGACTAGAATTCCTCCCATGTTCAATCACAGAAACTATTATTTGAAAACCTAAAGTTAGCCACGAAATCTAAAAGTATCAGCCTAACTTTCCCCTTCCTTTTTTCTGTAAGGAGATTAAAATAATGAAATTATCTGATGCTCCTTATTTGAGGCTACATCATTATTTTGATGGTTGACCTGAAAGAATGCGCTGCTGGGTTGGATATGAGGATGTGAAAAGGAGAAGTCTAGGATTACTTCAAATTAACTGCTTACTGAGAGCGTCCCTTAGGAAAGGTATAGTATATGGGGAATAGATAGGATAAAAGATCTAGACTTCAGCTGTGGACACTTTAAGTTTCAGATGCCAATTGAAAATCCAGTTTGTTAAAATAAAATGTTACTAGAGGAACAGAAAAAGAGAGGATTCTTTCCCATCAAGACTTAGGATGGACTATTTTATTATTAGTAGTAGTTTATTATTATTATTGTTGTTATTGTTATTGTTATATGGTGCTGTCCTGGGGTTTGAACTCAGGGCCTGGGCATTGTCCCTGAGCTTCTTTTGTTCAAGGCTAGCACTCTACCACTTGAGCCACAGATCTACTTCTGGCATATATATATATATATATATATATATATATATATATATATATATATATATATATATATATATATATAAGGGGTAGGTTTATTCATCGTTTTGGCTGGCACCAGGCCACGTTGGCCCTCCACATGGCTGGGAAAGGCCTGGGAATGAGAGCTGGGAAAGAGAGAGAGCTGGGAAAGAGAAGAGAGAGCTGGGAAAGAGAAGAGAAGGAAAGAACTGAGAAAAGAGCTAGAAAAGAGCATCTGGGCCTGGGTTAGGCCTTATGTAGGGTATAGGCGGAGAAAGGTGTGGCCACATCAAATTCAGGTGTGACCTCAGCAGATACAGATGTGACCTCTTCCAGGTGTGCTAGTTGCCTAGGTAACGCAGGTATTGGGTGGAGACTTTGCTGCAAGGAGGGTGTGGAGGCTGCTAGCCATCCAGGAGCGGACCTTACACAAATGAGGCACAATAAACAATGAACAAGACAGTATTAATAAAATAGAATCATTGTAACAATGCATTGTTGTATCAGAAGTTATTTAAAATTTATAAATAAAAGTGCAATGCCTATGTGCCTATGATCATATTTATCAAGATGAACTCCAGGAAATGGAAATAAGAGGGTTTTTTCCTTTGTTTTGTTGTTGTTGTTTTTATTTCTTGTTTGTTCATTTGTCTATCTTTGAGAGGGTAAGAGGGGGGGACACAGAAATGGAGGGACAAAGGGTGAACAAATGCAGTAGTAGTACTCACTGAACAGGATGTTGAAAATGAATTATACAATATGTGGGTGGGGACAGGAGGGAAAAACTGGGAGAGAGCAAGAAAGGGGTGACATTATCCAAAAAGAAATGTACTCTTTACCTGACTTACATAACTGCAACCCCTCTGTATAGCACCTTTACAATAACAATTTAAAAATTCACCAAAAAAACCCTCCACTTATAAACAGGAAGCAGAGGTGTAGCTCAAGTGGTAGAGTGCCAGCCTTGAGCAAAACAACAAAAAAAAGCTAAGAAAGAGTGTGCGTGCTTGCGCGTGCGTGCACACGCACATGCGCACGCACATGCGCGCACGCACACACACGCACACACACACACACACACACACACACACACACACACACACACACACACACACACACCAAGCTCAGCGATTATAGCCTGAGGGAGAGGGTGAAAGGAATCTAGTTTCAAAAGGATAGAGAGTAGCTGAATTCCAAATTTTTGAAGCTCTCAGAATGCAAGAGAATTTGGTCTAAATCAGAAAAACTAGCATTATAATAGATGAGCTGACAAACTTTTTTAAATCTTAGCTCCTCCTCAGATGCATGCTTTCCCCCCCATCGGTTGTAGGGCCTGAACTCTGGGCCTGGGTGCTGACCCTCAGCTCTTCAGCTCAAGGCTAGCACTCTACTATCGAGCCACAGTGCCACTTCCAGCTTTTTCTGCTCATGTGGTGCTGAGGAATCAAACCCAGGGTCTCATGCATGCAAGGCAAGCACTCTACCACCGAGTCACCTTCCCAGCCCTCAGATACATTTCTGAGATCAGCTCAGAAATGAGTGATGACAGCATTAATTGGTAGATTAGATAATATATTAATGATAGATTAGTTGGTAGATAATAGATTAATGATAAATTAATGATTGAGTGGTAGACGATACATACATACATACATACTTACACAGATAGTCAGACAGACTTACAGATAACGAGATAATAGATGATAGTTTTCACCAGTTCCTACATCCAAGGACTCCCCACATCAGTGACTAAATTGAAGTAATCAGCTGAGCTCCTTGCTAAGATTTTTATAAATGATCATTCTTGAAGGAAAAATTGAGATATGTTCTTCAGTAATGGTCTTTGTCAGTCAGGGCTGACAGCAGGCATCCTGCATGGACTGGCTGTCTTAAAGAACAGCAATTTTGGGGCTGGGAAGGTAGTTCAGTGGTAGAGCGCCTGCCTTGCATGCCTGAGGCCCTGGATTCGATTCCTCAGCATCACATAAGCAAAAAGAAAAAAAGCCAGAAGTGGCGCTGTGGCTCAAGTGGTAGAATGCTAGCCTTGAGCTGAAGAGCTGAAGGACAGCGCCCAAGCCCAGAGTTCAGGCCCCACGACCGGACCAAAAAAAAAAAGAACAGCAATTTTGTTCCTCATGGTCCCAGAGGCTGGGAAGTCCAAGCTGAAAGGTGCCAGAAAATTCACTTGTAGGCTCCTACAGGGTTGGCTTCTTGCTGTATGCTGGCTTAACAGAAGAGAGAGCTGTGGTGGATACCACTCCTTGCAGGGAGACTAAATTTTAAATTAGGAGCTCTCTACACTTCATGTCCCAAAGCCCACCTCCTAAGTACCATCACCTTGGAGCTATAGTACCAATGTTTGGATTTCTAGGGGCACTAACATTTGCTCCATATCACTAACAATAGTAAAATTATGTATTTGTACAAAGCTTAGCATTGGCAAATAAATACACATAAATCATCTGACTCAAACCTCACAGCTGTCATCTGTCAGATATTTTTGTAGATGTAGGAGCTGAATTGAGACATGTTTGGGTTCTCCTAAGGTCACACAGCTAAGTAGCAGTGGTGGAATGCCATTCTGAGCTTCTAATTCAAGTCCTCTGTTCTCACAGCTGTGTCAGGAGCCTGCCCATTCTGCCCCTTATAATAAAGCAGCATTAACAAAAGAGGTGCTTATTTAGTGCTCTGCTCTGCGCCTGTCTCTGAAAATATTATCTCCTGGGGTTAGATACCAACACCAGCACTTTTTATATTGTCTATCCTAGCACAAACCTAGAATAATCAGGGTTCAAAGAACTTCCAAAGACCACACACCTGGCACATGATGGTCTTTGATGGTCTGGCTGGATGTAGAGTTTATGTTCTCATGGAACCAAGAACTATGAAAATGGCCTTTGAAAATTGGTACACGAGATGAAAATATTCCACTGGACATGTTTATTATGATTTTAGTCAGAGTTGGATTTCTTGCTCTTTCAAAGCATCAGTGTCCTACAAAGCACTCTATTGAAAGTCCTCCTTTTCAGGCCCTACAGATGGAGGACAGATGTTTCTTTATGCTCTAAAAGGTCCACTCAATGGAGCTGACTATGAGATTGTATCTGGTGCTGAATGTTTCAGAGAAATGGCATCAGGCAGAGTGATGCAAATGAAAGCCAAATCAAAGGGGTTACTGCAGATTTGGATGGAAAATGAAACTCCAAACAACAGGATGTTATTCAGTGGTGGGGGTGGGAACCTCTCATTTCAGACCTTTTTAGATTATGTTCTACCCTACGATTCAGCCACAAATGAGAATGGCACGTGTGTCAGATTGAGACCCACAGGAGGAGGGGGAGATACTGCCGGCTGTGCAACACATTGCTGCGCTTTGGGTGAGATCCAGATCTGCACAGTGGAAGGAGAGCGAGTGGGAACCTTGCTGTGACTTAAGTAGACTACTCGGAGGAACAGAAACTTTCAGTGGCTTCAGAGAAATTAGACACTGATGCCTGCTTATATTTTAAATACTGATTTGGGAAGAACAAGCGTGTGTGTGTGTGTGTGTGTGTGTGTGTGTGTGTGTGTGTGTGTGTGTGTGTGTGTGTGTGTGTGTGTGTGTGTGTATCCTAGGGCTTGAACTCTGGGCCTAGGTGTTGTCCCTATTTTGCTCAAGGCTAGAACACTACCACCTGTGCCACAGCTCCACTTCCAGCTTTTCAAAGATTAATTGGAGATAAAAGTCTTAAGGGCTTTCCTTCCAGGCTGGCTTTGAACTGAGATCCCCAGATCTCAGCCTCCTAAGTAGCTAAAATTACATGTGTGAGCCACTTATGCAGTAATGATAGTGATGATGATGATGATGATGATGATTTTAAAGGAATAGAATCATCTAGTTCCAGTTTGGGCAAATTAAAGTGGTTAGTGGTGTCGCAGATGAAGTAATGCCTCATCTTAGTTTTTTTGTCTTTGTGTTTTGGGTCCTGAGGCTTGAACTCAGGGCTCGGGTGTTGCCTGAATATTTCTTCCTCAAGGCTAGCACTCTACCACTTGAGCTACAGCTCAGCTTCCAGCTTTTTGGGGGGAGATATGAGTTTCATGGACTTTTCTGACCAGGCTGCTTTTGAACCACAATCCTCAGATCTCAGCATCCTGAGTAGCTAGGATTACAGGGGTGAGTCACCAGTGCCTAGCTCATCTTAGTTTTGAAGAACAAATTAAGGTTTGACAGATATTTATATAAGGAATGAAAGAAGGAGCTTCTGGTTGAGGGGACCTTCTGGACAAGTCATGAGGGTGGGTAGTGTTGGCATAGACACTGCCCTGTAGCTCAGTGGTAGGCCTGCAGACATGCACATGGGCAGGCAGTCCATTCCTGCCTACAGCATTTGGACTCTGGCTCAGTGAAAAGCACATTATGCTTTGTTATACCCCACAGGGCAGAAAGGACCAAGAGCATCCATGGTTCCCCTGAGAAACAGAATGGTTGTGTGGTGGCCAAGTCTCCTACTCAAAGTCCTAAGATGTTGGGCTTCTTTCATACCCCATGACAGGGTAAAATGACAATATGGTGATGTTTCTTCCAGAGATATCAATCAGCCTTGTGGTCTCTGTTTCTTGTTTTGTTTCTTCAAGCTTCTACACTAGAGAGTTACAAGAGATAAAACCTTGTTCGTCAGCTGGACACTGGTGGCTCATACCTGTAATCCTAGCTACTCAAGAGGCTGAGGTCTGAAGATCATGGTATCAAGCCAGCCCAGCCAGGAAAGCCCATGAGACTTTTATCTCAATTAACCACCAAAAAAAACCAGAAGTGGTGATATATCTCAAATTGGTAGAGTGCTAGCCTTGGGAGTAATAGCTCAGGGACAGCACCCAGACCCTGAGCTCAAGCCCCAGAACCACCACCACCAACAACAACAAACCCTTGTTCATGGAATCACACTGCCTGCTTGCAGTGAGACCAGATAGGGAATGCCTGCATAGCACAGGCACCCAGCTAGCACTCAAACTGCCCCTTTCTGAGCCAGCCTCAGGGTCGTTCTGGGTGAGTCCTTGCTCATAACAGTGACCCCGACATGCTGTCCATCCTTTACACTCTATTTCCAGGGAGAGGTAGGGATGCACCAGGCTAAGGCTTGTGTCTTTTTTTTCTTCTTTTAGATGTTTCTGTGCTACCCTTCCTTTCATTGTAAGAGAAAAGAGCAAGTTTACTCCCAATGGGTGATATTCTAAGTTAGAGGGGAATATCCCATTCAAATGTGGGCTGTTTATGGTGATCACAAAGCTGGGTGCTAAAACTTCAGATGATAGGTTACTGTCTGTACTTGGTTTACAGCCTAGTCAGAAAAACAGACATTAGATGATAAGTAGTCAGCATGAGGCATACCTGGAAGTATTGTGCCTGTTGTCATGGAGACCTAACAAAATCTGGACCTGATTAGGGAGGTACTGCAACAGAGGCCCAGGACACATATCCTGAGAACTAGATGACTAAGATTAGCTATGCAGAGTGAAGGGCTAGGCAGACAGAACTGTACATGCACAGACCAAGGTAGAAAGGGCTTGTTTTGAAAGATTTCCTCCATGCATGGAGGAAAACGCATTTGAGCTAAAATGCAATGAGCACCCACCAGAGTTAGTGATGTTGCTAGACATTGTATACATACTTTGTTTTTAAAAGAGGTCAGTTGTGGGGCTTGAACCCAGGACCTGGGCACTGTCCCTGAGCTTTTGTGCTCAAGGCTAGTGCTCTACCACTTGAGCCACAGCTCCACTTCTGGTTTTCTGGTGGTTAATTGGAGATAAGAGTGTATGGACTTTCCTGGGTGGGCTGGCTTTGAACCATGATCCTCAGATCTCAGCCTCCTGAGTAGCTGGAGCACTTCTAAGAGCTGGTGAGGTTTGTTTCCATGAAGGTACAGTCCTGTGTGTCCCCACAGTTCCCCACCTTATCTCAGAAGCGAAGGCAGCATTTGGGTAGCAGCTAGCATTCCATACTAGTGGAAGAAACCACTTGCTGTTGCTCAGACCTCTAATCCTAGCTACACAGTAGGAGAAGATCATGAGGATCATGAATTGAGGTCAGCTCAGGCAGAAAGTTTGCAAGACCCCCCACTCAAACTCACAAAAGGTGGGCATGGTGCTATGTACCCAGCATTCCACTAGCAGGAAGCACAAAGAAGAGGAGCATGTTATCCAAGCTAGCCAGAACAAAAAAGGCAAGATCATTCAGAAAATAAGTCATTCAAAAAGGACTAGAAAGATGTGGGCCAAGCAGAAAAGCAGCTGCCTAGTAAGCAAAAGGCTCTGAGTTCAAACCCAACCACTATCCCCTGCCACTGCCCAAGCATTTGTAGAATAGAGCTTATCCCTGCTGAAGAGAAAACTGAGGCTCAGAGATCAAAGGTAACATTAGTGGTTAAAAATAAGATCTCAACCCCACGTGGAGACAAACGCAATCCCACAGAAGACTACAGTTTTTCCTTCTCCACTTCGAGGTATAGCAGAATCCAGGCCTACGCCTCAAGCAGTCTGGAGCTGGGCACAAATGCTCCAGAGCATGGAGGTAATGTGCAGCTCGCAGATCTGGGACAGCTGCTGTGGAGCAGACCAGCCTAACAGTGCAGGGCCCGCCCCTGGGGTTGGACCCAGGTGGAGCCACACCAGAAGTCCCCGCAGGTGATGGCACTTCTCAGTGTGCTAAGCCCACAGGTGCATCTATCTAAGGAGAAGCCTGTCTGCTGACCTGATACTCAGGCCCAGGGCCCCAGAGAACAGACACCTCAGACTCTGCAGGCATCTGGGCAAGATGCCAGCCAATGAGGATCAGCTTCAGCCGCTTTGTTTTTGTGCTCAAGCCCCAGAGGACAGAACACCTTCCTCGTCACCTGTGTACTTGTGCAACTCAGGACTTCTCCTCACTGCAAAATGTAACCTGAGCATCTCACAGGCTCTGCTGGGAGTATTTCTATTGCATCTGCTCTACTAAGTAGCTTCTCTTCGGTATGCCTGGCTGTCCTCACAGGGAAGGCCCTGTAGAAACTAATTTTGAAGACAATCCCATCTTCCTTCATGTGCATCTATGCTCTAAGTTAATCAGTGAGAAGTTTTGTTCATGTGTCATAAAAGTGAGTCATTTTTAAAGCTGGTGGGGAGGAAGAATTGTGTGACTTGCTCAGGTTTTTTGTTTTGTTTGTTTTTTTTTTTTTAAAGAAAAGTACTCATGGGGCTGGGAAGATGGCTCAGTGGTAGAGTGTTTGCCTAGCATGCATGAAACCCTGGGTTCAATTCCTCAGTACCACATACACAGAAAAAGCTGAAAGTGGCGCTGTGACTCACTCATGGGATTCCGTTTGGCTGGGACCCTAGGCTAATGAATGACAGGCCAGGGTCACATTGTTGGTGGCAGGACGATGAGGACTGGTCACAAGGGCCTGTTACTGGCAGGCCCTCCTAGCCATCGGCTTGGCTGAGGCCTTCAGTGATGATCTCACACAACACCCAAGACATTCCACTCACTTCTAGCCTTGAGGCAAAACAAGTCTTGGATATTCTCTGCACAATGGGAGGATTAGGATTTGCATTCTCTGCCAGAAAAGAAAAAAAAAGTGAGAAGAGACAGTTTCTTTCTTTCTTTATTAATTTTATTTTTTTGTCAGTCATGGGGCTTGAACTCTGGGCCTGAGCACTGTCTCTCAGCTCTTCAGCTCAAGGTGAGCGCTCTACCACTTGGGCCACTGTGCCACTTCTGGTTTTCTGGTGGTTTATTGGAGATAAAGAGTCTCATGGATTTTCCTGCCCTGGCTGGCTTTGAACGGCGACCCTCAGATCTCGGCCTCCTGAGTAGCTAGGATTACAGGCATGAGCCACCGGTGCCAGTTTCTTTTTCCTTTCTAGAAGAAAATTAAAAACAAAAAGCCAGTGCCCAGTGGTCTGTAATCCTCCTAAGTACTCAGGAGGCTGAGATCTCAGGATCATGGCTTGAAGCCAGCCTGGGCAGGAAAGTCTTTAAGACTCTATCTCCAATTAGCCATTTAAAAAACAAAACAAAACAGAAGAAGAACTGTGGGTCAAATGGCAGAATGCTAGCCTTAAGCAGAAAAGCTCAAGGACAGGGCAAGGCCCTGAGTTCAAGCCCTAGGATTGGCACACACAAAAAATCTACGTGATTGTACAAAGTTCCAGCAAAGTCATTGGTCTCGCTTTCCTTTCTGAGGCAGAGCTCAGTGGAGGGGACGGGGCTGGCAGGTGACCCATGCCGGCCGGTGCACCCCACGCCAGCGAGGAACCCCGGGCCAAGCCCAGGAGCCAGTACTGCAAGCCTGTGAGTGTGAGAACTGGGGCGGAGGCTTTCTCCCTGCTGAGCAATGCCAAAGGCAATGTGGAGGTCACAGCCTGATCTCACCAGAAACACAGCCTGAGTTCAGCAAGGACCGTGTAATTCCTCCTCCAGTACTCCATCATCTAAACCACCACCACCACCACCACCACCACACTACCAGCACCAGCAGCAGCAGCAGCAGCATGAATTTAGTTAAACTGTGATAGTAATTCAGTTTGTAAGTCTGAAATGTCTGCCAGCATTTTCCTATAATAAATCAGGACTCAGAGGGAGTGAACTCGTAACTTCCATTCCGTAATAAAACCCAAACTGTGTGATCAGTAACCCAAAACAAAACAACACCCTTGCCATCCAAGTAGTAACTCTTGAATAGGTTGGGGTCTTTATCAAGTGAAGCCACCACTGCCCCTCATCACCTCAGTCCCTCCTACAGTGAGGATGCCCAGGTTGGAGAAGGATGGACTCCATGTGGACTTTCCTTTCCATCTGAAGCCATGCTCAGAGGTCCCCGGGGTGGGAAGGGGGGTGCGGGGGGGGGGGGGGGGGCCTGGCACACACCCAGCAACTTTTCCTCAGGCCTTTTGTGTGGACTAAATCAGTTCTTCACTTGGCTGCTTGTTAGGCTCTCCCCCCCCACCCCCCCAGCAACTAACTGAGCAAGGACCATCTACTAGGAGGAAGGGGGGCCTGGCTATCTTGAAAAAGTGACGGGTTCCCCCCCCCCCCCCCCCCCCCCCCCCCCCCCCCCCCCCCCCCCCCCCCGCCCTCCTGCCCTCTCCCACATCAAAGGACCTTCAAGCCTTTGGCAGCAATTACCAGATCATTTGAGAAAGGACACGCCCCATTTCACACTGGCACTTGGTGCCCCCCTAGTGGTGCTTTTCTGAAATTCCAGGAAGGAACTTTTTTTTTTTTTTTTTTGGTCCGGTCGTGGGGCCTGAGCTCTGGGCCTGGGCGCTGTCCCTCAGCTCTTCAGCTCAAGGCTAGCGCTCTACCACGTGAGCCACAGCACCACTTCCGGCTTTTTTCTTCTTGTTTATGTGGTGCTTAGGAATCGAACCCAGGGCCTCATGCATGCAAGGCAAGCGCTCTACCACTGAGCCACCTTCCCAGCCCGAACTTCTTAATACCTGTAAGCATTTCAAATGAGATACTGTGTGTGTGAATATTATGTATATAAATAGTATATGTGGCATATATGTAGTTGTATAAAATGGTCTCAATCTCTGAAGTCACCTTGATCAATGTCACCACTGGAGAAAGAGAGCCTTTTAATTAGTCACTGGATAATTCCTGTTAATAAGGTAGTCATTGCTAGGAAAACAACTACATGCACATGCTAGGTAGAGCTGAGCTAAAGGCTTAGACCGGTGGCTGGGAGTACAAATGAACAAGGTATGCCAAATGTCCTTAGCGTAATAAGAACTATGGACTTGTGAACTCAGGCTTCTGCATGCAATTCTTTTTTTTTGGGGGGGGGGGTCCAGTCATGGGGCCTGAACTCTGGGCCTGGCCGCTGTCCCTCAGCTCTTCAGCTCAAGGCTAGCGCTCTACCACTTGAGCCACAGCGCCACTTCTGGCTTTTTTTTTCTTTTTGCTTATGTGGTGCTGAGGAATGGAACCCAGGGCCTCAGGCATGCAAGGCAAGCGCTTACCACTAAGCTACCTTCCCAGCCCCTGCATGTAATTCTTTAGGTTACCAGCCTAAAAGAAATAGAAATTAGCCTTGCTCTCACTGAATGAATGTCTTATTGTGAATTTGAAACTATGGCAAGAACTACCCTCTAGAAAGGAGGGATAACTAAAGGAATGAGTGGGTGTGATCGGTAAGGATATGTAAACTTGGGGCATGTGACTAGGGGGAGGTGAACAGAGCAGGCTGGGGGAGGCAGGGAGAAAGAGGACAGGAGGATGGAGGCCAGGAAAGAGAAAGACTGATGATCTGCTTAAGAGGTCAAGAAGAAGGGATGTTTAGCTGGGCACCTATGACAGGAGTGGCTGAGATGTAGAGAAGCCTTTCTTCTTTTATTTCCAGTCCCTATACTCCTTTTTTTAAAAATCATGTTTAAACTTTACTTTTGTTAAAATTTTGAGAATGCCAAAAAAAAAAAAAAAAAACAGTTGAAGGGGGGTGATATGGCTCACACCTGTAATCCTAGCTACTCAGGAGGCTGAAATCTGAGGATCGCGGTTCAAAGCCAGCCCGGGCAGGAGAGACTGTGAGACTCCTATCTCCAATAAACCACCAGAAAACCGGAAGTGGCGCTGTAGCTCAAGTGGTAGAGCGCTCGCCTTGAACTGAAGAGCTGAGGGACAGCGCCCAGGCCCAGAGTTCAAGCCCCACGGCCAACCAAAAAAAAAAAAAAAAAAAACCAGAAATCAAGGCTGTGGCTCAAGTGTCAAGAGTACCATCCTTGAGTGAAAAAGCCAAGGCCCTGAGTTCATACCCCAATACTGGCAAAAAATAAAATAAAAATAAAGGGCATTTGACATAAAAGTTCATAGTATCGCTCCATATTTACCAAAAACAAACATATAAAGGCATGTTCTTAATAAAAGGTACCAAATTCTTAACAAGCCAGCTGATGTGAAGATTCATCCTTGGTCTGGTCCTGGTCCAGCACTGCACAGGGTTTCCGAGATGCTCGCCTGGCTGCTGCATTTGAGAAAAAGGCAAGGGGAAATCAAATATAAAGAGCTCTAAGAGCAGAAATTAAGGAGGTTGTGGTATGGGGACCATGCCAGGAAAGAGGATAGACTCCAAAACAAGTGCTCCTGTATCAGGGCTGCCTTGGAACCTTGTGAATTTTACAGGAGGTTGAGGCCATCACTCCATGGACTGAAAGGTTAATCAAGATATTGTACAGGTTGATGAGCCACAGAAAGCATTTCCCCCTTCCCAGACCATAGATCTGGGATGTCTGGATGCCTTGTGCTTGGAAGGAGGGGAAGAATGTGTGACATGCAGAGAGCCAGAAAAAAAAGTGTGTGTGTGTGTTGGGGGGATTTTAACAGTTAGAAAATATGGCCAGCCAGGAGGTTTGAGGTTAGCAGAAAAAAAAAATCAGTTGGCTCTCTAAGGTAAGGTAAGCATGAATGTTATTTTTCCGAAAGAAATAATGGTGCAGCTGGGCGTGTGTCGATTTATTTTCCTCTCAACAGCAGAGGGAGGTAGAGAGTAAAAAACGGTGTGTGCTGAGCCCGCAAGAACAATAGGCTCGTGCACAGGGGCCGCGATCGACACTCCCAGTAGCAGACTGTTCACATAAGTAGGAGGCAGAAAGACAAACCTCGGATCTAGAGGGAGATGAGATGCGTGAGTGAAGAAATTGTATTATTAAAACCTATCCATATTCAAAGTGGCTTTTTGTTGGGTGCCCATGGCTCACACCTGTCATTCTAGCTACTCAGGAGGCTGAGATGTGGGGAGCAGGGTTGGAAGCCAGCCAGGACAGGAAAGTCCATGAGACTCTTATCTCCAATGAACTACCCAAACCAGCCAGAGGTGGCGCTGTGGCTCAAGTGGTAGAGCACTAGCCATGAGCAAAAATAAAAAAGCTCAAGGACAGCACCTAGGTCTTGAGTTGCATGAGATCAAGCCCCTGGAGTAGCTGTTTCTGACCCATTTTGGCATATGTTTACTGTAAATATGGGGCCAGGCCTGAGATCTGACTTGGAGCCTTCGAGATCAATCAGTGTTCTCTAGACCTCAGGGTTGAGGGGGACAGAGGAAAATCAGGTGGGAACAGTGTCCAGAGAGAGAAGCAAAAGCAGAACAAAAGTGATGGCTCCAGAGTGCGCATGCCCCGGGGGTGCTGACACAGCCTCCCTTCCAGTCATGTCAGACCTGAGGAGCCACGCTGAAATATGGAGGTAACATGCTGCCACGAGAAGTCAAGATGACCGCTGGGCTTGTGGAATGACTGTATGACCCAGGCTCTGAAAGCACTGAGCCCTCACCTGAGGCAGCCATAGCTGCATTTCCTCTAAGTGATTCAGATGTGGAAGAACACCGGGGCCAACGGCTGCAGGCTGTATTTCCAGGGATCTGTGGGCCAGGGAACAGTTAAAGCTACTTCTCTTTGTATTATAGTTCTGTGTGTGTGTGTGTATGTGGGGGTACACATATCTATGCTATATAGTATTATATATAGTATGCATAGCTACACACACTAAATATGCATATATATATATATATCCTGTTGAAGTGTGTGTGTGTGTGTGTGTGTGTTAGTAAAGTCTGGTTATTAGCTTTCTACTGTGTTCATCTCTCTCATGTGTATGAGCTCACTTAAGAGAAATGAAAGAACGTTTAAGCCAAAACTATGAAAACTCTCATAGGCATATTCTGCCTAATAATTCAGATTTCTTGCCCTGGGCTAACCTTTCAGAATTGCCTATCTTGCAGTTACTTAGTTTTTTATCTGGGCCACTAGTCACAATGAAGGCTAACCTAACACCAGATAAAGAAACAGGTGTTTCTGAGCAGCTGTACTTGGAAAAAAATCCCAAGGAGAAACAGGAATGCTGTTGGAAAGGTAAGAGCAATGTGAGCGCGGCAGGCCCCCATGCATTCTGGGATGACTCCGCCTCTTTTCCCATGCTTGCTATTGAGGCATGCTAATATCTTAGCAGATCCTGCAAATTCACAGGAGTTTTATAACTTGAGAGGGAATCACTTTGGACCTTGTGCACTGTTAAGTGAGCACAGGTAAAAATATGTGCAGTCAACTTCTTGCACAATTCCATCCATTTTTATTTACCAGCTATTATAACAACTGAATCTATACTTTACACAAAAAGTACTTTAAAAACAGTAAAGATTACCCAAATCTACTGAATCTGGGGAAACACGGAGAGACTTAAACCTAACCACCTAAAACATCGAAGAGATGTACATTGTTCATTACCTAAAGCAAAACCCAATTATATACACTTGTAAGTATCCGACAACATAAAATAACAAACACCATCCCTGTATTGTGGGCAAAAGAAAATGTCTCAAGATAGGCTGATTATTTCACTAACAGCCAAACATTTGAAGAATTTAAAACATCCATTGTTTTTAAAATTACACCATCTGTTAGAGAATGTACAACATGCATTCATAATTATTTTTCTCACCCATGGTATATCTTTTAAATGCAATATTTAGGAAGTTTTAGGTTCATTTAGAAGCCCCCTCAACTCAATACTCTGGCACATATATTCTAGGTTACTGCTGTTGTGTTGATGACATTGGTCATATGAAAAATAATTGAAGTAATGTGGTTCATTAAGTAGAAAGGTCCCACTGGATACAGAAGCAAAGACAAGAAACAGGAAGAGACCAATTAGAGCTCTTGAGAAATACCTCCAGCACTTGTTGGTTAAATTGGAGATAAGGGTTGCACAGACTTTTCTGTCTGGGCTAGCTAGCTTTGAACCTCAATCCTCATGTCTCAGCCTCTTCAATAGCAAGGACTATAGGTATGAGCTACTGGCACCCAGCCTGAAACAATCATTACTTTATACTTTCTCTATGTATACTGTGTTCCAAATGCAAACCAGGATTCAAAATAATGCCTCTCCTCTTCCACTCATCTTTTGTTTCCAGAAATAACAAATACAGATTCCAATGCATTGGACCTGTAGCTGCATTGCTACCCTTATGCTCAAAATAACACAGGGATGAAGAAGGCAGAAAAACTTAGCCATCACTATAGGCACTGCCCTCCCTCCCTCCCCAAATAAACACACACTCCACGATCACTGCACAACTTTTTGCACGAATGTATTGTTATGGACTCAGTGCTGACTGGATTCAATGGGGTAGGTGAGTGGAGAGGGAAGGCCCAATCCCTTACATGCGTACAACAGCACTAAGAGATGATAAAGCTAGAAGGACAACTGTACTGAAAACATCAGGAAAGAATGTCAAGTTCACAGAATACAGTTTGATTATTTTAATGAACCCGTCAACATTCCACAATGTCTTAATTACACATAGGAAACTGGAATCATGAAACATCAGTAGAAACATACATTTCACTACTCAACGACGAGATGCATGGAAGTCACCGCGAATCATCTACTGCAGTCTCACAGCACAGAGATCCCTCGGACCTCACTGACCCTGTTTTAAAATGACATGTGCTAAGTGACAATGAAATATGGTAACACACAGGGGTGAAGATGAAGACTGAAAAAAAAAAGGCGGGAGGAAAAAATACAATACCCATGTGCAGTACAGATACACCCTGATACAGGCTAGGAAAGACTGATATACCTTTAAAGAAATGTACAAAAACACTCATGTTCTTAAACTCACATGGAAACATTTGGTTTTCTTTTTAAACATCAAAACTAAGGAAACAAGAGTATTTTATGATTACAAGCCATGGATTACCAACACTGCTATTTCTATATTAACTTACAACTTCTCACAATTTTGGGGGGGAAATACTACACAGAACAAAAACAAACATGCCACAATTTGTACATGTGTCTCCATGTGTGTCAATGTGTCTGGGTGTGCATGCAAGTACAATGAACCCATGCCATTGTGAGCACAGGCCCCAAATTTGGTTTGTCGGAAAATCTATTCTTGAAAATCAACTGCCAACTCAAGTCCCATAATTATAACTTAGCAAACTTCATTCACAGCGCAGTAAGATGGTATAAATGCTACATTTTCATATGTCAAGCAGTAGTGTCATTCATCCATTCATTGCATTAGTGCTAGATTGTTTCATAAGCTATCTAAATACTGGTGTGTAAGATTTAATACAAAAACATTTAAAAACGGTAGTATCAAGAGCAACATAATTCGCACCAGTAACAACACTCTCGTGTTTGGAAAGCAACATACACACTCATTATTGATCCTGCCAGCAAACTGCACCTGGAAATTAATGTTGGTGAGCAGGAAGATAGCATTAATGACATTTGCACTTAAACAGAACCCAAGACTAGCCAGAGAGGAGTTCCGTTCTAGTTTGTCAGGTAAATGGGAGCAAATATGAACTTTTGTTTTAGAAATTCTTCCTATAGAAGTATTTGGGCAAAAAGAAACATTAAAATGTCTCTCTTTATCACATTCAAGTCCACAAGAATCAGTATGCAACAATTCTACTGTGAAACACTAAAATAAACAACTCACATTAAAAAAAAAAAAAGAAAAACAACTGGATAGTCAGATCTGTTTTGTGAAGTCCTAGAAGAAAGTTTTGGCAGTCATGCCTGGTTCCCTGAGAGCTTCAATGCTCTGATTAAAGGCAAGTTTTGGTAAGAAGTTTGTTTTTCTTCCTTCCCACTCAAATCCCATTTGATGTCAACAGTTCTTTCATCTGAACATGGAATGTATTTTCACCTGAAAATGCGTGGCAGGTGAGAAAAACTACATTTTATTATACTTTAATTTTATTTAATTTTTTTTGTGCTGGTCAGTGGGGCTTGAACTTAGGGCCTGGGCTATGTCCTTAGCTTTTATCCCTCATGGTTGATACTCTAACACTGTGCCACACTTTCACTTCTGCTTTTTTGCTGGTAAACTGGAGATAAGAATTTCACTGACGTGCCTGCCCAGGCTGGCTTCAAACTGCAATCCTCAAGTCTCAACCTTCTGAGTATCTAGGATTGTAGGTGTGAGCCACCAATGCCCAACTTATTATACTTTGTAACAATTTACTTTCAACTTTCTGGAATAAAGCAAGAGAAAACATACCACACACAATAAGTCCATGTTTATCGTTTTCTAAATTCAGTGAGCCAATGATTTCCTATTTACCTTCAAAATGACCTGACACCTCCAAAATGCCTAGACCCATTAGAGAAAAACACAGCAGATCTGCACATTTCCCCAATGAAAGCCAGTCAATTTTATTCATTTAAAGTTTGCATGACAATTTAGGCCCAGGCACAAAGCTCTTTATAAAAGAAATAAAATGTATTCCAGAAGAGCTCATGAATTTTAAGAGATAAATTTCAGGCAAATGGATCCATTTCTTTGTGGACTTAGAAACTGACTAGATACGAAGTGTGTATCATAATGTCTGGAGAAATGCAGATGAAGGGGGAAAAGCATTTTGTTTTAATGCTTCACTGAACTTCTACAAAATACTTTCAAATAAGTTTGAACATGGAAATCTCCATCTCTTTCCCCTCCATCACAGTTTTGTTCTTTGCAAGTAATTAAGAATTGTACCTGTACCACTGCACAGAGAATAGGGAAGAGAGAGGTGGAGATTATGGCCATCCTCTTACAAGGAAACCCTCAAATATTTTTGAGCACAAAAGCCTTTTTGTAATTCAACATAATTAGATGCACAGTAGAGAACCAACCATTTTGGAGTAGAAACTTGAGAATTATAAACAATCCAAATCAAATACCCTTAACTTCTTAAACAAATGCATTATGCTCCTGGTATCTTACAAAAATCATTCCCATAGATGTGGAATCCAAGATCATACAATAGAAAATATGTGTTTTATAGTTCATATAAAAAATTTTAAATAAAAAAGGCTTTGATGATAGACAAGTAGAAATTTCTAGAATAAATTAATTTTTTAGGATGTAGAAATTTCTAGAATATATTACTTTTTTTTTTTTTTTTAGGCTGCCTGGCAGACAACATGTCTAAGTACCCTGGTTCCTGCCCTAGGCAAAGGCTAAAATTTTGCAGGCATTCTCTCTCCCATCATTGTTCAGAGACAACCAGATTAAGAAAAAACATAAGCTGGGAAAGGAGGTAAAAATTAAGCCCCAAAAGAAATTCTGCCAAATACAATATATCCTGCTTTAAAAAAAAAATGTTGAGAACATAAATCAAAGACAGTGGTAGGTACACATTGAGGAAATTGATGGGCTTGGTGATGAATAGCTTTTTAAATTAAATCAGTTCAAGCAATTGTGCAAATTAAAAATGGGGAAAGGAAGAAGAAAGAAACCTTAATAACCCTACAGATAAAAACTGTAAGATTCAGTCATTTCATGCCCCTCAATCTACCCTCCATGGGTATAGTTCTTCCAACCCCTGAATACGTTAAATATCAATTACTCACAGAATTCCAGTTCAGTGTGGACACTTTTTACCTGTTTGACTTAGATCTGAACACTGAGTTGCTTCAGGAAGATAATTGGAATGGTGCCTTATAACCAGCACTTAGCTTTCACCTATATAACTTAGGACGTTTTGCTCTCCTTCAAAACCCTGGAGGGGGTGTACTTCAAAAAAAAAAATGCTTTTGTGACATAGGTCTCTGATTCGGTCAACATTTGTCTAAGCAGGTCTGCAAACGCTCTGTCACCGGGAGAGGCAGTGTGTTGAGCAAACTGTCCTCCACTATCAGGCAGCTTCGCTTCAGAGACTGACAGCCTTCCAGCTCTGCAGGCAGCGTCTCCAGGTAATTACCAATGAGCTCCAGGTGGGTGAGGCTGGACAGCTCACCCACGCGAGGGGACAAATCCGTAAGGCTATTTCTCCCCAAAAGTAGACTCTGCAGCTTCTTGCACTGAAACAGACCATCTGGTAGCAATTCAATCTGAAAGGAAAAGAAGATGCTTGTGAAACCGGGATTTTTTTGGGGGTTTTTTGGTGTCAGTCCTGGGGCTTGAACTCAGGGCCTGGAAACTGTTTCTCAGCTTTTTTGCTCAAGGCTAAAGCACTACCACTTAAGCTACAACTCTGCTTCTGGCTTTTTGGCGGTTAATTGGAGATAAGACTATTACAGACTGTCCGGCCTAAGCTGGCTTTGAACTGTGATCCTCAGTTCTCAGCCTGAGTGGATAGGATTACAGGTGTGAGCCACCATGTCTGGCCAGAAACTGGTTTTAATGGTCTATGATAGTTTAAATACATTCATTTGTTTGTTTTTTGGGGGTCTAGTCATGGGGCCTGAACTCTGGGCCTGGGCGCTGTCCCTCAGCTCTTTAGCTCAAGACTAGCGCTCTACCACTTGAGCCACAGTGCCACTTCTGGCTTTTTTCTTTTTGCTTATGTGGTGCTGAGGAATCGAACCCAGGGCTTCAGGCATGCAAGGCAAATGCTCTACCACTGAGCCACCTTCCCAGCCCCCATTCATATGTTTTAAACTATCTTTTCCTCAAAAGCTTAGCTGCAGATTTACAGGAACACCCAGAACAATGGTGATGCATTTGAAGTTGACAGAAAAGAAGAAAAGTTAGAGGACGATTATCCTAGACAGTCAGGGTAGGCCAGCAATTTGGCTCTGCACTGACAAGCATTCCCTAAGGAAAATATACTTCCATACTTACTGTCCCTACAGTAAATAAACAAATGTGGAACTCAGGAGAATCATAATTATGCTTGAGTCCTAGAGCAGAAATAAATTACTCCCAAGAGCCCTCATGGAACGTTTACTGTAATGAGTAATGAGCAACTCTCCTCACAAACAGCTCACAACAGGCACGGGTTACTTCCTGCACAGGGTTTCTCAGGACCCACTGAACTGTGATTCTAGTTTGGGTGTTTATTTTTTTAATTTATTGTGCTGGTCCTGGGACTTTTCAGGCCCTGAGTGCTATCCCTGAGCTGTTTTGCTCAAGACTGGCACTCTATCACTTGAGCCACAGCTCCACTTCCAGCTTTTTAGTGGTATATTGGAGGTAGGAGTCTCACATACTTTCCTGCCCGGGCTGGCTTCGAGCTATGACCCTCAGATCTTAGCCTCCTGAGTAGCTAGGATTATAGGCGTGAGCCAGTTATCATCCAGCTGGTGTTCTGTTTTGTTTTGCTTTTTAAAAGAAGTCTGCAGAAGCAGAAACAGAAGTTACAATAATACATACTTGCACATTTTATTCCTTGCTCCATACACATGCCTGTTGAGCATTTACAATTCTTCCTGTATCTGCAAAGCTTCAGCTAATTCATAGAATTCAGAGAGGTAATTTTAAACATGATAAGCAGCCTGCAAATTGGGTCAACCTCTAAGGCAGCTCCATTTGACTGTTCTCCTACATAGTGACTGGCTGTCGGGTTTCTAAGGGGCCACAGTGCACAGGTGAAACAGGAGTTGTTAAGAGAAGACCGCCAACAAGGAAGAAAGCATGAACAATGGCCACCTTGTTCCTATGCTGATTGTACTCGAGTCGGTGTAGAGTGAGGTGGTGTGTACTCCTCGGCTCAGGAAGTGGCTCTGCTGGAAACAAGGTGGAAGTGCACTCCCATCAATGTCCTGTGCGGGTGTCAGCTCAGGCTAACTAGCACTGTCAAGTTTAAGGGTCAACCTCGCATGTCTCCCTCCAATGACTCAAACATGAACCTGACGGAAACACTTCCTGGTCCTCTCCATGCTGACTCCACCCTGCTACAAGATCTCTTCTCTTGTTACACCCAGGCACCCGACTGCCAAATCCTCTGCGCATGACCTCGGCCTTTTTTTCTATTTCCCTAAGACATGGTTCTCAGGGTGTATGGGTCACAGAACATCCCTCCTACAGGTTTTTATTTATTTAACAAATGTTCTCCCTTTTGGAGAAGCACAATGCACATTAAAGACTCTGAGAAGGCCTGCAGGAAAAATATGACTAAGGGGAAAAAAAAGAGCCCACACGTGTATTTAATGTGTGTGGGATTTTTCTTTTGTTTTGCTTTGCTTTGTTTTTGTTTTATTCTTTTTTTGTGGCAAACTCTATTCCATTTTGTGAAGGAAACTGTCCTGTGAGAAAACACCTGTCACCTGGGGACAGCCCAGCCCTGGCCTGTCTAGAGGACTTAACCTTGAACTTGGTAGAAAAGAGAGCTCACTTCCCACACACTAGACAAAGACCACCACCAATCCTTATGTCCTCAGCTCCCTTCCCTTAGGAAATGGGCCAAACAGATGCTGAGACTTGAACTTGGACATTGAGGCTGTCACAAAGAAATGGAGACTATGAGGAGCCGCTTTTGTACGTGGGCAAAAACTGCAATCATTTCCCAAGGCAGAACTGGTGCCATGCCAGGTGCTGGCAATGGTCAGTGCCATTGTTAGGCTAAATGACCCTCACCATCAGCTTTTGTGCTTGATCTTGGCTATGGTCCTCTCTGCTGTTTGGCTGACTTGGTGCTTGACTGTTCTCCAAATTTCATTTTCTAGCATTCTCCACTTACTTCCTCGGCAATACTACAAGATGCTCACCACCCTTGCAATCAATGTCACATCCAACTACTCAGCAAATACAATGTCCTATTTGCTAATTTTCACAAATATCTTAGTGTCTCTTACAGAAGCAGGAGAATCTCCAAGGTTAGATGATGGCTTGGAAGTATTTAAATCCTCCCATGAAACACAAGTCCTTAACTTCCTTTAGCAATATTCCTATTGACAACCTATGTGTGGACAAGTTTCAGGAACAAGATAGTCCCTTCTGACCTTCCAATGTCCATTCACTCAGCAACTACACAGACAAGACAAGAAATGAGGATCGTGCCCCTGCTTGTGGCAGCTCTACAATGCTTATGACTGCGCCCTCCCCCAAAGCCCTGCTCTCCATGGAAATCTTTCAGATGTTGAAACACCAATATTGAAGACCGCCACTTCCCATTCCTAGTCTAATCTGTTCACTTCCCTGGGGGCTGTCTTCTAAGTTCCAGCTCCTTCACAGCCTTGTAACCCAAGTTTCTTCACACTGCTGCTTTAAGTTCTGAGCAGAGTGGCCCTCACCCATTCACAGGTCCTGCTCATCAGCTGCGTCCTGAGGTTTCTTCACAACAACAGGTTTCTTCACAAAGATACCATGATGCTTCAGCTCTAAAGTACCTATCACCTAAGTTTTCACAAGCTGCAAAAGATCCTCCTTTACTCCTGCAGGGATGCACTCAACAAAGGATGTAGCTGATATTCTAACCTAATGTCTCGTGTGTGTGTGTGTGTGTGTGTGTGTGTGTGTGTGTGTGTGTGTGTGTGTGTGTGTGTGTGTGTGTGTGTGTGTGTGTGTGTGTGTGTGTGTGTGTGTGTGTGTCCTGGGGCTTGAACTCAGTGCTGTCCCTTAGCTTCTTTGCTCAAGGTCAACACACTACCACTTAAGCCACACCTCCACTTCTGGCTTTTTTTGGTGGGGAGGTTCAGAAAGATAAAGAGTCTCACAGGCTCTTCTGCCTGGGCTGTCTTCAAACAACAATCTTCAGGGCTCAGCCTCCTAAGGAGCTAGGATTACAGGTATAAGCCACCAACACTCAACTTATTGTCTTTAGACATGGTCCAGAAGTAAAAAACCTTGGTATCAAAAGACAAATGATCTTAAGATTATCCTTAAATTAACCAACCTGGCTAAAACATGTTTAATCCTATACATTCAGATAATATCTGCTGAGCTAACAATTTAATGAGCTATAACTTCAAAATAAAATTCAGTGAGTTAGGCACTGGTGGGTCACACCTGTAATCCTAGCTACTCAGAAGGCTGAGATCTGAGGATTATGGTTCAAAGCCAGCCCTGGCAGAAGACTTCATGAAACTCTTGTCGCTAATTAATCACAGAAAAGGCCTGAAATGGAGCTTTGGCTCAAGTAGTAGAGTGATAACCTTGAGCACAAAAGCTCAGAGACAGTGCCCAGGCCCGGAGTTTAAGCCCTAGGACTGGAAAATAAATAAAAAATAAAAAAATTCATCCACTGACTTAACTGTAACACAGCTTAGTGGAACCTATGCTTTTCAGCATAATTATTTGTACTACTAAGCAACTACATAATTAAAATGGCTAAGGATAAAACTCTAGATTTGTGGTTTTCAAAGTCTAGTCACCAGGCTATCAGCTATCATCAACTTCAATTTCACTTGAGTACTTTTCAGAATTGAAAATTCTTACATCCTTCCTATATTAGAGCACTACTCAATCATAATGGTCCAGCAAGCTGTGTTTTAACAAGCTCTTACAATAATTTAATGTGTACTGCTAGTATACATTGATCCCAAAGTAGTTCTTAAAACAGGCAGTCTAGCTAGGCACTAGTGGCTTATGCCTGTAATTCTAGCTACTTGGGAGGCTGAGATCTGAGGATGGCAGCTCAAAGCCAGCCTGGGCAGCAAAAGTAGAAACTCTTAACTTCAACTGACCACCAAAGCCAGATGGAGAGATGTAGCTTAAGTGGTAGAGCAAAAAAAAAAAAAAAGTATCCAGGCCCAGGACTGGCACCCCGCCATATTGATATATATACACATATATGTGTGTGTGTGTATAGTATAGCATATATTTATATATTTGGTATATATTTAGTATAGTATACATATTATATATTATATAATGAAACTTATGTGTACATTATGAGCTAATATAAAGAGAAATGAGTATTCAGTAGCCAACATCACATTCATGAATTATAGAAAGTCTAGAAGAGAATGCAGATTCAGTCAGAGCAGAAGAAAATAGCAGTGTCCCCATTTCCAGGAGCAGTAGGTCAGTCTCATCTCCCGGCAGACCTGACATCTGTCCCCGGCCTTCCATATGGATGTGGCCCTCATTCTGCTGCCCTTCAGACTAGCAAGAAGGTTTTTCTTTTTTTTCATTTTTCCTTATCCTTCACATTTTAGCCTAGCCACTCATTTTGTTTTTTCCTGCTTCAGTGAAGTTGCATGTTCCTTAACTTGGCGTTACTGTTGCAAATTATGGTTCAGTTTTAAGCACAGGATGCTGGAAAAAGCTTCTAAAAAGCCCTGGCATTGCATTATAGAGCCAGGCCTTTCATTTTGAAGCCTCTTTCCAGATATTCATGTAGATTTCAAGTCTTTGGGTTGTCTTAGTGTTTCACAAAAAGGATTTATAAATAATTCATAATCTCAGCATGTTGAAACAAAACTTATTTTTATATGGCAGATTTAGAAGGCTGAAAAGTTTTACCAAACTTCCTAACTACTCAAGTCTTTCCAAAACAAAAATGGAAGGTCTACCACAACTAATTTATTCGTTTAAAATACTTTAACTGTGATGTTTATGTAGAAAACAGGGCAAGAGAATAAAAGAACATTTGTTAAGCAATTATGATTTGCCAGGAACTATACCAACAATTTTTTTCATATCATCTTTGTGACAATTTGTAAGTTAAATTTTAAAGAGCTAGATTACCAACTGATGGCCAGGGCTAGGTGCCTTGTTGGCTCACACCTGTAATCCTAGTTACTCAAGAGGCTGAGATCTAAGAACTGCGCCAGCCCAGGCATAAAAAAGTCCACAAGACTCTTCAATTATTACCCTAAAAAGCCAGACGTAGGGCTGTGGTTCAAGTGGTAGAGTACTAACTTCAAGCAAAAAAGTTTAGGTATAGTACTCAGGCCTTGAGTTCAAGCCCAAAGAATGGCACACAAAAACCTGATGGTCAGGGTTTTGGTCATTTTTTCAAGGTCACTGTGGATAAAATGACCACTCAGCCCAGAGAACGCTTATAGGGCCTAAAGTCCTGTTCTCTTTCCCTATGTCACACACAACAGAGCCTCAGGGAGACAGACTGAACAGAAGGAAGAGGGGATTCACTTACATTGTTGTTTGTTATGGCAAAGTACTGCAAATTGCTCAGATACTGGATTTCTTCTGGAATGAAGGTCAAGTGATTATAGCTTAGATCCAAATAATGCAGTTTGGTGCATAGAAAAAGCTGCAAGGGCAGGTTCTCGATATTATTATGATCCAAAGAGAGCTGCTCCAGATTAGATAACGCCCCAATCTGGGCAGGAATATAAGCAATGTTGTTGTGCCACAACTTTAAGCAGGCAAGATTCTGAAGATGCTGAAAGCTAATGATCTCTTCCACCGTCTTCAGGTTATTTTCCTTTAGGTCTAACTCATGCAAGTTGTTCAGGCTGAAAATGGAGTGTGGGATACGTTCCAGGTCACAGCTGATGAGTTCGAGACTTTTCAGATTGACCATCTTTTTCAAGTTGTTCAACACCACCAGTTTGCTTCCCTCATTGTCGAGGGACAGTTTCTGCAGGGACGGCAGGAGGTCTGTCACCACCTGGGGGATGCGTGACAGGCTGCTCTTCAAGTAAAGGGTCCTCAGGTTTTTTAAGTCTTGGAAGCCCTCCAGTTGCATGGTACTCAACTGCTCAGGGAGAACACAGCCTGACAGATAAAGTTCCTTGAGATTCTTCAGGTGAAATACCCAACGTGGGATCTTCCCCATTTCTGTAAATTTCAGGCGGAGGATTTTTAAATTCTCCTCCAGAAAGGCCAGGGCCGGGTGGTCTACCACCAGAGATGAATGGTACACATGGAGTTCCTTGAGGTTGACGAGCTGGGAGACGGCGGAGGGCAGCTTGACCTCAGGGATGAGCTCCAGGCTGAGCACTTCCATTTCCGTTAACTCGAAGACGTTGTCTGGAAGACCATGGAGCATAAAGAGATGCAGCTCAATCTTATCCTGGGCGTTTTTCACAAGCTTGCTTTTCAGTTTCTCAACTGTCCATTCATTGTTGAGGTTGATCTGTTTGAGTTTGTTCTCGCTCACCTCTGACAAGAAGATGGAGAAGCGCTTGGAATAAAGAGGGTCATACTGATCGGCCAGGTGAAGGATGAAGGCAAAGTCATTCTTGACATCTGGGATATCACTGTAGTTGCTCTTTTCTCTTAGGGCCTCAAAGGAATATTGCTTCAAAGAACTCCTGAGCATCCACCACAAGCTATAGGATGAGGTGAGACCATAAAGTATGACCAAAATTACGTAAAAGGAAGCCAAGACCTTAAATATTTCTGCCAAGGAGTACACACACTGGTAGCGCTTGTATCCTGTAAAAGCCTGAACATCAATTGAGCAGTCAATTTCCAGAGTGATGTAGGTTAAAAAGTATGGGACGTAAGTTATAATCAGGAGAAACAAAATGACTTTGACTATAATCTGCTTCAGATACACCCGGTAGATGATGTCCTTCTGTTCCACATGCATACGGAATCTCTTCACTTTTTCAAAGATGGCTTTGGCCTGTTCGCCCTCCTTCTTGTCCAGGACGCTGGAAGTTGGGCTTTCTATAGAGCTGGCCGTCTCCAGGCCTGGCTGCGGGTAGGGCAAGGACTGCTTGCTGCAGTCAATGTCCGCAGAACACCCTGAGGTGGAAAGCATGGTTTTGGACTTGGAGGGCTTCAGGGGCCTCACAGACTGTTCAGCCACAGTTTCAGAAAGGGCGCGGGTGGTCCACGGAGAATCGAAGCACTTGTGAAGGATGGCCACGAAATGCTCCAATCGGGAACTGGTACTGGGGTAGTGAAGCCAAAAGTTGCTGCAGGCTGCGAAGATAAGAGTGTGCAAGAGCACCAGGTAGGGGAAAAACTTGGCAAACCAATGGAGCTGTCTCTCATAGCACACAGCATCGATGTAAGAGTACTGCTGTCGGTGGAGGTCATTCTGGATTCGGAGGGGGAGAGGAAGGGGCACCCCGGAATTAGAGGAAGTATTCACGCTGGCTTTCAGGATGTCCCAAGGCACGGCACAGTGATTGTCGAATTCCACTTTGCATGGAAGACAGCACAGAACTCTGCTCTGTGTGAGCTGGAGTGCTCCAGCCAGCACGGCCACCAGCAGCATGATGAGAGTGATGTAATACCAGAAGACATCCCACCACGGCTTTAGGATGTGGTAAGACGACTGGGCATCCGCCAGACATTTCAACTCTGTGAGTGTGATCATGACTTTCTCTTGTGCGAATACCCAACTAGATGAGAGAAAGAAAGCAAACAACATACTCAAGCATGCATTTACTCTAATGCCTGAACCCAAATGAGCTCTCCAGGTAGGATTTAAACTCAGGGGTCAAACCAAGAGGTAAGATCAAGGGTCATATGTCTTTTAGTTTCATTTGAACCACAGGACACTGTGAACATAAAATAAAAATCCCTCCAGTGGATGACCATTTGGTGAGAAATCCATACAGGATTTGAAGGCAATTAACTTAGTTACCTCCTAGATATCAACTCCAAGCTAGTTTACCAAAAAGCCAATAGTCAGGTTGTCTTCAAATGACATTGGAAAAATTCGGTCTTGTAGTCTAATTTCTTGTTTGTTTTTTAATTGCTTTTTTTTCTTTGTCTTTTCTTTTTTGGTACTAGGGATCCAACCCAGAATGTTGTACTTTCTATGCAAGTGCTCTGCCACTGAGCTACATCCCAGCCCTGTGCTATTTCTAACAGTCAATATTTCCCATCTTCTAAAAGTTCTGAATAAGCCTCCACTCTCATTTCACCCATGTCTGGAGCATCAATCTACAACCTAAGCATTGTTTCATAACTCAGGAAACCTCTCTTGAGTACTGATTTACAGAAGAATCCCATAGGCTTAGAAGAATCCATCCTTTCCCAAATTACTGCTTATATGCATTATCCCCTTCCCATGTCCAGCTCCCACTTTATAATTTAACCAATGTGTATTTAAAGCCTAGTAGTTTAAAGTTTGGAAATAACAGTAATGGCTCCAAAAGAAATAAGAAGGAAAAACTGTGTCAGAATATTCCCTAAGTACCCTGGTGGTTAATACTGTTGTGGCATTGTGTTAAAGGGATAAAAGCTTAAAGGAGTACTGCTATTGTTTCCTTTTCTTCAAAAAAAAGAAAGAAAGAAAGAAAAGGAAGGAAGGAAGGAAGGAAGGAAGGAAGGAAGGAAGGAAGGAAGGAAGGAAGGAAGGAAGGAAGGAAGGAAGGAAGGAAGGAAGGAAGGAAGGAAGGAAAGAAAGAAAGAAAGAAAGAAAGAAAGAACGAACGAACGAACACAGGACTGATTTTGTTTGTTTTCACTTTAGAAAATATTCCAGCAATCCTCTTAAGAATGTCTGTGTTGTCTTATAGCAGCTACTTAAAAAAAATTCCTAATTAGCAAAATCCAGACCACCAAGAGAGTAGGATAAAAGGAAATATTTGAAGCTTATAAAGTTTCTGATAAGCAAAAGGAGGACAAGGAATCATGAGAGCCTATTACACTTTTCTGGAAAGGCAGCTCTAACATAATCTTTGCCCCAGGGTGCCTCTTGGGCCTTCTTGAGTCTTTCCTAGACTTCAGTTTCTCTCTAAGTACCCTATCCCTGATAGAAACCCCAGGGAAGATATTTTGTTCCAGTAAGTCCTCCTCCTAGAGACAGCTATTCCTCCCTGAGGTACAGAAGCTCATTGCAGTAGCTGCTATCTGTTAATAAAGCATCTTCTTTTGTGCTAGTGATCCTCAACATATTTCTGACCATTTGGCCATCTATCTATCTTTATCTTTTCCTAGTTGTGGAATCCATGATTCTTGAGTATAAATCTTGGCCTGGAACACCACTTTCTGTCTGTATCCTCTCTGGGTATCGTGTCATACACGGGATTCCCTCTAGGACCTGTGACATGATTACAGAACTCCAAAGGGCTCCCTCCTCCAGCTCAGTGGGTCTGACTCTCAAGTCCTCCCGTTCTGCCTCGCCCCCATGGCGGTTAACCATAATTGTGTGTCGAGGCAGGACCAAAACCAAAAAACAAGAGGATTACATGAGATAAACAAACAATTCTGGACTGAAGATTCCAAAATACCATAAACGTAATGGGAAGAAGGAGACAATTTGGGTGGAAGAGCAGAAAACACTGCTAGATGAAGGAACATGCAGAAACATCGATGGATTTTGTTTGATGCATATGCATACTTACAGCTAACATATGATAGCTATTAGACTAAAACATTTATAACCTCTAGCCACATTAATAGATGAACCTAGGTAAAGGGGAGATGGTTCCATATGTCCCTGGTGAATCTACTGGTCAGTTCCAAGTTAAAGATGAAATGGCTACAGGTGCTGGCAGCTCACATTTATACTACCTACTAAGGAGGCTGAGATCATGATTCAAAGCTAGCCTGGACAGGAAAGTCATGAGATGCCTATCTCTAATTGAACACCAAAAAGCCAGAAGTGCAGGTATGTCTCAAGTGGTAGAGGCCTTGAGCAAAAACAAAAACAAAAACAAAAAACTTAGGGATAGTGCTCAGACCCTAGGACTGGCATAAATAAATAAATAAATAAGAAAACTATCAGGAGCTGCCTGCCAAAACCATTCCTACAGATGCTCACAGGAAATTGAGGACACTCACCTGAAACAAAAAATGACTAGGAGAATCTGAGAATGTATCTCTCTGTCCAACTACTTAATAGATGAAAGAATGTGTAAACTTGATTTTTGAGGTACAATTTTAGGTGGGCAGAAGATTTAGGAAGTCCTATTTTGATTCAGTTTGTTGGTGCAATATCACAGAATAGCCTGTTCTTTCAAACAGTTCAGTTCCCTGTCCCTCGCTAGGTCTTGATGAAAACAATGACAACATACAAGGTATTGTAAGGGAAGTGATTAAAAAATGATTAGGAGAGTAAAGTGGGTAATCTACAAGGGCTTTACCAGCTCTGACATCAGATTTTCCTCATCTTCTAGGGTCCTGAGTGCTGAGTTAATTTAAGAAACGCAACTGAAATCTTGGCCGAATAAAAACGAAGTTCAAACTGATAAAAGTACATGCCAGAGAATGAAGATTTATTCAACAAAGACTATCAGCCAACACTGACCAGAATAATGTACTTTAAATATTTATACTTACTATTATGGAAAGGAAATGAAGCAAATCAATCAGCTAGACTTCAATCAGGAGGTCTACACCTTTTGAAGTTTCTTAGACACACCATCTCTGAGTTCGTCTTCATTCTATGAGAAAGCATAAATATCATGAAAGATATTCAACATAGTTCTAATGGCTTCAGAGACACTCCACCAGGAGACAAGCTGTGCAGACAGACTTTACAGGAATACTTTAATCAAGGGGACACACAGTGACAAATGTATGGAAAAGATATCCATCAGCCCATACTCACTCCCTGAACTTCCTTTCAATTACAGAGACATCTATACAGAAATTTACATGAAATATACTTTAAGATCTTTTCGTGCGCAGCTTAGGAATGTGGCTGAAATTCCTTGAAATTATATTATTAAATACAGCAAGACTTGGCTGGGTTTTCTAACTTTAGTTTAATAAAAGCCATTCTCAGGGGGACTCCAATCATCTGTGGTAGTAAAACTATGTATATATTGATATGGTTGAATTGTAAGAAAAATTTGAAATATTAAAATACTTTTTAACTCTGTGTGTAAAAATAATATTTTTAGTTAGCACATGGAACCTAAGGGGAGGAGAGTCGCTAGGGAGGGTTTTTATGTGTCCCGGAGATACAGAGAAAAAAAATTATTAAGTACTTAAATAAGAATATTGGCCTCAAATTGTTTCTAGCTCATTTTCTTTAATAATAATCTTCTGGCCTTGTCATTTCAAATAGCAAAAATGTGCTCATGTCTGAAATTTACTTTGGGATTAATGAAGTCATATGCAAACCTGGCTTTCTGATTCATCTCTGTACTTTGTTTTGTAGTTATTTTTCAGGTTAGAAAGCAGTGTTACAATGTGAACTAACTCATAAGATGGCAGTAACATTATAAGACAGATGGCAGTAACATTATAAGACATTGTAAACACACGATATGACTGCATTTCTATGTAGCAAGCAGCATAAAGACATCTGCAGGCTGAGGTACAGCTCAGTGCTTGTTTAGCATGCACAACGTACTGAGTTCAATCCTTAGCATGAGGAAAATAAGACATCTGATGTGTGAAACATTTACACAGCCTTCCATAGTTTTGCATCTATAATGTGCCAGAAAAGAATTTACTGCATAATCCAGAATGCTAATTAGCCATCATGATAGTTCTTATACAAGAGTCCCTTAACTAGTACAAATGCATTTTCTGCTTTGTATTCAGCATCTCTACAAAAGAAAAGAAACATCAGCTTTCAACTAATGCCAATATTTAAAAATAATCGTAAGAAACTGCTGTGAACTCATCTATCAGAGGACCACAGCTAGATGCAAGTTTATACATCCATTCTATCTGAAAACTAATTGTAAAAACAAGTTTTGTGCCCCTGCCTCTAACCACCTAATTCAGGTTTCCATTGAGCTCCTTACCAATGAGAAGAAACTAAATCTATAATTCCTATAACTCTAATATTTGTTTTTTAATTTAAAAGAATATTTCATTGAGGGCTGGGAAGGTGGCTCAGTGGTAGAGCTCTTGCCTTGCATGCCTGAGGCCCTGGGTTCGATTCCTCAGCAACACATAAGCAAAAAGAAAAAAGCTGGAAGTGGCGCTGTGGCTCAAGTGGTAGAACATTAGCCTTGAGCTGAAGAGCTGAGGGACAGCACCCAGGCCCTGAGTTCAGTCCAAACGACCGGACCCAAAAAAAAAAAAAGAATATTTCATTTACATCAACTTGTTTCATACTTACAACAATCCACTGAGATATTTAGTACTCTTCTTCCCAGATTTTAAACATAGAAATAAGACAGACCCTAAGAATTTTCTTGCCTCAGGTAACAAAACAGGTAAGGAAAAAAAAAAACACGAAGAAATAAAATAATAACTGGGACTTCAGAACTAAAATTCTAAACCTTGTCTACACCAGACCACATGGTGTTTGTAAATCCAATTAGCTATGCTATGGTCTCAAGTTTCTCAACTGGAGAAAAAGAAAAGAAAAAGAAAAAAGTTGGAGAAAACCTATTTAGCTCTTTTCCAGACCATCTGCATTATAACTCAATTCTATTAGAATACTGAAAAACAAGGATGTACATGTAGTTTTCTGCAATGTCTCCAGCTACATAGTTATATAATGTAATCTATTTTCTTAGCTAATTATTTTTTCAACTAAATATCTTCTGCTCATCTGTCTAAATCTTAACATTTGAATACATACCCTCTGCATTTCAGGCATTCCTACATCTAACACAGCTAATTTTTCTTATTTTTTTTGGGGGGGGGGGTCCAGTCGTGGGGCCTGAACTCTGGGCCTGGGCGCTGTCCCTCAGCTCTTCAGCTCAAGGCTAGCACTCTACCACTTGAGCCACAGAGCCACTTCTGGCTTTTTTTTTTTTTTTTTTTTTGTATATGTGATGCTGGGAATCGAACCCAGGGCCTCAGGCATGCAAGGCAAGCACTCTACCACTGAGCCACCTTCCCAGCCCCTGCTAATTTTTCTAATTGAACTGCTTAATCAGAGTTAGAGCCATTATGCCATTTAATGTTGTCCTTGAATGCTCCAACTTTTTCCAGACAGTATTTCAGCAAACAAGGATCCCATCTAAATGAGATCTCAGTGTCTAATGTACAAATGCACTAAATTGGTTCAAAGAAAAATTATATTAAGGGTAACAGATTTTATGGTCCTAATCCCATTCTTTTAGCTTTTAAATCTCATTAAAAAGTCATAAAAGCTCTTCAAAGCAAACAAATTCATGGGACAATCTTATCCTAAAGTCTTTACAACTGGAACAAAATCCGTTAGGCATCTTTATTTCCCACTAGTCCTTACTTTACTTTGAAAGAATTTCCCAAAGAACCAGTGAAAAATTAAACAAATGATGGCCAGCTGGTATTTAGAGTCCTCATATTGAGAACTGGATAGTACTTCAAAGATTTTTGTCTCTGATCCCAGGCAAGCATTAAAAATCGGGGGAGGGAAGGACATTCTATATCAGTCTTACTGAAAACTGATTTTAAAATCATCTTACATCTCATTATCACATATAATGATGCTTCCAATCAAGAAGTTTCTTAGGTCGAAAATTTAAGTTCATGTCTTTGAACTCCCCCTCTTAGAAAACAATTTATCAATAGCTTTGATTAATTGCTTCTCTTCTTTATAAAAACCCATTTAAAGTACTCATCAGAAATATAAAAACAAGACCTTGGCATTTCTCATTTATTCACAAAGTCACTTAAATAGATTATACTAATGACCCTTTTTAATTCTTTTACATCTTATCAGCACAGAATTTTTTATAATAAACACCCTTTTCAAATTTAGCTGTAAGTTTGAAACCTAGAAAGGAACTAAGTATTTCTCTAACAGTTCTAACATTTCTCTAGCAACATCCATTAAAAAATCAAATGTCTTTTGACATTTGATTAGGTTGATGGTCTCAAGTATTTTGTCATAGAAGGAAAAATATAACATAGTTATTGCCAATTAAAATTCAATATTAATTAACAACATCAGATAGAGGTCCATGGAGAAGTGGAAGCCAGATGGATTCACAGCTGAATTCTACCTAAATTTAAGACCTTTAAAGGAGAACCAATGCTCCTCAAACTTTCCCATGAAATAGGAATGGAGAAATCATTTCTGAACTCATTCTATGAAGCTAGTATTATGCCCATTCCAAAACTAGATAGCGATACAACATCAAAAAGCAGAGAGCTGGTGGCTCATCCCCATCTGTAATGCTACTGAGGAGACTGAGATCTGAAGATCTCAATTCAAAGCCAGCCTGAGCAGTAAAGTCTCCAAAGTCTGTGAGACTCTTATCTACAATTACCAAAAAAAAGGCCAGAATTGGAAGTGTGACTCAAGTGGTAGAATGCTAACCTTCAGAAAAAAAGCTCAGGGAGCAGAGAGCAAGAGAGCAAGAAAGCAAGAGAGCAAGAGAGACAGACACACACACAGACAGACACAGACACACAGACACACAAATAGAGACAGAGACAGAGAGGAGAGAGAACTATAGGCCAATCTTTGATGAACAAATGCAAAAATCCTCAATAATATACTTGTTAAAATTCAACAACTAATCAAAAGATCATATTACAATTAAGTTAATTTCAAGTATACAAGGTTACTTCAACATATGTAAATCAAAACACATAATGCAGCATATAACAGAATCAAGGACAAGAATTATATGATCATCTCAATTGATATAGAAAAGGCCTTTGACAAAATTCAACATCCCTATATGATAAAAGCTCAGAAAAAAAGCTAGGAATAGAAGAACTGTACCTTAACCTAATAAAATCTATCTATGATAAACCTACAGGCAGCATCATACTAAATAGTGAAGAAATGAAATCATTTCCTCTAAATTCAGGAATAAGACAAAGGCATCCACTCTCTTCCAATCTAGAGGTAAGAAAAATAAATGAAAGGGACCAAAAAAGGGAAGGAGGAAGTCAAATTATCCCTATTTGCAGATGATATGATCCTATCCTAAAAAGATCCTAAAGCTTTCACCTCAAAACCCTTAAGAGCTGATAAACACTTTTGGCAATGTATCATTATATAGAAACCAACACACGGTAGCTTTTCTGTATACCAAAAATGAATGGGATAAGAAAGACATTAGAATTCCGTTTATAATTTTGCTGTAAACAAACAAACCTAGGAATAAACATAACCAAGAAGGTAAAAAGTCTCTACAATGCCAACTTTTCTGTCAATATAAACATGGGTAGCATTTTAACCTCCAGTAACAGTCCACTCACTCAGCTATAGCCACCTCTAACAGTACTAAACAGCATGTCAGCTCTCCACTGCCTACCTGCTCCAAAAGCCCGTTCTAGATGTTTTATGATGGTAGTTCCTCATTTCTAGCCACCCATTTTTGGTTTTGGTTACTTATTCTGGCCCCATACCACACCAAATCTCAGCAGCTAAATAGTAATTCACTATCTCCCATAATTCTATGGAAGAATCAACAGCCCTGATGGATAGATGTTAAAAGGTACACAGCCTGGTCCTTGGGCTGGCTGCAGCCCAACTTGGGCTTTTGACTTGGGCCTTGCCAGTCTCAACAGGTTCTTTAAAGCTTCCTCCCAACAAGGAGGCTAAACTCTAGGAGGAAATGTTTCAACCACAGTCCAGGAGAAGCTACAAACAGCTAAGGCTGAGTTCTGGAAAAACACTCTAGACAATTTCTACCACAATCTGTGGGTCAAAGATAGCAGGGAAGGCAAGATTTAAAGGCAAGGGAAGGGATTTTCTTCATGGGAGGAGCTGAAAGTATGTGTAATCATTTGCAGTACACTATAGATACCATTTAACTGGGTGGTACCATGTAAGTGAATTCCTTGAGAGTAAGTAATACTGTGAGTGAAAAACAATTTCTGTCCAGACGAGGAAGGATTATTAAACAAGGAAGAGTAAACGAGGACAGAGAAACAAGATCAGTGAGGTAAAGGAGAAGCAAATATTTCTGGAGCACATAAATCAGAAAGTTGAGGGAAGAAGCTGGTATTATTATGATATGATGGGCTCAAGGCATTGCTTAAGTGGCAGTGTACCAACCTAACAAGAGTAGACCCTGAATTCAGTATGCTAGTACCACCACCAGAATGAAAATAATAATATGGTGTGTGTGTGTGTGTGTGTGTGTGTGTGTGTGTGTGTGTGTGTGTGTGTGTGTGTGTGTGTGTGTGTGTGTGTGTGTGTGTGTGTGTGTATTTGGCAACTTCCCACACAAAGCTGTAGAGCAGTAATCAGTCTATTTAACAATTAAACAGGCCAGGCATTGGTGGTTCACACCTGTAATCCTAACTACTCATAAAATGAGATCTGAGGATAACTGTTTAAAGCCAGCCCAGACAGTAAATCCATGAGATTCTTATCTCCAATGAACCACCAAAAAAGCCAGAAATGGAGGTGTGGCTCATGTGGTAGATCTAAACATAAAAGCTCAGGGACAGTGGCCAGTACCTGAGTTCAAGCCCCAGGACTGGCACCAATAAATAAATAAAATATACATACATATGTTTTATATAGAGTGATAATATATGCCATATATTATCTATATCTATATCTATAGTCAGTTCTAATAACAATAGAAATGAGTTTACTCCAAATTAAAGGATTTTCATCTTCATCTATACAAAAGGAAGTGTATTCATAACGTAGCAGGTGATTACACCTAGACTTCATGTTCAGGGCTGGATATACTTGGGTGACATATGCTATATCCACAGTTCTGGAGAGCTGTGCTATTTAATTTAGTATGCACATTCATCTTCGTCACATCCATGTCACAAGCTCTTCCATAGAGCTAATTTAGGATTCATTAATTCCACAGCCATAAAAGAACCAGCCTTTGCAGGAAGTGCATGCTTGTCTCTGACTTGTCTACTCAACGAGAGCTTGGCCATCTTTTAGTTACAGACACATGGCAAACTGATTCTATGCTAACTTGCACAAAACCAAGAAGACAGTCATGACTCTCAAGTCTCCTATAGACATTTATTATAGTCTTTAGATTTTTAATGGTTAAAAAAGTGACAAAAAGGGATGGGAATGTGGCTTAGTGGTAGAGTGCTTACCTAACATGCATAAAGCCCTGGGTTTGATTCCTCAGTACCACACACAGAGAGAAAAAAAAAAAAAGACGGAAGTGGTGTTGTGGCTAAAGTGGTAGAGCACTAGCCTTGAGCAAAAGCAGCTCAGAGACAGTGCTCAGGCCCTGAGATCAAGCCCCAGGACTGGCAAAAAAAAAAAAGTTACAAATATATACACATACAGACACATTCAACACCCATAAAGAACAAGAAGATGACATTCCAATTAAAACACATATAAATTTCTGTTACACTGGCTTAAAAACATCAAAAGGATTTTTAATCAAAACATATGTAGGAACAGTAATCTCTTTCTGTATCTTTTTTTTTGTCCAACTTAATTGTAATAATCCTTACCATATGCTTAAAATTCAGAATATTCATCTTACCCTATGAATGCTGGTCCACTGGAAACTCTACAATTAGTTTTGACTTGAAGAATTCCTAAAGAGAAATCATAAACATACTGTCATATTTTATGTATCACAGGACTGTAAAATAAACTGTCCACCTAAATGATCCTAATATTCTTAACATGTATTCAACAAACAAAGGTTAACTTTAAAAAATAAAGTGAGTACTGTCAAAACTGACACCTTGTGATCTGTTACGGAAGGTGTAAACTAATACCTGAGAAGAGAAAGAAACCATGATGTGAGTGATACATTTAAACTCATCTCAATGGTAATTCCCAAGGGGAAAAACATGGGAGGAAAAAAATTAGCAGCTAGGGTAGTTTTTCCTTTCTGGTTTTGTGGATGTTTTCTTGTTATGTTAGTTTTATAAAATTAGAGCATTGTAAAATTCAATGGCACAGTATCAAGATATGTTTTTGCCCTTTATAGAGCATGGGCTTTCTTGATGTTAAAGTTCTCTAACCATTTTTTTAATTGTTCACTGATATTCATTAAAAATTTATTTTCCCCCCTGCTGTGTGCTCATCACAGTTCTGACCTGAGACTAAGTTGTGAGCAAGACAAGAAGATTCTAGCTCTAATGGTGCTAATATTCCAGTGCAACAGAAGAGATAATCAGTGGAGAAATAATACCAGTAGCAAATATTCAGAGAAGCTTGATGTGTAGAATAGCAAATGCAAGGAAGCTTTGGGGGGGGGGGTGTCTTGGGGTCTGGAATTTTGGAAGGAATGAGTGTTCACTTACTTTAAAATTGTAAGAGGGCTCAGTGGTAGAGCGCTTGCCTTGCATGCATGAGGCTCTGGGTTCAATTCCTCAGCACCACATAAGCAAAAAAGAAAAAACCGGAAGTGGCACTGTGGCTCAAGTGGTAGAGCACTAACCTTGAGCTGAAGAGCTGAGGGACAGTGCCCAGGCCCAGAGTTCAGGCCCCAGGACCGGACTCAAAAAAAAAAAAAATTAACTTCTACCCCCCAATACACACACATTACTAATACATTTCATTGAATTAGGCCAAACATTTTTTACTGTTTATTAACCAGTTTTATTCTTCCTTCCTACTTAAATGTATATAAACCAGAGGAAAATTTTTCTGAGAAGATAAGCATGTGGATCCCAGTGAAAGCTCTCATAATGCCTACTTGTAATCTCAAGATGAAGCCATTTCTGCAAAGTAACAGAAACAGCATCATATAAGCTCAGTGTTATATCTAGAATAAATCGCTCAGAAGCAATTTTAGCAACTCTTTTTTCCCCTCTTCAGCAGAACACAACAGTACCAAGCTGGAAGAATGAAATGTGAAAATACTAAATGGCGACGCGGTCTCAAAATAGAACAAATCATCCATATTAGGCAGGACAAAAAGGTCAAAGGCAGTCACAGCAACTCTGAGGACCAGCTGCTGAGCCTGACGGCTGCGGCTGTGCAGTACTCTCTGGCGTTACCAAACTTGCTCCAGCTATCCCAAAAAGCCACGTTCCCAGATAACCTTTAAAAAAAAAATGTCTTCTGGAAGATATGGAGATAACAAGTGCACTACTGAAAATTCCAGCATTCTACAACCTTTAAGAAACTTCCCAGTAAAGGGACATAGAAGAAAACCATCTCAAGTGACAGAGATAAGAAACAATCAGCTTTCTGGTGGGAAATCACAGGACCAAGGGCTTTTACTGTGAAAAGTGGACACATCCAGATACTCTAAACTTTATTCCAGTCGGGTAGAGATGGCAGAGGTTGACAAAACAGGACCCTCTGTAGTAGAAAGAACCAAGATAGTCACACAGTTTGGAAATATGAGGATGGGTTTCCATCCGTATGACTGTGTCTTATTCTGATAGGTACCCCCAAAAAAGAAAGATCACTTGAAGTGCTGGGGTCCAATCCCAGGGCCTCAATCATGCAAAGGCAAGTGCTGGTTCCCTGCAGATACCCACAATCCAAAGTCACAAATCTGTAATCCAAGTAGGTCAATGCAAAGTTCTGAGATGTCACTTCTTAAATCAGCTATGGTAGGATCTGCTGCAATGGAACACTCATTGATTCTACCTTGTTTGTGGCATTTAGGTTATGTAAAATCAAAACCCCACCAAGATGGAACATTCAAAACCAAGAATGTAAAGTAGGCACATCCCACTTCAGCTTCTGCTCCTCCCTACAGTCCTATAGAATGACCTTCATGACCTCTACTAGATGCTCAGACTGTCAGAAGGCTCTTTGGTCTATGCCCCTGGGACACATTTAGGGATAAACGTCTGACACTGTTTTCTGGTGTATGCTAAGCGACTGTTTCAAGTTCCCTTAAGGATCAGGCAGGATCTTATTTATCTGTGTTCCAGGGACCTATCCCCATATATCTTCCCAGGCTGGATTACAGAGTGTGTAAGTAACTGGAAGGAAATGTAAGGAATCTGGCTGTTAACTTCCTTCTGCTCAATTGAGAGCTCTAGAACTTGCATAAGAGTAAACTAGCAAGCTCCTTTGTTTCCCTTTCTGCATAGTGTTCTTGATTTCTTCTCTTACAGATGTTATAAATAAATAGTAAAAGAACAGAACAGTCTGAAGTGGTATTGAATCTTCAACCTGCCCAGAGCCACCTAAGGTGGTCCCATGTCTGATTTTGTTCCTATCTGTACCATGCATAATAAGTAGGTCATTGTTGAATGATGCACAGTCAGCTCAGGAACCTTCTGAAGACTCTGATAATAACATCGATTTGTTTTTCATTACCAACTTAGGAAGCAGGAATATGGGGAGGGCCTGGCTCCCAGGAAGATTTTGTGAGTAGAATTGGTAGCAAGGCTGGTGAACCAGGAAGGGTGAACCAGAGAAAGTGGCTGGGACAGAACTCTGAGTATTTTCATCACTCCACAGCAGGAAGAGATCAGAAGCAGAGACTAAGCCTTCACCCTTCAGGAAGAAGGAAGAAAAATTCATACTTGTCAACTTATCCACTAAACATGACATCTCACGAGTCTAAATGCAAAACTGCTGTCAATTCTCATATTTCAGCATGACTGGCTGCATTGTAATGATTTTGAGTCATTTCTGAATTAGTGATGGACCACTGGATAAAGGCCACAGCATTCCTAAATGACCTTATTATCTTACTGAATTATGATTTCACAATTATTCTGGTGCACAGGTTAGCCTGATAATGCAATTGGAAAAATGCTGAGATGGAAAAGCAAGTCATCATCCAAACAAGAAGAGTGCTCTCTCCCATGTTTAATTAGATAAATGTCCACTCTATTTTCCTCCAAGACCACCAATTCTAAGAAGGCAAGCACCTTTTTTTGTCTCCTGAAAGGCCTGCGCCTCCATAAATAATATAATTCCACAGTTCTATGAGCTATGATAAAATTGACAATCTCATATGTCTTTCTAAAGACTCAGTCTCATAAAACCAGTCATTTCTGATAGTAATCACTGTAAAGAACGCCATATCTGCTACAGCATACCTCGTACAATGACAAAAATCAAGTTGCCATGCATTGCAGATCAGCCTAGTATTTATTTAGTTTGAGCTAATTTTTGACCATGAAATACAAAGGTCTAATGTTCACTAAGTATTACATGACCATGAAATACAGATGTTTAAATGAACACTGCTACCCAACTTGTTCCCCCTAGTCACCCCAACTTTCATGCTCCACTAGCATTTAGGGAGCACTGATATTACATTGCTGTTAAATTACATTACAAATATATGGTTAAATGCTCCTAGGAGGTCTTGAATGTGCAGGACAGGCCTGGACACACAACAGAGTCTCAACCATCATCTGGGGAGTGAAAAGGATGATGGGAGACAGAAAAGCGCAGGTGAACATTTGCTGTGTGCTAGGTAAAGTGGGCCTTATGTGATCTCAACTCTGAGGGTGGAAAAAGCTGAGGATCAGATAAACTCTAAAACTTGTTCAAACTCATAAGCAAACCCAGAATTCACACCAGCTCTGACTAAGCCATCTGCTGCACGGCCTTTCCAAAAGCTATATTAAAAAGGAGTTTTATATAGAATGTGATGTCTCTCTCCTTTTGTCAAATCTATTATTCAGCTTGCAGACAAAAATAAGACGATTTAAAAATGAGGTCCACATTGCTTGCCTGGCTCATTGCTCAGTATTCATCTAGCAAAACAGAATTAGCAAGGGCTTCTTGAATTCTGCCTGCCTATTAAGTAATTAAGATTGACATGATAGATAGCCAGAGGAAGGATTCATCTAAGAATACTTAAACATCTCTGTACAGAGAAATACCGACTCACTGGTTTAATAACAAGATGAATAAACCAATTTTATCCGTATATAACATTTTACATGGCCTTTATTCCTAGTATACCTATTAAAATGCAGTTCCGATAAATTAATGCCATATCATCTAACTACAAATTTTTTTACAGGACTTTTTTTTTATTATTTTCTTGCTTTCTGGCTATGTCTGGCCTAAGCACTCACCTAAAGCATAAAGGTAGCGAGCCATATAACTGAAACTTAGTAATAGTGAAACAGCTGTTCTGCCTCTCTGTGGAGGGGAAAGGGAGGAACTGTGAGGAGATGTTCAAGCCAAGGAGAGTAACTAGCACTGATCCACAGGAAAGAATCAACAGCATGTCTCTTTCTAAGACACATTACCTCCAGGTTTGGCATTAGGAGATCTGCCAAAAGAAAGTGATGAGAGCCGGGCCCTGGTGGCTCACGCCTGTAATCCTAGCTACTCAGGAGGCTGAGATCTGAGGATCACAGTTCAAAGCCAGCTCGGGCAGGAAAAGTTCGTGAGACTCTTATCTCCAATAAACCACTCAGAAAACCAGAAGTGGTGCTGTGGCTCAAGTGGTAGAGCCCTAACCTTGAGCTGAAGAGCTGAAGGACAGCGCCCAGGCCCAGAGTTCAAGCCCTACAACCGACCAAAAAAAAAAAAAAAAACCAAGAAAGTTATGAGAAATAATCCAGCTTCTCTGGCTTATTCCTTAAAAGAGGCTCTTGGAAATTCCTTCCCAGGATTGCTAAGATTTGATCATCACCCACCCCCCCTACCAAGGCTGGGCAGGCTGGAAGACATAATCATTTCAAAAGAAGAGCTTGAATAGGCTCACTGGGGACATTACTCCACCCCCTAAGTTAGGTGATGTCCACACCTCAGTCTTATCACCTGGCCTATGCCATGGATTCTGATAGAGTTTTGGTCAGTGCTGTATGGGTTAAGAATCCAGATGTGGAAAACGTCTGGCTCTGTATCCACTGTGCTCACCATTATAGTGTTCTTGGCTCCCTGGTCAGCAGCAGCTGTGCTGATAGCCATTTCTGAGTGGACAGGGGCCGATCTGCTGCCTGTATATGTTCTAGGGCTGTTTCAGGTAAATGCAACCCACTCAGATTTTATTTATATAGTATTCTATCCTTTGTTTCATAGCCCCGAGGGGGGCCCACTGTTAGACTGAGTTCAGTCTTGCTTCTCTTCTCCACTCCCCCCAGTAGTGGCTGGCTCCGTTAGTGGCAGAGTCCCAAGCCTGCCTCCTCCTCTATCTGCATGGGCTTTGATCCAGGCCTCCATCTTCTCAGCTTTAAAATATGATTCTACTGGCCTAAGAACTGGCATTAATGGTAAAATAAATATTGTGGAAACACGTGGAAGTCATTACAGTGGCAAGTGGAAAGGGGAACTCACAAAAGAAAGCCAATTCTCTTGCTGTTGAAATGATTGCAGGAAAGGATGTTTTTGGTCTAGGGACATTTTCTAAGATTGAAGCAAAAACAAATCAGGAAATGAGCTTTATTTACACAACTTTGGTTCCAAGGAAACAAAACAGCAAGTGTGGCAGGGTCATTGACACTCCATAATATTGAAATCCTACTACAAAGTCAAAAGAAACTTTTCAAATAGGTCTAGAGGCCCAGGGATCCAGGTAAAACTATGGGACCCAGATACAGAATCAGTAATCTCTCACTGTAATTAAATAGCAACCTGAGTTCCAAATACCTCTGAATCTGCTTTGCTAGATGGTAATAAACCACTATGGCCCGTCCACTGGAGGCTTGGAAAGAAAGGACAGAGAGGGAGAGAGACGGAGGGAAAGAGGGAAAAGATGAGGGAGAAAGTAAGGGAGGATGGGAGAGAGGGAGGGGGGAGAAGGAAGAGAGGGAGACAGAGGGGGGGGAAAGAAAGTGAGAGAGAGAGAACAACTCCCACACTCTGGTCACAGTGGTGGTGTAGTACAGCCACCAACCAGCTTAACCCAGAGAGAGCTTTTGAAAACATTCCAGCCATCCACTGCCACTGATTTCCCTAGAAGCTTCTATTTTCCCAAGAAGAAAGGGTAAGATGAAAAGCACTGGACAATAGCATTAAGAAAAAGACAAGTCTGTTTTGAAAGAGCAAGCTAGCGTGTCACTAAACGTTTGGGTAAAATGTTCACTTTCACCTTGGGGTTAAATCAGTGCTTCCCATTTCTGACTTGGTTAATGGTGATTGGTGGTCAAAATCACTGGTATCCACTGTTGTTAGCTGCAGTAGAAAAGTATTTGGTATGCAGCAAACACTAAATGGCTTTCCTACAGAAAGACTGTGCTGACCACCTAGAGTCCACTTCAAACCCCACAGGTTGCCTGAAACTTCACTTGGCAGGTGTAGCCAATCTCAGTATCTAAGCTATCTGACTTCTGACTCCGACAGCAAATGTGGGAGTTCCTACAATTTCCTCCTCAAGTTTGATCATTCACTAGAGTGACTCTCAGAGCCCAGGAGGAAACAGGTCATTTTCTGTTTGTGGCTGGCACCACTTCAAACACCACTGGTGTCTGTGCCTGGCATAGGTGGCTCATGTCTATAATCCTAACTGGGCAGGAGGCTGAGATCTGAGGATCACAGTTCAAAGCCAGCCTAGTCTGTGAGACTCTTATCCCCAGTTTACCATCAAAAAACAGGAAGTGGAGCTATGGCTCAAAGTGGTAGAGCACTAGGCTTGAGCAAAAAAAAAAAAAAAAACACCAAGTTCGGGGACAGCAACCAGGCCCTAAGTTCAAGCCCCCTGACTGACAAAACAACAATAATAACAAAACCACTGGTATCTGACTGGTATCTGTTTGTTATAAAAGGATACAACTCAGGGCTGGGAAGGTGGCTCAGTGGTAGAGTACTTGCCTTGCATGCATGAGGCCCTGGGTTTGATTCCTCAGTACCACATAAGTGGAAAAAGCCAGAAGTGGCGCTGTGGCTTGAATGGTAGCGCGCTAGCTTTGAGCTGAAGTGCTGAGGATAGTACCCAGGCACAGAGTTCAGGCACCATGACAGATCAAAAAAAAGGATGCAACTTACAACCAGCCAAATGGAAGAAACACATAAGGCAAGTACTGGGGGTGGGACAGGAAGAGTGGAAGTGGTAAAATAGCTTTCCTGTCACTCCAATAAGACTGCACATGATCACAAACTTACAAACCACCTGAATTTCATTGTTCCAAGGATTTTTACAAACATGTCATTTTACAGGCTCAATTCATTAAATCAGAGGCCACTAATGACTGCAAGTTTCCAACCTTTGAATGTCACAACTGATTTTTCTGGTGACAAACCCCCTCTGTGAAGCTACCTAGGGGCACAATATGAGTCACTTCCATTAGTACAAACTCATCAAAGTTGAAGAGAGCTCAGTGTGAGCACCTTTTGTTAAAGATATTCCTATCTAAAATCTCCAAGGATTTTAGGTACCTTGGGCTATGAAACTGGGGCAAAGACCAAGAATATATTCCTGGTTACATTACACATAGCAAAGAGCTGCATTAAAAAGTTTCCCAGGAGAGCTAATTCTCATTTCAAGAAGTTCACTTCAAAGGTCAAGCTCATCTTCAAGGCCAAAACAAGGCTGACAGTCCATTAAATCCTTGATGTCCTAAATCAGTGGTCCCTTCTGGCAGTTAGCTCTCTGTTCCTTCCCCTCATAGCTTTTACCACCCACCTATACAAGGAGTCTCCATTACCAGCTTATTTCTTTCCAACAAAACAATAAACTCTCTGAGGTCTGGTCTGAATATATCATGCTAATCATTGAACCCCATGGGTTTAGCATGCAAAAGCTCCTATTGCATATTAATGGCACCAAAAAAAGCTAAAATTAGATCTCTTTGCTAGGAGCAAAAAACAACTTCTTATAATCTTCCCTTCAATTGACCAAATTCCATGTGGCATTCAATGGTCCCTGAATCCTTTAGAGGAAACCAAAGGCTCCACTGACTCCCATCAAAGACAAGAGATTTAAGCTGGGCACCGGTGGCTCATGCCTGTAATCCAAACTGCTCAGGCGGCTGAGATCTGAGGATCGCGGTTCAAAGCCAGCCCAAGCAGGAAAGTCCGTGAGACTTTTATCTCCAATAAACCACTAGAAAACCAGAAGTGGCGCTGTGGCTCAAGCGGTAGAGCGCTCACCTTGAGTTGAAGAGAGCGCAGGGATAGCACCCAGGCCGAGTTCAAGCCCCACAACCGACCAAAAAAAAAAAAAAAAAAGATGAGAGATTTCGTTCGGCCATATATTTTACTAAGAATAATTTGGGACAGCTGTAGGTACACTAAAGGACACGAGTAAGATGAGGCTTCTTTTTTGTTATTTTGCCAGTACTGAGGAAGGCTTGAACTAATGGTTTCAAATTCTCAATAAGCTTTTACAGCTCAAGGCTGGTGCTTTGCCACTTGAGCCATGCCTCCAGTCCAGTATTTTTACTGGTTAATCTGGATGGCTTAGAACCAGGATCTCAGCCTTCTGAGTAGCTAGGATAACAGATGTTAGTCACCATCCAGTCAAGGCAAGGCTTCTTAAAGAACCCCCCTCTTTGCTTAGAAACTGAGAAGATCCAAATTCCAAAGGTGGCAGGCAGTATTTCTACACAGTAAGCTGGCTTTCTGTTTCAGGGCTCAACAGGACTCAGTGATTTCACTTGGTGACAGCAAGGGAAGAAGACCATGTTCTCTGGGAATTTTAGTTTTGATGGCTTTCCAGGAGACAGAAGCCATATTCCCCATTTGGAAGTGTGACACCCAACATCTCAGTCAGGGGGCGCTTGGTCATGGCTCAGGAACAAATTCAGCTGGGTACCATGTGTGGTCTGTTGTTGGTGACTTCAGTTTCTCCTTTGTGCAGAGTGGATCAAACAACAGCTTTCTTGGCAACCAAATTTGAAATACGGAAAGACTGCTTTCCTGCCTCCTTGCCCCCTACCCCACCATCACACAAGAAATAGTTTCCTATTTATATTTAACACCACCATCTGTTTTTATTGTGGAGAGTTTTATTCCTTCAGGAACTATAACACTTTCATCACTGCTACTGAACAGAGGTAGAGAGGAGAGGACCCTGGTCTCACACATGTGTCCTGGCCAGAGATGGACTACCAAAAAAGAAGGCACAAAGAGAAACGTCACATCCTGTATCCAACTGGACAACAGTTGTCAACAATCACTGAAATCATAGACAAGCAGATCATCTGGGAAATTTTAGCCTCTACGATTTACAGATGTCCAGATGAGCTGATATCCCAAAACCTGGCTGACAAATGAGGGCAGGGGGCTACAAAAGAAGGAGGAATTAGGAGTGACAAAAGAATAGGGAAATAAAGAGTAGGCACTAAATCTTTGAAACCATGATCTATAGGAAACAGAAAGGAGACCCACCAATCGGAAATCCATATTCCAGAACTCCATTTCTCCCTCTTTATTCCCCAAACTAATCTCTGCCATCCTAAAGATGACCAAAGATGAGCTTAAGCACTTTCCATGGCATGTCTATGCCATGTGTTCTCTTTCTCTGCCCTATTTCTTAAAAAACAAACAAACCCTTTCCTATCAACTTTGCTTATGTTCAAGTCTTTCCTGAATTATTCTCTTGCTGAATGCAAGGAACAAAGTCAACTTAGCTGATAACATAGTTGGTGTGTTGGCTTGGAAAGTTAGAGATTAAATGTCTATTTCTGATTTGGATTCACTGAAAGGTAGGTAACGATGTCACATGGAAGGTCACACTCAAACCTGACAAATATAACAAAGATTAAATGATAGATTCACTACTGTGTCATGTGTGCCTATGCATTGCACGTGTGTGTGTCTGTATATATACAGCTTGAATCCAGGGTCTACACATGCTATCATGGCTTTTTTAATTATAGCTGATGCTTTACCACTTGAGCCATGCCTCCAACCCAGCTTTTTGCTGGTTAATGAGATGAACTCTTAAATGATGTTTCTGTCCTCACTGACTTAGAACCATCACCAGATCTCAGACTCGTAAGAAGCTAGGATTACGGATTCGAGCCCCTGGTGCCCATCTCAGTTGCATTTTAGGGCACTCTTCAGTGATGGTCACAGTATATGAGTTCTGTGTTGCACCAGAGAGGTACACAGGATATATACAGGTGGGGTGAGGGACAGGAAGAAAAGTGAGGGGTTCATCATAGGGTGTACAGCATTTTACGTGGAGTGAAACAAAGAAGAGAATAGGACAAAGCAGAAAGTGACTTCAAGGAATTAGCAAGCAGATATATGGTTGAGTGGAATTTTGAGACAGAAGTATATGGGGTTTGAGCCATAGCTCAGTTGGTAGAGCTCTAGCCAATGAATAAAAGCATCAGGTACCAAGAAGTCTGAGGACAAAATTTAGGCCCAGAGCATTAACTATTGTTCTTTGGGTGAAAATACCTCTTTTAGAACTAACAAAGATTTTTCTGAATGCAATGGAATTTAGACTTGATCATACAAGCAGTTAAAAGTCACTAAATGTATCTGAACAAGGAAATGATAAAAGAAATATTTAAGAATGTACAATTAGGCGGGTCTCTCCTTGCAGCGTCGGTGTGAGAGCAGAGTCCGAGTGGCGACCACGAAGAGTCATTGCCAGACAAGCATTTAGGAAGTTCATTCCCCTGTTTGACCGAGTGTTGGTCGAAAGGAGTGCAGATGAAACTGTAACCAAAGGAGGCATTATGCTTCCAGAAAAGTCTCAAGGAAAAGTATTGCAAGCCACAGTAGTGGCTGTGAGATCAGGCTCTAAAGGAAAGGGTGGAGAGATTCAGCCAGTTAGTGTGAAAGCGGGTGATAAAGTTCTTCTCCCAGAATATGGAGGCACCAAAGTAGTTCTAGATGACAAGGATTATTTCTTATTTAGGGATGGTGACATTCTTGGGAAGTATGTAGAGTGAATACATCACTAAAATGGCATCCTGTTGAAGCTGCCCATTCCATGGAAGTTCTGAGATCTTTCATCATGTAAATAATTTCCATATCTCCCTTTTATAATAAACTGATGGTAACTAAGCTAATGATATCCATTGTCTCTAAAGTTTAATTTCACTGTTCTGGTATAAACATTTCCAAATAAAACATGTAAATAAAAAAAAATGTACAATTAAATTTCAAACAGATTCATATGAAACTATTAAGAAAAAAAACTCATGGAGGTTGAGACCAGAAGTCTAATTTCATATTACAGTATACTGATTAGTCCAAAAAGCAAACCATCAATGAACTTCAAACTTAAAATTCTAAGTAACAACATAGTTCTGCTATTTAAAAGAATCAAATCTGCAAATTATCTAGTAAAATGATGCAAGTAGACAAAGCAATTAGATTTTGAGGAAGCAGGCTCTTCCTAAATGTCTTAGCTGACTTTTTCAAATGAGAAATGGTTTTAATGAGTGATAGTTTTACAAATAAAAATATAATCTTTGGACTTAATAGCCAAATCTTTCATACATGAGAATAGTCATTTAAAAGAATACCAAATCTATCACTTGTCATGGGAAGTCTTCAGCTTTAAGACTATCCTGGACCCTTAATCACTAGAAAATTCATCAGACATTATGTCATTTACCATGCAATCCATCTTCTGATTAAAATCAAATTACAATTATTCTAACTATGGACCAACATTTCATTTGTTTCACAACTGGTGCCTAATCAAACAGTGTGGTGAACAGATCATTTCACCACAATGTAAATTCATTTATTTCAGCGCCAAAAAAAGTCGTTTTTGTTTTTTTTTTACAACTTTAAGCAACTTATTTACCAGCTTAAGGGTTAGATTTTCTTTTTCTCTAAGACTTAACTGCATGAGCCAGATTTGAATCAAACCAAAGTGCATCCATCCTTTGCAAAAACAATGTTTTTTCTCTCATAAACTGCTTGGGTGGACAAACCAGGAAGTAAAACTGAATAACTGATGACACTGAAAGCCCAGCAAAATGAAAGAATACATTTGAAATTAGCTGCAGCTTGATTAAAATTCCACTTAAGGGCTGGGAAGGTGGCTCAGTGTTAGAGTGCTTGCCTTGTATTCATGAGGCCCTGAGTTTGATTCCTCAGCACCATATAAGCAGAAAAAGCCAGAAGTGGCACTGTGGCTCCAGTGGTAGAGCACTAGCCTTGAGCTGAAGAGCTGAGGGACAGCACCCAGGCCAGAGTTCAGGCTCCATGACGAGCAAAAAAAAAAAAAAAAAAAAATTCTACTTAAAAGTTCATTCCCGGAGTGGAACTGTGGCTCAAGTGGTAGAGCGCTCGCCTGGAGCTGAAGAGCTGAGGGACAGTGCCCAAGCCCAGAGTTCAAGCCGCACAACCGACAAAAAAAAAAAAAAAAAGTTCATTCCCTCAGAAACAACATCAGTTTCATCAAAGCAGATGTAAGAGGAATTTCAGATGCGTAAGTCTTCATTTTAATGTTTGGCTATTGCCCCCCTTTCATGCAAATGTCTATTCCTCTAGCAGGTCTAGCTGATCTGAAATAGGATCACTCACCCTGAGAATGGAGAAAAGCATTAGCCTATCATTTCCATTCTAGCAAATCACTTTGACAGACAACAACTGCAACTTTTAATAACTTGGTTTGGGCAAAACATATCTCTTGCTTTTTGGGTTACAGGCTAAAATTCATGTTTCCCAATTGCTTTGCTGGGTTACTGTCATGTACCAAATGCCACTGTAAAGTATAAACTCCCTAAAAACAGGAACTGTATTACATGTTTACTTTGTTCTGTATTTGCACATGTACATGCATGTTTGTATGTTTGTGTGAGATATATATATATATAGAGAGAGAGAGAGAGAGAGAGGATGTTCACATGCGCCAATACTAGGGCTTGAACTAAGGGCCTTACGCTATTTGCTTAACTAGCTCTTTTGCTGGTTAATTGGAGATAAAGAGTCTCACTGACTTTTTCTGCCCAGGCTTGCTTCCAACCTCGATCCTCAAATCTCAGCCTCCTGAATAGCTAGGATTATAGGCTTGAGTGAACTGGTGAGCAGTTGGCTGATTAGTTTGCTTTTTAACCAACACCAGGAAATCCAGGCACAGTAAGAGTTATAAATAAGCACCTACACATTTTTTTGTTGGTAGGGGTGGTCACAGGACTTGAGCTCAGGTCCCTGAGCTTTTTTACTCAAGGCTAGTGCTCTACCACTTTGAGCCACAGTGCCACTTCCAGTTTTCTGGTAGTTAATTGGAGATAAGTGTCTCATAGGCTTTGAACCACACTTCTCAGATCTGAGCCTCCTGAGTAGCAAGGATTATAGGCGTGATCCACCAGCACCCAGTGAGGATTAATTTTGTTGTCCAGAATTTATTACTGTTAACTTGCCTCCTAAGATGGACTTAGAATCATGAGTATCTGGTCTCTGTGATATATCATTTCTCCCTCAGATCTGGGTATAAAGGAGGCCTAGGAATACACAATGACTGCTCATTCACTAAGTTTTTTTTTTTTAAGCAAGATTAAGTTTAATGTTATATACAGTGTACCATTTTTATGAACGCTTCTTACAATGTGGATAAATAATTACTGACTTATGTATGCAAACTATGGACTTCATGACTATTTATGACTTTAGCCTGTCATGGCTCAATTAACTGTACAAACACTAAGCAGACAAGACTGGTGCTCCACAGACAAAGCAAATCTTCTGCTACTGTGTGCACCATGGAATTTAATGTTTGGAAACCACTCCCCCCCCCACCCCACCCACAAACATAAGCAGTGAAACACAAACCTATCTGTATGTATACATGTATCAGTAGACGCATACATCAAGTATGCCAGCCACGTGGCTGCTGAAGTCAATGAACATGAGAGCCTGCTCAGTGGCAGGGCTGGGTCACTCCAGAGAAAGGCAGGCTTGTGAAAATAGGATGAATCCAGAAAAAGTCTGTGGACCCCTAGAAGAGTGCTGAGGTGGGCTGGCCCCTTCATTCATCCACTTTTCTCTGGGTGCACACTAATGTTTACCCTGTCATTCACCTTACCAATTACTCTACTTTCATTTTAGAGACTGATGTTTTGCATAGCTGCCTTGACTCACGTATTTTGACTGTGAGAATCTACTGAATATTTAGTATGTTATAGACTGAACAGGACAAGAAAGTGTATTTTGGCTGGGATGGTAATGCCTATACTTGTAAGTACACAGAAGGAAGAAAATGGAAAGATCAACAGTCCAGGCCAGCAAGGGCATAAAGTTCCTGAGACTCCACTGCAACCCACAAAAGCTGTGTATAGTGGCAAATGTCTATTATCTCAGCTATGTGGGAAAAGTAAAAAGGAGGACTGATGTCCAGACCAGCCTGAGCATAAAAGCAAGATCCTATCTGAAAAGGTAAAAAACAAAAAGGACTGAGGGTCTGGCTCAAGTGATAGTGTTTGCCTAGCAAGTGTGAGGTGCTGAGTTTTTTTTGAAAAGTGTACTTTATTATGTCTACACTTAAAATACAAAAGTTAGGGATACAGAAAATAGACAAAAAAGGGACATGAAATTAGATAATCAAGAATCAAATAGTCCAAGCTTTGAGAGACAGATGGTGCCTGTTTTCTCTTGTAGGCGGAAGCTAGATTTAATATATCCTGGAACATGGTAAATTATACAGGACTCTAGGCAGTTAAACATGGTGAGACCAAAGAAGAATACTCTTAGGAGAGGAACACAAAGGTTCAATGTCTATGTGTATATAATCCTATAAAATAATATTTATTGAAATGAACTCCAGGAAATGGAATCAAGGAGTTTGTTGTTGTTCTCTTTTTGTCTTGTTATTTTTCTGTCTTCAGAAGGGGGGCACAGAAATGGAGGGACAAAGGGTGAACAAATGCAGCACTGGTACTCACTAGACACACGAAAATGAACTAATAAACAACTTGTATGTAGGGATGAGAGGGAAAAACTGGGAGAAAGTGAGGGAAGAGGTGACACTGTCGAAAAAGAAATGTCCCCTGACTTATATAACTATAACCCCATTGTATATCACCTTTGCCACAACAATAAAAAATTACAAAAAAAAGAACCAAATAGTGTAATTAAACATTAATATAATGCTTTGAAGTACATTTAACAATTCTTCCATACGCACTTATTTAAGTTATGTCTTCAACTTTAATACCAGCTCAGAGAGGGAGAAAAATGTTTTATGGATGAGCTTGTCTAGAATGCATTAAGGCTCTAAGGTTTGATTACACACACACACACACACACACACACACACACACACACACACACACACAGTCCTGGTAATAGGAGGAGGAGAGAGGTGGAAGAGAAAGAGGAAAGGAGAAGAGACAAAGTTAGTGAGGAGGAGCTGAACCTAACACTCTGACAGCAAGTAGTGTTTCTCCATCCATTCAAAGCTGCCACCCTAAGGCTAATGGAAGAGCAGCATAGATGGCATGTCTCCAAGTTTTCAGGGATATGCAGTAGCTTCTGCTAGAAGCTCTTCTGGAGAAGGACACAAAGAGAGAAGTTCCAAGCAATGATGAACGAGGAAGCAGCTGGGCCCATCGAGGAGAGATGGTGCACAGTATAAAGAATAAATGAGGTTGGGGGTACATTTAAGATTTAAGATTCCAGGATGAAGAGTAAGGCTCCAGATGACTTACAAATAGAGTAAAAAAGTGAGGCAATTATTTTAGAAAATGAAGCTGGTAGGGCAGGGGACACATATCGGGGGAGGAGGGGCAGGAATGGGAGAAAGATGGCAAAGAATCAGGTACCCCATCGCAGTCCTTCAGGATCTGGACCAGGGGCGTGCTGTGACAAAGACATTCCAAATGAACTCCTAAGGAAAATGGGACAAGTACTAGCTGATGCTTCCCATATGGGGAAGCAAAGGGCAGGGAAGTTGGGCTGGCAAAAGGCTCTTTCTAAAGTTATCATTCCAGTATTCAGGGGGAGTACAGGAAGCGAGCTGGTGACTTTCTGTTTCATTTTGAATCATGACTAATTATTAACATAAACAAGGTTTTACAACTTCATTAAGGATTTGGCATAGCAAAGTTCTTAACTGAGCATTGTTCTCTGGTGCACCTAGTATGAAAGCTTAAGGCCTTGTAGGTCCAGATCACAGAGACTTCAGACCAGGCTCCAGCAGTTTCAAGCCTGGTGCTTTATAGTCCTATTAATTCAACTCTTTTGACAAGTCCCAAGTACTTGTGATGAGAATGGCATGATGTGTTGAGTGTGAAATTGTAAAAGTAGAGACTGAGAATCTGCCACTTTGGTAGCAGCTCCGAGGGCTCACTTGGAAGAGAACAGCTAGATCACTGGTCTAAGGGATAAATAAGAAAGAAGACAGGGAGAGAAATAGAGAGAGGAGGGTATTAAAAGCAAACCTACACCACCACATTTAAGTACTTCCTGGTAGGTACTCTTAGAATGGATTCTGGAACTCTGCAGCCCTCCACAGAAGAAGTCAGTGTCTGATTCAGGTATGCCAGCACTCAATGACCAATGACTGCCCTACTTTAGACCACAAGGCCAACAGTGGAGTAAGGCAATGACTGGTTCCAAGACACAGTCTGCAGTGCCTATGGATCACTAAGGTGCTAAAGTTTAGTGGGCAACTGGAAAAAATGAACTCAAGTTCATTTTTTAGTAATAAGGTTTAAGGATAGTAAGTGTTGGGTACAAAGGCCTGAACCTTGTAATCTGGGGGAAAAATACATTATTTACAATACAAATCTAAATGTAGCCTTATTTCATCTCCTATATAAAAGAATTCATTTAATAACTCATTTTCTAAATGTTTCCGCTTACAGGGCAACAACTTAATTTTTTAATGAAAACAATTAGGGAGAATTAGATCCCAAGCCCACATGTTGCCACATGGTAGATGCCTTTAATCCCAGCTGAGGAATGAGGATCTTGAATTTTTAGGTCAGCCTGAGCTATAGAGAGCAAGTTTGATGCCAACCTATGCTGAGTAGCAAGATCCTGTCTCAAAAACAAAAAGAAAAATAACGCATGTTATGCAACATACACACAGGCACACACATATGCCACAACTACAAAACACCTCTCTGAATAGCTTTCTACCTGGCTCCCCATTGGAAGCATACCAGGGCTGGAAGCAATCAAAAGATACTTTGTTTCTAAATAACTTCTAGCTTCTGAGCTGCAGGTACTCATTGCCTTCCTCATCATGAGCTGCCAGCTGTGGAACAAAACCCTCAAGGGCATATTTTTCATTTTACTTGAGTGTAAAGCTACTTCCTTTTCCAAGCTATTCAACTTGCATTTGTGCTGTACACTACTGATTGCAGAAATAATTAACATACTTAGCATGCCAACATGATTAAGAGAAATATCAAGGAATTTCAGAGGCGGTACCCTTTTTTGTTTTATAAATATCAATGTCCTTTCTTTGCCATTTGGATTAAGAGTTTGGAAATGTGTCCTTGTGGAATGGAATTCTGAACTGCTGCTCTGTATGGTTTTGTTTTTTGTTGCTTCTGTTTCTCTGTGCTGAATTTACCTCTATTTAAAGTACTCTAATAGTTATTTATCCTATTGTCTGTTTCTACCCACTAGATGCTATGCTCCAATCTAGAGCCATAAGGATTCTGTGTGGAGGATTTTCTGAGGTCTGCTCACCATCATTACCCAGAAAGTAGTGGTCCAGTAAAGATTTGAGCAAGTAAATCCCAGACCTGCAATGAAGAACTTACCTTAAATGACAGTTTTTCAATTTCCACACTCATTTGAATAATGATTTCTATTTAAGAAAAAGAAATACTTTCAGGACCTGTGGTAGACCTCTGCTTGGCATGAGCGTCATAAGGAGAAGAGAATTAAAACATACTATGGGGACAACCTCAGCACATATGGCCTGAGGCTCTGGGTTCTCCAGATGGTCCCTGTCTATCGCGTAGGAGGTGTACTTATTCTTCTACCCACCCAATTGTGATTTCTGCTTTCCCTCATCATTGTTCCTGCTTGTAGCACCTGTCTCAGTCCAGGCTTCCTTTTAGTGTGTTCACCCCATGTTATTGGACCTTGGCATCTGTCACTTCCAATGCTTGACTCTTTATTTTTGGTGGTTAAACAAAATGGTCCCAGTCTGTTTTCCAACACAGACCAGATATATGAAACCTAGCAATTTCCTTACTGCCTGGCTTGAGAGGACAATTAGAGTGACCACTTGCATTCATTACGTAGTATAACATTTTTCAAGTCAACTGGATTTGACCAGAAAAAAAATATCAATGACTATATAATTAAATCCAAGAAACTGATCATACCCCAAACTCATATTAAGAATGAAAACTTCAAACTTAGAAAAACATGTTGTATTTTAAGTAACCTATGCTACAATTTTCCAACTTGATGTCTAAATGTATGTTAGAAAAAAGATACTAAGCCGGGTGCCGGTGGCTCACGCTACTCAGGAAGCTGACAGCTGAGGATCAGGCTGAGATCTGAGGATCAAAGCCAACCCCAGGCAGGAAAGTCCATGAGACTCTTATCTCCAATTAACCACTAGAAAACCAGAAGTAGCACTGTGGCTCAAGTAGTAGAGTACTTGCCTTGAGCTGAAGAGCACAGGGACAACACCCACACCCAGAGTTCAAACCCTACAGCCTGCTGGTGGCTTACACCTGGAATCCTACTCAGGAGGCTGAGATCTGAGGATCATGGTTCAAAAGCCAGGCCAGACAGGAAAGTCCATGAGCCTCTTATCACCAATTAGCTGGAAAGCTGGAAGTGAAACTGTGGCTCAAGTGGTAGAGTGCTAGTCTTCAGCAAAAAAGCTAAAGGACAGTGCCAAGGCAATGAGTTCAAGCTCCAGAACCAGCACAAAACAAAACAAAAACCAATATTGTGCAATGAAATAAGAATAGGAATTTAGTCAGTAGAGAATGACTTAAGTCATTAAGTTAGGACCAACTTAATTCACAAGCCAGTAATTCCAAACATATCAACACTGCAGCAAGGTAATATTTAGAGGCTCTTGTCAGCTGCACCAAGGACAATTCCCTTGACAAGCACTCCTTTCTTCAGCAATGACGCAAATCAGCTAGACTAAAACTAAATTTAAAGGCTACACAGCTGTCATGTAACTGCAGGTAACCTCTTGAGCAATGACTTGATTCGTTTCTCCCTATTTGTATCACTGGCTTTGCAAACAGATTGCAATCAGATAAATGCATTTCCCCATATAAAAATGTATTTCCCTGTATGAAACCGGTTCCTTGGCTCTTATTGTTTATGATAAATTGCAAATAATGATTTCTTGATCTCTAAACTCATTGCTCTATGGAACCATTTATAGAATGAGAAATAAGGGCTTCATAACTTGCAATGATGCAATTAGGAGTTTATAAAAGGAATATTGGCATTCATAATTTGAGGGACAGACAAGTGCCACAATGGAACTCTCTATGCTATAATTACTATTTTACATTTTTATCAGGGAAGTTTCAAATTTACACAAAAACCAAGAGCATACAGGAGGGCCCTGTGACCAGGAGTGATAAAACTCAAGTGAGGCACCCACCCTCACTGGATTCCCAGAAACAAAAATTCTAGACACATCTTAGCTGTCATCTTTTCCTATGTATCTCTAAAGTCTTTAAAAATGTAATCACAATATCATCGTGGCATTCAGTCTGCATGTAGGCACTGACCCAGCATTCCAAAGCAGCAAACAAAGTCTGTTATATAGATTTTGCTCTTACAAATACTTCCACCCCACCCTAGACACGATGCTCTGAAAGAGCAGCTGAGAAGAGAGGAGTAGCATATGTTCATACAACCTCAGCAGCACGAGCAATAGCAAACTACAATTAGGAACTCATCAACATAGAAGTAACAGATAATAATTACTAACAAATAAATTATAATAGTAAATAATAGTAATTAGGAGGTGATAAATTTGAGTAATAATTTCACTTGTAATTCTATTTATTTTTGTGCTCATCCTGGGGCTTAAACGTAGGTAGAAGGGCTTTTTCACTCAAGGCTAGCACTCTACCATGTTAACCACACCTCCATTTCTGTTTTTTGCTGATTAATTGGAGATAAAGGTCTCACAGACTTTCCTGCCTGGGCTGGCTCCAAACTGTGATCCTCAGCTTCAGTCTCTTGAGGAGCTAGGATTACAGGCATGAATCACCAGCACTCAGTATTACTTATGTTAGTTGTAAACTTTTACAATTTAACTTTTTAATGGTTAGGTTGAACTGGCATGCAAAATTCCTAAAAATATAGCAGACCATTTTCACAAGCATCCGTGGAAGCCTACCCCTGAATCATGTCTGAATAATGAACAACTCCTTACTCTTATCACCTGTCCAGGTTTCTCTGATATGTCTGTCTGTTGGCTCTCTAGCAGAAAGGGAGAGATAGCTCTGTTTCTGAAAGCCAAATCAAAGTGACTGGCTTTCCACATAGACCAGTGCTTTCTGGGTGTCACTTGTTCTGCTGCTAAAGGTTATTTCCAGAAGGCTGAATTCACCCCTTCTCACATGGGACTCAGTAACTCGTTTATCTTGCCCATTCTCAAGCCTCTAAGATAAACAATGGGGAAAGGAGCAGGAAGGACCTTGAGGGAAAAGCAGATCCATTGCAAGTACAAAATCACAGGTGCTGCTCCACTCAGAGGAAGCCGCAGGATAACCCTCTCCATATTCCACCACTAAAGCTCCGTTTGCAAAAATGCCCTCAGTGCACCTTGCAGACAAACTCGTGGGCCGTGCCTCAGTGCATGGGAAAGCAGAGTGGAGTTCCTGCCATCCTAGGGGTGGAAGCCAAGCTGGGCCGCAGCTCCACGTTGAGTCACATCAAGCAGATTCAGAAGTACACTTAATGAACCCACAATCTGCCAGTGCTCACCTGGACCCCACCAAATCTGGTTGTAGGATGCTTTTCCAATGCAGTCTCCCACTATGCCTTTAAACACAGCTCTCTTCCGGATGGGCCAGCCTATGCCCTATCCACATACCATTTATTTTTAAATTTTTTCATTAGGTTATCAGTAATCCTGACTGCAGGGGGGTGGGGGGATTAGGATTATAGTCTGAGGTCAGCCTAGGCAAAAAGTAAGAAGCTATCTCAACCAACAAGCCAGATGTGGTGGTTCACACCTGGGAATTCCAGCTACATAAGAGGCATAGTAGGTAGGCTTGGACTTTGGTCCAAGGCTGGTTAGGGCAGAAAGCATGAGACCCTATCTGAAAAATAACTAAAGGCAGAAAATGCTGTAAGTGTGGCTTGGGTGGTAGGTAGAGCACTGGGTTAGTGAATTCAAACCCCAGTATCAGAAAAAAAAAAATTTTTTTTTTAATTGGGAAAAATCTGTAACACATGTAAGTCTCAAGAGTCCTCATGATGTGCTCTGCCCCGGCTCCAGCAGCAGTGACTTAGTTCGTGCCACACCATGTCTATTTCACTTGAAGCAAAGTCCGATAGGAGCATTTCATCAATGATTATTTCAGTACTCCACATGTCCTTTCCTCTGCTCCAGTCATACTCCTTTCTTCATCTTTCCAGATCCTTCTCTGCCAGCGTGACCCTCCTACAAAGTTTCCACTGAACCTGTGGAGACTTGTGAACTCTTTCTCTTTGGGATGTCTACCTGACTGCTGTCCCGTCCTTTTTTTTTTTTTTTTTGGTCCAGTCGTGGGGCCTGAACTCTGGGCCTGGGTGCTGTCCCTCAGCTCTTAAGCTCAAGGCTAGCGCTCTACCACTTGAGCCACAGCGCCACTTCCGGCTTTTTTTCTTTTTGCTTATGTGGTGCTGGGGAATTGAACCCAGGTCCTCATGCATGCCAGGCAAGTGCTCTACCACTGAGCCACCTTCCCAGCCCCTGTCCCATCCTTCTTAAGTTAGACACACACACACACAGTGCCATTGGCCGGGAAAACACAATCTTTCTGCCTTTGCCTCCCAAGTGCTGGGGTTACAGACATGTGCCAACGTGCACAGCACCATTGACTTTTAATCATAATAGATAAACTGAGAAAACCTTAAGGGGTTGCAAAGTAAGCAATATGTACTTTCAGTTCTGTGAGAAAACTCCCATTATATTAAATAATTAAGTTAAAAGATAAAAGTCATTGTGAGATTTCCTCTTCAAACAGAACTGTAGACTAGCCCAATAAGATGGTTATAATTCTGAGTTTACATTTTCTCAGGACATTCTATCAAAATCTCTGTCTTCTCAACATTGCGTCCTGCTTCACTAAAGCACAATCATGAACAAATGCAAACATCTATTACATTATACTAAACACTAAATTACAGGAAATGAAGAACTCTTCTTGCTCTAGTAGAAAAGGGGACAGAAGTGATTTATCAAGAAAATTAGCTGCTCTGCAAAATCCTGCCGCTGGCTTCAATTTCTGGGATATTATTCATGTTATTCTATGTTTTCTTATAAGTAAATACAAATTACAAAGGGCAAGACAAGGCTTAAATTTTGTGAAACTCTGAATATCTTAGGCCAACAGAGAAGAAAGGGTTTTTTCAGTTTTGGACTTTCATATAACTTAGCAGTAGTCAATAAAAACAACATCTGCAGAGCCTGCCAAATGAGATTATTAGGTCAAAATCTCAGAATATACACAAAGAACATCTCAAACTCCCAATATACTAGCAATAAGGCACCAAAATAAAATCTAAGGAAGAAAACCCTTCTTTTTAAAGAAAGAACTTTTTCTTTGCTTTGCTCTTTTTTCTTTTTTCTTTCTTTTTTTTTTTTTTTTTGGGGGGGGGGTCCAGTCATAGGGCCTGAACTCTGGGCCTGGGCGCTGTCCCTCAGCTCTTCAGCTCAAGGCTAGCGCTCTACCACTTGAGGCACAGCATCACTTCCGGCTTTTTTCTTTTTGCTTATGTGGTGTTGAGAAATCGAACCCAGGGCCTCTGGCATGCAAGGCAAGCGCTCTACCACTGAGCCACCTTCCCAGCCCTGCTTTGCTTTTTTTGTGCTGGTCCCAGGGCTTAACCTCAGGGCCTGGGTATGTCCCTTAGCATTTTCATTCAGCACTAGCACTCTACTGCTTGAGCCATACCTCTACTTCAGCCTTTTGGTAATAACTGGAGATAAGAGTCTCACTGGCTTTACTGCTTGGACTAGCTTCAAACCATAATCCTCAGAGATCTTAGCATCCTGAGTACCTAGGATTACAGGCATGAGCCACTGGTGCCCAATTTATGTTGAGTACCGTTTCCCATAAAGATCAATTAGCACAAAAGTACTCCAAGGTTATATCCTATATGTCTTGCACGTGAAATGTGAAGGACCACATATATATGTGATATATATAAGACACACATACGTACATATGTATTTTTTAAACTTTTCCATTTGCTGATTAGCACTGAATGATTAGCACCATTTGCTGATTAGAGGCTTTTCTGCTCTATTCCTGGGACAGTTATAATTTCTTCTAATTAGCTTGTTAGATAACTATTAAGCTTACTTTTTCAGCATTAATGTGACTCCAAAGCAAAATAATGAGGAAAAATCTATTTAAGCCTAGTTAACAAAATTGACAAATTATAAATCATCAAAAGACAAATAAGGTAGAAATTTCCCTAATAGCCCTCCTAGGTTGATAAGACAAAAAACAAGCCCAGTGTGAGACAGTTCTGTGATTTATCTAAGCTTGCAAAACTAGTAAACTGGAAAAGAGTAAAGTTAGCATTGAGGTGAACAAGCTTCAAAGAGATCTGAGTAAGGAAATAATGGTAGCTCAGCTGGATGGCCAAAAGAGTAAATATGAGCTCATGTAAACAGTCACTCATTCAGACAGTAAACAGGGGCCACTCCATGGTGAGTGACTTTGGACATACAACAATGGTAAATACTACCAATGACATTGCCAGACAGTTGCCACTCCTGCCTCATGGGGCTTAGTCTGGTGGTAGAGACCAGGGCTCAATAAATGCTACTTGATTCTTCCAGGTCTTCAGTGTACCACATGAAGAAGGGCAGACAGAGGAATCAACCTGCAACCTGAGTCTTATAGGAACTTCAGAGTAAGCAGGCGTGGACCACAGTGACAATCACATCAGAGTTCAAAAGATGTCCTAGCAGATGACACTCCTGTCTCTGGGCCTTCTCCTCAAAGTGCATACAGATTCAAGAAATTATAAAACAACCAGAAAGTCACAAAAGCAAGATATATATGTGTTCAGGGTCAGAAGGTATTTGTCGAACTCAGCATATCTGGTGCAGAAGAATGACTTTGGGTTTATGTTCCAGTTTCTAATGCTCCTGGAATTTCAACCTTTTTGAAGATAAAAATCCATATATCACATGACAAAAATTCACATCACTAATTTAAATGATATGTTTGTTAATATCAAGAGAATGGCTGCTAAAAAAATTACCAATGAAATTTCATTCTTATTGCTGTCAATCCTTTCTGATCAAATGAACATGTGCAAGTGTGTAACTTCAGCCACGCAGGGTAAAGGTATCAGGCACCCTCAGCGACTGAACTCTTATCCCACCTACCATCACCTGCCTTAACTTTAGCCAAGTTGCACAACCTATCAGAAAGCCAGCTTCTTCACTAATGAAACAGAAATTACTTCTACCTGGCCTACTTTCTACCTTCACTTAATGATCGTATCAAACGCAATGGAAACTACCAAAACAGCCCAGGAGGTTTCAGAGAATAGCAGTCCAAGAAAGATGAAACCCCTCACAAATGCAACCTCTGTTCTCCCCAGACTGTGGAAACTACCCCGCAGGCCCACAGTGCTCTAGCCTCCTGGAGGACAATGAGCTGCCTGCATGCTGGGATTACCTGGTTTCAGCACACCTGGCCTATGCAAAAGGATTCTATTCTTCCCACAGATTCACTGCTGTCCTCCCAAATCACATCCCACACCCAGGCAAAAGGCATACACATTTTTAAACTACGACTTTTGTGTGTGTGTGCCAGTCCTGGGGCTTAAACTTGGGGCCTGGGTGATGTCCCTGAGCTTTTTTTGCTCAAGGCAGCATTCTACCACTTGAGCCACAGCTCCACTTTTGGCTTTTTGGTGGTTAATTGGAGATAAGAGTCTCATGGACTTTCCTGCCCAGGCTGGCTCTGAACTGCAATCCTCAAATCTCAGCCTTCTGAGTAACTAGGATTACCAGCCTTCTGAGTAACTAGAATTACAAGTGTGAGCCACTGGTACCTAGCAAAGCTAAGATATTTAAGTAGTGATAACATAAAATATATTCACTGGTAACCTGAGATTTGAGAATTTAGAGGAGAACTTAATCCATTCCCTTTCTGAAAAATGGTTAAAAATTAGAAGATACAGTTAAAACTTCAACAAGTATAGTTTGACTTAAGCAATTACCCTATGATCCTGCTAATAAAAGTGAAACATTAAATCCTGTGACATCTTTCTCAAATTTCTTTCCTGGGGCTGGGAAGATGGCTCAGTGGTAGAGCGCTTGCCTTGCATGCCAGAGGCCCTGGGTTCGATTCCTCAGCACCACATAAGCAAAAAGAAAAAAAAGCCGGAAGTAGCGCTGTGGCTCAAGTGGTAGAGCGCTAGCCTTGAGCTGAAGAGCTGAGGGACAGCACCCAGGCCCAGAGTTCAAGCCCCACGACTGGACCTCAAAAAAAAAAAAAAATTTCTTTCCTATTTGTCTCCTTGGCTCTGTCTCACTGCCCTATCAGTCTTTCCTTCATATGTCCTCCATCATATCTTCCCCATCCATCTACCAGTGTTAAGTCTCTAAACAAATCTGACATTATCTTCTGCTTCAAAATATCCTGGTACTCCTGGGCTGTTCTTGGGGAGCTGGACCCCCAGCTCACCTTCAGACTGACAGTGACAAGAGTCTGCATGGACATCCAACTACCAGTCTTTCTTCATGTGAGGAAGGAAAGGCTGTCTTGGACATGGAAGAGAACTACAAGACTTTAGAGCCGGAAGAAAGTTTGGGCCCTCATGCTATAACCAACAGGCAGGGAGATCAATCACTTTAGTTCTAAGAATTTGATTTATAGATCAATACTTTATAGTCTAAAATACTGTTACATAATTTTGAATTGTACCTGCCCTCTATACCCAAAAATAAGCAATTGTCTAGAAAACAGAACTGAGAAATTAAGAGTATCTTCTTTCATCTTTGGGTAGCTCAGAGCTGTCTAGGAACGTGATACATGAGATGTACTGTCTCAAAGAATGGCCATGCATGCATAATGTGTCAGCTCATGGGTCTTATAAGAATCACTAATTTTTACAATATCATTTTACAATATTGCATTATAATTCAAAAACACAAAATAAACGTTTATGAACTGAAGACTTACTTTTTAAAAAATCTATGTCTAGGAACTTTTTAAAAAATCTATGTCTACGAACAAATATTGTAAGCTATTAGTAGTCAGGATTGTTTTATTAAATTAAAAGGAAATCTAATACAAGCTAAGTCCCTTGAAAAGGAGAAATTCTAAGCCAGTATATCTTCTTTCTTTATTAAAAGATTAAAATGAGAGCTGGGCACTGGTGGCTTGTGACTGTAATCCTAGCAACTCAGGAGGCTGAACTCTGATTATTAAGCACCAAAAATGCCAGAAGTGAAGCTGTGGCTCAAGTGGTAGTTAGCCTTGAGCAAAAAAGCTCAGGGACAGCGCCCAGGCCCTGAGTTCAAGCCCCAGAACCATCAACACCCCCTGCTGCACTGCCCACACCCTCCTCCTCCTTCCCCCCCTGCAAAAAAAACACACAAAATGAAGCAATGGGGCTAGTTACTGGCAAGGAGCAAAATTTTCCCAAAGGCCCCTCCCATGTAATCAATATGCATTAGCAGAAGTTTGCCCTTTGCAGGGCACTGTTGCTATGGTACTGCATCCACTTCACAGGCCCCTACTAGTCTTTCTTTAACCTTCATGACTCAAGACCAGTAAAGGGCAGAACAATGGGAAAAACAGGAGCCAAATCTGTCCCTAACTCCAGGTTCCTCCTACTTAGGCTGATACAGTTATCCCATTAACAAGTACCTGAAAAACCTAGATCCTAGGAACGTTGTTGGAGATGCTTATTACATATGCTTTGTTCTCTATTTCTATGGTACCTATCGCCATAGTAACAAAGTACACAGATGAAAAAGTATGCTAGAAATTCCAAAGCAAGGATGGACAGGCAGAGAAAGGCCTTTCACCTTTCACTGAGCCTAGAGTTTCTTCTATCAAGCAAATAGTGTGTTAACAGGCAGCAGTCTCTGAAAAGGTTACTTTTTCCTTTGGCTTTCTGAAAGCAACACAGGAAGTAGCCCCAAAAATTGCAGTAAATAGTAGTGTTTGTTTACAGGAGATAGACTTACTAGTCTTCCTGCAATTAAAGCTAAATGTATTTTGCTACAAAATATGGATGATGTAAACTGAAACTCCTAACTAGCTATTTTGGGACACACTATGTGCTAATTTCACTGTGTGGATGGTTGACTACTAAACATTTTTGGTTATTATGTAGTAATAACAGTGAAGGCATCCGTTAAGGAAGTATGGTTGGAAAGATAAGGTGCCATGGTGAATATTTTTCTGGCAGTGACAAGTTTATCTTCAAAGCTGCTATATAAAATATCCCCAGAGGACATTACTGGGTAGGGATGACTTGTTTCCCATCTAAGGGAGTCCCCATTCTGTAGAAACAGACAAAGCTGTTCCCATCTCCAGCCCTCTGCCTTCTGCAATCCAGACACCTCTGAGGCAATATTTGTCTCTCTTCTTTAAAACCATGAGGTGAAACAGCTTCAGCTGTAAGAAAGAAAAAATTCCTACTTCAAGATGGCTATTTCTTTGCTCTTTTTTTATTTTTGTTTTGTTTTTTGCCATCAGTCTGACTTCTTGCTGGCTAATTATTTGCCAGGGGATTTGAATACTCGGAATTTATTTATGTTGTGCTACTGGCCAAGAGATAGGAAAAAGCCACCCCACCAGCCTCTACTTGGAGGAGTAGGGTTAATCTACAGAAATAAAAATTGGCCAGGCACCAGTGGCTCACACCTGTGATCCTAGCTACTACTCAGAAGGCTGAGATCTGAGGATCGAGATTCTAAGCCAGGCTAGGCAGAAAAGTCCATGAGACTCTTATCTCCAATTAATCACCAAAAAAAAAGAAGTAGAGCTGTGGCTCAAGCGGTAGGACATTAGCTTTGGGCAAAGAAGTTCAGCGTTCAGGCCCTGACTTCAAGCTCCAGGACTGGAACAAAAACAAAAAAAAAAACAAAACAAAAAAAGGCGTACATTGTGGTCTGTTCAGGATACTTTACTAAAATATCATCAACTAGTAGTTGAATAACAAATGTTGTTCACATTCTGGAGCCTGAGCACTGGAACGATTTGGTGTCTGCTGAAAAAGGCCCTTTCATCATGGCCAGTGACTTCTCAAGGTGTCTTCACACGACCATGGAAGGAGTAAGCCAAATCCTTTGGGCCGTGGCATGATTTGGAATATAGATTCTTGGTCCTATTTGTGAGGACTCTAATCTTATGAGCCAATCGCCTCCCAGAAGCCCTCAATATGAATAACATCTGATGCAAGGTACTGACTGGAGGTTAAAATGCCCTTCTCTAAGCCCAGCCAGGTCAAGGGTGAGCATATCCAATGGAGGAATTTTGAATACCAGGACAAATGCAGAAAAAGAAGTTAGGGTTACAGGGTACTCCTTAGAGAGGAAAGGTGAAAGATATCTAGTGCCTTAGGGCATCACTGGAACATCACAAATTCCTTTAGGGTAACCTGCAAACCTGACCATCAACACCACCTCTTGAGAAACTGCATGATGAGTCACAAATGCTTTTGGAAGACAAGTCATAGCTCCATTGAAGACTGCCTATTTCAACACTGAGGCCAGGAACAAATGCATTTTGTGGGGGGGGTTTGCCTCAGAGAGATGAACTTTTAAAATCTTTATGTAGAGTTCACCTTGAGATGATTCAGTCGGATCAACACAGAACCTGCAGTCTGGGGCTGACTCGCCCCTCCTCACTCCCAGGCAAATCAGGTCACACTCCACTGGCCTGCAAAGAAGAGAAAGGGCATCCTCCAAGGCTGTCCTAGGGATAACAGAGGCAGCATTCTCCCCACTGGACTCCCCAGTTCAGCTCAGCTGGACAGGGAAAGGACACAAGGCATTTCTGCCAATAGTTTTTATTCGCCTATGAAGCTAGGGACCTGCCTGTGTAAGCCTAACAGCCACAGGAGCTGCCCACTGGTCTGAGAAAGGCCATCCTAGGACTGGGACCCAGCCAGCTCTCTGCAACACACAGCCCCTGCCTCCCACCCTGTGCTCCTTTTCTATGGGCTACTGTACAAACAGCCTTTTTTCTTTAATTTTTTTTTAGGTGCCTACAGTAGGGCTGGACTCAGGGAGGCCTGTGCACTGTACTCAAAGCCTGGGCACTGTCTCTTAGCTTGAGCCACACTTCTACTTCTGACTTTTTTGTGGCTCACTGGAGATAATTTTGACTACTTTGGTAGTTAACTGGAAGCATCTTGTATACTGTTTTGCCTGGACTGGTTTTGAACCATAATCCTCAGATCTCAGCCTCCTGAGTAGCTCAAATTACAGGTGTGAGCCACCAGTGACCAGCTAGCAAACAGCCTTTTTTAAAGACTTTCTCCCCTTGGCTTCACATTCTTCTTGCTAAGGGTGATACAGGTCACTCCTCAACTATCTCTAAAAATACCTTTATAGCTCCCTTGCTCAGATGCATCTGCTTCGTGTATCATGAAAAGGATCCTAAAGTTTGCCAGAATAGTACAAATAAATTCTAAAAGGGTTTAATCCTGAATTATATAGTCCCTTTCACACTAATGCTCTGTGTTACGTACATTTACTTTAAAGATGGCTGTAAACATTTTGAAATGGCTCCTTTGGAGTAATACATGCAGGCTCCTGCAGTTCCTCTGGGTTGGCTCAGCTCATATCTGAGCTCATGTTTAACCACACTCCTCCATAAGGTTCTACAGAAAAGTCACCACTCAACCAACTGACCACATACATACCTGCTCTCACAGCTCCTCTGTTTCAGTGGCAATGTTCATTCATTTGCAGTGATTGATTCACCTGTCTCTTTCAATAAGGTACCACCTCCACAAGGGCAAAGATGCTCACCACTGCATCCTGAGCATGTGGCTTTGTGCCTGGCACACAGAAGATACTTAATAGCTGCTAAAATGCACTAAGAAATACTCAACGGTGGTAATGTTTAGGTTCTGAAAATGATCGCCAAAGATCATTCAAATCAAGGCTGAGCATGGTGAAGGCTTGTGTCAATGAAAACATACAGGGATGATTTTGCTATTGTTTGGGTTATAAACTGATTTGGGGACAATACTAAAATGTTTTATTAAGTTAAAAACATTCATTTGGATATGCCCAAAGATGACCAATTTTAAAGCATTTTGAAAAATAGAGTATGGGCTGGGAAGGTGGCTCAGTGGTAGAGCGCTTGCCTTACATGCATGAGGCCTTGGGTTTGATTCCACAGCACCACATAAGCAAAAAGAAAAAAAGCCAGAAGTGGCGCTGTGGCTCAAGTGGTAGAACACTAGCCTTGAGCTGAAGAGCTGAGGGACAGCACCCAGGACCAGAGTTCAGGCCCATGACCGGACCCAAAAAAAAAAAAAAAATAGAGTAATACTGGACACTGGTAGCTCACTCCTACAATCCTGCCTCTGGTAGCTCACTCCTACAATCCTGCCTACTCAGGAAGCTGAGATCTGAGGATGGAGGTTCAAAACCACCAGAGCAGAAAAAGCTGGAAGTGGCACTGTGGTTCAAGTAGTAGAGAGCTAGCCTTAAGCTGAAGAGCTGAGGGACAATGCCCAGACCCAGAGTTCAGGCCCCACAACCAAAAAATAAAAATAAAAAATCAGAGCAGGAAAGTCTGAGAGACTCTTATCTCCAATTAATAACAAAAGAGCCAGAAATGGAACTGTGGCTCAAGTGGTACAGTGCTAGCTTTGAGCAGAAAAAGCTAAGCAACAGCAGCCCAGAACCCCCTACCCACCACCACCACCACCACACACACCAAACAAAATAGAGTAAGAGTTCATCCTAGGAAAGGTTTACTCAGGTTAGGCCAAATTAAAAGGGAAAAGCAACCACTTCCTCTATCAGACACAGTATTATGCACCTCAGATACATTTTTTTCACTTTGTCCCCATTTCTGCTCACTACCCGAGCTCACAGATAAGGAAACAGAGAGTGGCTACACTGTACAAAGAGAGCAGATCTGAGTTTCCTATCCAGGTGGATTTGACATCTCAAGCTCTGTGTTTAATCTATGCTGTTTTCCATGGAAGAAATAAATGCTGACATTGCGTGATGATGTGCTGAATCCTGTCTCTTCCCATGGCAAGGAACAAACCAGAAGTCTAGTTCTACCAGCTGGGGCAAATGCCCAAATATGATAACAGAATCTGAATGCAAACATGACAGCAGGGAATAAAAGGTAAGGAAGGGGAATATAAAAGCATTTACTGAGTTGTTTCACACCAAATACTTTGGAACCTGCCTTAACTTGTGGTAGTTCCTGTATCCTAAAAACCCCTTTAGACAATACTAGTCAGGAAAGAAAGAGGTTTAGAATAATTGTGATAACCCTAAATGCATTCCCTTCCTTTATTTCCTATCCATACTTTTTAGCCAGGAATGGGACTAAATGGCTATAGGATATTCTCCAGATTCTATTCCAGTAGGTGATCAGGCACTAAATTCTGAAGGGCACTGAGATGTAATAGGTGTCTGACAGCTTCTACAGAATTGCCTAAGAGCCTGGGCGCTTTTTTCTTCCTCTTCTTTCTTTTCTTTCTGCCACTGGCAACTTGGATGCCATAGCTGGAATTTCATTTTGGACCATGAGGTAGAGGCCTCATCTTTGGTACGGTAGATCTAGTGGGTGGAAACAGTCTGTAGAATGAACCATTTATCATCTCTGGGTTGCTACTATTTTTTTTTCTTCATTGTGAAAGAAACCACCATATTGATTAAGCCTTTGTTTTCTGCCGTGTCTGTGACTGGTTGGTTTTGTTTTAGGTCTGGAGGTTTGAATACAGGGTCTTGTGCTTTCCAGGCAGGTGTTCTACCACTTCTCAAGTTCCTGGACCTTTTTTTTCCTTTCTTGATTGTTTTTCAAGTAGGGTCTCAAATTTATGCCCATGATTTCCTTATTCCTACATAGCTGGAATGGTATATGCTACCACATGCAGCTTTTCAATGGTTAAGATGGGGCAGGAGGGTCTCTTGGACTTTTTGCTCAAAGCTGGCCTTGAACCTTGACCCTCCCCAAAGGGCTGCTTCGAAAGTAGCTAGGATTAAAAGGTGTGAGCCACTGTGCCTGGTTAACTGGTAGCTAATCTTAACTAATCCAGGAGTTTATCCAAAGTGCTGACAGAGTTCAAATACAAGCTCATCAGTATGCAAAGTTCGTGTTCTTATATAAAAGGCCAAAGAATTTACTTGTAATTTGAAAGGATTTTGGGGGGGGGGGGGGGGAGAGAATATGACGAGAAAGGAAAGCTTGAAAATGTTCTCAACCCTACACACCTAAGAATCCAAAGAAATATGCTACTGAACATTAAAGCATTCAGTATCCATCAAGGAGCAAAGGAAAATCCCAGCCACCTGCATGAAGCTAGAAACAGAAAAAATGTACAACTGGTTACGGGAACCTTCTGTGAAAGATGCTTTTAGTTGAAGGGTGGGCCTTGAAAGCATTGTGGAAATGGCCAAGGGAGGAAACAGGCAAGAAGAAACAATTACAAAGTACCCTGAATTCAAAGAAGCAGAAGATGAAGTTCAAATACACAGCCTGGACAGGGACTAAGGGAATCATGTGACCCATATCAAAGACAGTAGAAAGGTCAAAGAGACAAGCAAAAAGAAAAGTCAAGGTTGAAGCCCTGCCAACTCATTTATTTCCTTTACTGGTTTACAATAGTAGGGAAGGAATACATATTATTTAAATTGTGTTGGAATTTAGTAGAATCCTAAATGAAAGGAAGTTACAGAACAGAGTTTATTATGACCCTTTCTTCAATTTCTAAACAAACAGCAGCAAAGAATTTAGGAGAGAGAATTTAGGCCTAATTTGGGATCAATTTTGATGACCCAAAAAAAAGAAAAACAGGCTATTATGTCTGCCTGAACAGGGCATTATTTTGCACATCAGAGAACTCTAAGGCATAATAAAGGCAAGTTTAGAAAATATAGAAGGGAAAATAAAATCAGAGTAAGCAATAGAAGTAAAAGGCAAAAAATAAGTAGACAGAAAAGACACAAATTAGCAAGTACTTTACAATAGACTAAATAAATGCTACACCGTAACTGGGGTCCAACTATCTTTTGGGTGGTCACAGACCTAAGTTGTTTGCTGGTACGTACTGTACTCAGAGTGGGAAAAGCAGTGGGAGATGCGTTACACAGAAGCCATGAATGCCTTTCCACCAAGTGTGGACTAACATGCCTCAATCAGAACACATTCATTTTTCATAACATCAGTGGCGAGCAGAGGATGCTGGGAAGGAGAAAACAAATTGGATATTCAATTTGAGAGACTTAAATGAAAATCAGTCATTGGGTTTTGTATGGATAATAAAAACAATTGAATATAATAATACTCAGATTTTTTTAAAGACTTGAGAAAAGAAATTTTAAGTATTTATTTTCAAGTCAAAACTTCGGCTTAGAGTTGAGGACTTAGCTCAGTAGAAGAGCTCTTGCCTACCACATGCTAGGCTTTGAGTTCAGTCCTCAGCTCTGCAAAAAAACAAAAACAAAAAACAAAACAAAACTAGCTGCTCACAAAGTTTTAAAATATTTTCTCCCTTCATCTTTGGAAAACAAATCAAAATGACAAAGCCCAGGTCACTGTAAGTAAATAACTACAGAGATTAATCCAAAATAACTTTATATGATAACCATTTCAGTTTTTTTGTTCAGGTCCCTTTTAACTAATGTTGGTCTTTTCATTCTGAGGATTCTGAACATTAATGCAGCCATGAGGAATGCTTACAGGAGTGGAAAGAGGCTCAAAGGAAATCTGAACTAACCAAAAGAAATCTCTCAGAATATAAATATGTTCACATTGGGTGTTTCATAGGTTTCTAAACCTTCAAGTTGAAGAAAAACCCCAAGCTGTTTAAAGAACAGTAAACTTAATTTTCACATGTAGATTAAGATTTTTCTGGCAACTAAGCACAAGAAGATGACATGACTCACTCAATAACACAATGGCAGCTTGGCTCATGTCACTCCTGAACCAAGCAAGAGTACTCCATGGCTCAGACAAGCATCAGACACGTTAGGGCTTAAAGTCTTAAATCACACAGGCCCCATCGCCTGGGGGATTACTGTCTTTTCATATTGCCTTCAAGAGTGGAGCTGCTGAAGGGAAAACTAGGGGCAAAGGAAAGTCACCTTGGCAGCCACAGCTCAGGGCATTTTTTTTGTTTCTCAGGATGTATATATAAACTGTGCACATGAAGGTACTGACATTGTTAACTATAGCTTAGTTTGATTTTTTTCCCCCACACTTGATTCTACACTTAAGATTTAGAACACACCAGTCTAGTGTACGTATGTCCCATTCTGTTATTAATAGTAATAGTAATCTTACTTTTGGTGCTGGAGAACTAAGGCCATGGCTGTGCTAAACCGTACACTATCACTGAGTTACACCCCTAGCCCCCAATTTCTCCTTAAAATACACTAAACCAATTGTCTATTTAAATTGGCTACGTATTTACAACTTTCACATGGGTATCTTTTCACAGTGAAGTTTTATTATTTTTAGTTTTTAGACAAGGTGGCTACAGTCAAGTCTACATATTTAAATTTTTAGATTCAGGTTTGTCTTGAAGGGGGGGGGGGGGGGAGTAGGGAGGTGCTGAAGTAGTCTTTCTAATCACCAGGAATGCCATCAGACTGGCAGGGACCTATGGACTTTGGGAAGTCAGTTGAGGACGCAGATGAGGGAGCCAATGCTGAGCTTCTTCCTTCCTTCTGACCTCTCTGCACCCAGTTCAGCAGCCCAAGAGAAGGAAACTCTGAGCCTCTCCGTCCATGGGCACGACCGACCCGTCTCCCTCACATCACCACCAAACTGCAGGCGGATAAGGGGGAGCCAACAGCACGAATGTTTGCCACCGGGCAGCAGGCAGGGCAGGGGTCCAGCAAACCGTGGACCTCCTCCAGGCAGCGCCCTCACCGGGGGCGAGACCCCAGCAGGAGGAAGAGACTTCGGCGCTGCGGGGAAGGGACAGAGGGGGCCGCCCGGCGCGATCGCCCACTCCTCGCCTCCCGAGGACCCCGGCAGCCGGGGAAGGTCCTCCGGGGTCCGGCGCCGTCTCTCGCGGAGTCCAGGCGGCCGCGAAGCCGCCTCTCGGCTCTGGCCGGGTTACCGGCCCACAGTCACGCGCGCAGGTGAGGCGTGGACAGGTAACCGCACCTGCTGCCCGCCCCACCTGCTGCGCCCCCGCGCCAGGGTCGCTCTCCGCCACCCGCGCGGTCGGCTCGGCTCCTCCCCCGCGCGCCGGGGCGTCACGCACCGACCTACCTGGGCGACTCCAGCCCGGGACTCACGGGACTCCCACGCCGCCGGCAGCGTGCAGCGTGCGCCGGGGGCGCGCCGGCCCCGCGCCCGCACCGGCCCCGCAACCGCCCCGCACCGGCCTCGGCACTTTCCCGGCGGCCACCAGCGGCGGCTCAGCGGGAAGCCCCAGATCTGCCCGACTCCCCACCGCCCACCGGCTCCATTGTGACGCGGCGCGTTCCGCCGGCCAATGGGCGCGCGGCGGCGCGAACCGCTGACTTAAGTTCGCGGCTGGAGGCGGAGAGGCTGGGGCGGGGCCGGGGGAGTGGAACGAGGTGGGGCATGGGTAACGAGGGCGTGGCCTGGGTCGTGGGGGCGGGGATGAACCTGGTGGGCGGGACGTGTCCGGTGCTATGATTGGCTGTGGCTTGGCCGTGTGGGCGGGGGCGGCACTTGTGGGGCGGGCCTTTCCTGACCAGCAGCAGGACCGGAGGTGGGGCATGGGTGAAGTGGGCGGTGCGCACCCGGCGGGCGGAGCCGTTACTTGTGGGGCGGGGCCTTGGCGTATAGGGGCGGGGCCTCGGCCGGGCGGGGCGGCGGTGGCGATGGTGGCTGTAGTGGTGGCGGTGACCGAGGAGCACGGGGAGGCTGCGGATACTCGGAGGCGCTTCTCCCGCTCTAGGTTTTTCAGCCGCCCGAGGCCCGTGTGCCGGGCCTAGGGGCAGCCGGGGCCGGGGACTTGGCGTCGACGCCGGGAACAAAGCGCAGCCGCGCGCCGCGCGCGCCATGTGGCCGCGCCGAGCCCTTGGCCCGGCCGCGGGGACGCTATGGTGCCCTGCACGCCTCCCCTCCGGGGAGCCGCGGTGGGAGGCTCCCCGGCAGAGCCCCGCGGCGGTGGGGCTTGGGGTGCCCCCCGGACCCGCCACGCCGCAGCCCGTGTGCCGGGCCCGCCCTCCCACGTGTGCTCCCGGAGCAACTTGTTATTTGCGGGACGCGAGTCGGGGAGCCCCGGACTCCCACGCCCCGGAGCCCCTTTCTCCCTCCTTCCCGGCAGGCCCGCGGGCGGTTGCGGGGCGGAGGCTGGGAGCCAGCGTTTCCTTTCAGGATCAAACTAAGCGGCTTAAGTTGGACTCTGGGCCTTCCAGAGCAACCGGCTCGGGCTCTTTGAGAGGTGCTGATAGCGGGGACCCGGGGACGGCGTGGCGGAGGGGAACCGGGGCTGCTCACTGCCCATCAGCTCGGGGCCTCTCCCTACGGCCGCCCCGCTGGCCTCCTTCCGCGTGAAGTGGCCCTACATTTGAACCTAGGGATGCACCCTACAGAAGAAGCAAAGATATGGGGCTGGGAAGGTGGCTCAGTGGTAGAGCGCTTGCCTTGCATGCCTGAGGCCCTGGGTTCGATTCCTCAGCACCACATAAGCAAAAAGAAAAAAGCCGGAAGTGGCGTTGTGGCTCAAGTGGTACAGCGCTAGCCTTGAGCTGAAGAGCTGAGGGACAGCGCCCAGGCCCAGAGTTCAGGCCCCACGACCAGACCCCAAAAAAAACAAGAAAAAAAGAAGCAAAGATAAAAATCCAAACTCAGGAATCCTTGGGAGAGGGTTAATGTGTTTATTATCACCTTCCTCCATTCCTGACGCTGTGGAACTCAGTCCCCTGCCCAGACTGCCTAGCACAATGGTTAGACAAGATGAATGTCCCTTGGTTGCTATGGTATCGCACCGCTATGAGAAGAAAAAGGAAAGAAAAAAAAAACTCCTACAGGAATAAAATGAAGCTCTTGAAGACAACATTTGAGGGCATCAGATTAGTTTGTGCAAATGTAAAGAAAATCTACTAGCAGCAAGCCATACGGAATCGGAGCTGTGTGCCCCGGGGACTGTTCAAATGAGAACTACCATTTGAATTGTGCGTGAAAATTATCTTCACGCCTCTGGCTCTCCTTTTGACCATTCCATTCTGGGATGGCAGTTTTCTTCCTCAGGATTGGAAGAAAAATTGAAAGAACAGTCATTTGGTCACAACAGGCATTAACAGGGTGCTGGTGGTTCAGGCCTGCAATCCTAGCTATTCAAGAAGCTGAGATAAGAGGATCTTGGTTCTAAGCCAGCTGAGAAAAATCCATGAGACTCTTCCTCTTAACCACTAAAAAGCCAGAAATGGAGCTGTGGCTCAAGCAATAGAGTGCCAGCTTTGAGCATAAAAGCTGAAGGACAGCACCTAGGCCCTGAGTTCAAGCCCCAGTACTGCAACACACAAAAGGCAAACTTTTGTTGAATTGTGTGTGGCACTATGCAAAGATCTGTTGGTCTAACCTAGGTTGTATCTTCAAACTGCCTGCCATTTAGAGAAAGAGGGAAGTAATTATGAAAAGAAAAAGTAAGCTGGGAGCTGGTATCTCACACCTGTAATCCTAGCTACTCAGGAGGCAGAGATTTGGATCCTGGTTTAAAGCCAGCCTGGGCAAGAAAGTCTGTGAGACTCTTACCTCCAATAAACCACTCACAAAACCGGAAGTGGCACTGTGGCTCAAGTGGTAGAGCAATAGCCTTGAGCTGAAGAGCTGAGGGACAGCACCCAAGCACAGAGTTCAAGCTCCATGACAAAAAAGGAAAAAAAAAATTTAAGATGTTTTTGCTGGCCCAATGAATTAAGTAAAAGTTCCCCAACCTTATATCTGGGCCCCTGATTTGCTATTCTCTGCTATAATCCCTTTGCAATCACCTTGGGGTTGAAAACTACATTCACTGTGGAGTATCTTGTGTAGAAGGTACAAGATTGCCCCTCAAACAGGCAATGCTGTCTTTTCATCTTAAAGGAAAACTCAGATCACCCACCAGGGAACTTGTTCCAGTTCCCATTCCAATGGTATGCTCCTGAATCATGGTACCAGCTTGTCAGTTCTACTGTAGTGTCAGGATGGAAAAGCAAAGCAGAAATTGGAAACCACTCAGACCTTTGCATTCTCAGTTTGTCAGATTCGCTAGGTCTACTGTGTATAATTGAGCACATTGCCCTTGATGAAGGAATTTGAGTTTTGGTGAAATGGTTCACTGCATTTGTGTGACCTCTTTGATCTGAGTTCCAGTGATTTAAGTGAACTTTCTTTGGGACTGGAATGAATTGTAAGAATGAGTTCAGTGCTCAGAATTCTGAGGCAGTAAAAATAAATGCTACTCTTGTGTTTGAAATAAGGCAGACTGTCCTAGAAATTCAGGCTGCAATTGTGCAAGGGCAGCTGCGCACTTCTGTGTAAGTGATTACTTACCATAGCCTGTAATAGTCATGACCACTGTGTGTTCTCACCAGCCCACTGAGTGCCCTGGCTCCTTCACTAGATGCTGCTGCTTATCTGACCAGCGCTAGGCCCTCCTCTCAGCACTTTCCTCTAGGAGCAAGCATCAATTCCTGCAGTAGAATGCCTGACCTCCTCAGCTCATCTGTCATCTGGGAATTTGTCCAAATATTTCTTTGAAAGTTTCCCATGCATCCTATTTAAAGTAAATATGCTCTATCCGGGTCACCTACTGAAATTCACCATGCAGCAGCCAAGCTCTTGTCCTTTTCTTATCCATAAAGAGGAGGTGACTTCTAAGAAACCATGGGCAACTAAAGCCAGGCCAAAAGCCCAGAATTAAAGCAGAACCTACACACCTCTGCTTCCACAGTATACACTTAAAAAAAAAAAAAAAAAGTCTAGATGGATCTTGCTTGTGGCTTAGGATTCTGTCTGGGACCCAGTGAGAATTTAGTCTGTATTCCCCAAACCTAGTTGAACTCTGGGTACAAGGTTTCCTGGTGTTGGTCTATGGAGCCTTTTGTTTCTGGGTTTGAAGTAACCCTGGCCTAACAGTAGCCAGACCTTCATTTCCACTTTTTTTCCTCGGTAGCTGTGTTATTTTAAAGCCTGACATAAGACCATCTGTTGTTATAATATTCACTGAGTACTGGACTTGATCCTCAACTAAACTGATTCTTTAAAAGTAGGAACAGATGTATTTTTGTAGGCTCTTAACTTTTTTGTTTAAAGATACTTTTTTAAAAAGCACAATGTTCAGAACATTTTTGAGCTGCATAATGAAAATATAAATGCTAGAAAAAGAATTGTCCTTAGATCTCCTGGTTGCTGTTCAGGTCATGAGAGACTTAGGGAAAGCTACTTACAATTTCTATTCTCTAATGTTTTGTTTTTGTGTGTGTGCACATGTGTGTGTGTGTGCCTGTGCACACTAGTACTGGAGCTTGAATTTAGGGCCTGGGTACTATCACTTAGCTTTTTTGCTTAAAATTGGTGTTCTACTACTTGAGCCACACCTCCACTTGCAGCTTTTTGCTGCTTAATTGCAGATAAAAGTCTCATGGACTTTTCTACACAGCCTAGCTTCAAATTGCAATCCTCAGATCTCAGCCACCTGGGTGTCTGGGATTACAGACACAAGCCACCTGTGCTTACCCCAATGTATAATGAATAGTTACCCTGGACTTGGAAAGAAGATATATACAATCTATATTTCAGAATTCTGACTTCTTTTCAGTTGATTCATTCACTAGTTACCCAAAATATATTTATTCTGGATCCGCTATGCACAAAGCACTGGAGGGGCCTCTGGTGATACAGCACACATTAAGTAGTCCTTAGGATGAATGTGGCCTTTGCTCTCCTGAAGCCTTCAGTCTGGTAGTATTTCTCCAGATGATATGAGGTTGAACATGATAAATCAATAGGTCCCATGGTTTCCCTTATCTGCAATAACTAGTATATGTCTAGGACAAGCAGAAAAGGTCAAAAGCTATGTACAAATGACCATATAACCTGATGCTAAGCAAAATGAACCCCAAGATAGAGACACAAGATATCTTTCTTGTTCTTTTGAATGTACTTATAACGTACTATGTGATTTTTTTTTGTTTCTTTGTATGTTCTTCCCCCATGGTACAGCCCCTGTTGTCACTGTATTTGATTTTGGTGCCCTACATCTTGTATATACATTTTTCTAATTCGATGAGGGGAAGGGAAATAACAATATGCTGAAATAAGGATACAAGATGACCCATTGTAACAATGAGATTGAGATGTACAAGACACTATGTTGAAAACGAGCTTTACAACTTTGGGTGGCGGGAGGGATGGTAGTAGAAAAACAAAGGAGGGGGTAACAATGCTTGATAAGAAATGGACTCAGGGGGGGAGGGGGGAGGCTGGGAAGGGATGTGAAGGGTAAACCAAAGGAGGAGGCTGCAATGCTTGGTAAGAAATGTACGCATTATCCTGCCAATGTAATTGTAACCCCTCTGTACAGTATGTTCACAAATAAAATAAAATTAAATTAAAAAAAAAAAAAGAAATGGACTCAGGGCTGGGAAGGTGGCTCAGTGGTAGAGCGCTTGCCTTGCATGCATGACGCCCTGGGTTCAATTCCTCAACACCACATAAGCAAAAAGAAAAAAGCCGGAAGTGGCGCTGTGGCTCAAGTGGTAGAGCGCTAGCCTTGAGCTGAAGAGCTGAGGGACAGCGCCCAGGCCCAGAGTTCAGGCCTCAGGACCGGACCCAAAACAAAAAACAAAAAAAAAAAAAAGAAATGGACTCATTACCTTGCTCGTGTAACTGTAACCCCTCTGTACAGTATCTTTACAATAAAAAATGCAAATTCAATTTTTTAAACCTCAAAGAAAGAATTATAATAAACCAAATTTCTAGTGTATGGCTTTATCTTCCGAATCCTACATTCTCACATGTAGACACAGCTTCTGATTACCTGCTTATCTTCCCACTAACTTACCTTTGCATCCTTCTTCACATCCACTGAATTATGGTTTTGGAGAATACAGCGGTAATGGAACTTTTGCCCTTAAGAAATGTTAAAAAGAGAGGCAAATATGTAGCCAGACTAAGTAAATATGAACCCAGTAGATTCCTGTAACACAGGATATTTACATGGCATAGAGTATACAAGAAAGATGAGAGTGCAATATTGGCTCCTTTATGAGAAGTGATAATGCACAAGATATTTTAGGGCCAAGGCTAGTTGAATCTAAATTAGTAGGGGAGAGAATGAGTTAAAGTGAAGAAGACTTTTTTGAGAAATGGAGGCTGGATTTTTGGAAGAGGCCTGTTGTTTGGTTGGGAGAACAGATTTTGAAGGCTGACAAAGGTTTCGGTGTAGGTGGGGAAGTTACAGATAGTTGATTACAAGGGAAGATGAAGGTAGGATGAACCCACATACGTAGGTGGTAGAAATTTTTCAACTTCATCTTCCAGTGAACTTGATTGTGAAATCCCTGTATTTTATTTACCAACCAATTTAATAATTTGAATGTTCTATTCTCCAGGATTCCTGGGGACAAAACCAATGTATTCAATCTGACAAAATACAATCATAAAGCAAGTGATTTTTACTTCTACATTACCTTCTATTTTACAGAAATCACTCAAGTTACTTATGATAGCTTTTATTTCTAGTCCTGAGTTTGTACTCAGGGCGTGGATGCTGTCCCCTGAGCTTTTGTGTTCAAGGCTAGTACTCTCAATTGAGCCACAGCTTCACTTCTGGCTTTTTAAGTAGTTCATTGGAAATAATCTCACAGACTTTTCCTACCTATGATCCTCAGATCTCAACCTTCTGAGTAGCTATGATTATAGGCATGAACCACTGACACCCAGCTCAAGGTATTGCATTTACTAACATCTCTACGGCCTTTCTGAGCATACTTTTTTCAAACAAAGACTGAGCCATTTAGTTCTACATATTTGTGTGTGGTTACAGATAGGAAAATGGATATATTATTATTAAATACTTTCCTTAATTGATGAAAGGAATGAGATATTTGGAGAGGAGAGACAAGCTTTTTCACTAGATTCTAAATTCCCTGTGCATGTCTTTTCCTCTTGGTCCTAACATGGTATCTGGGACAGTGAACAGTTAACAAAGCATTAAACAGGTAGAATAAATAAATGTCTTATATTTTGAGAGCTTGTTTGGAAGTCCTAGAATTGGAGCACAGCTACTCATATACCCTTGACTGCAAATGAGTTCTCCTCTGTTAAGGATGGCTGTCCTCTTCAACTGAGTGCACAGCTTCAAGAGGAAAGCATGTGGAGTGGTGAGGACAGAGACATCCATCAACCCTAGCAATCAGTGGCATGACAGATGTCATAGCCAGGTCGCCTTCTCATCCATCTTTATATGGTATATTAGTAGGGTTGTGAGGATGGGAACAGATAGCAACGGCTTTCTAAGCCTTTTCTATATTCATCCTGTAGAAATTCTTAGTTGATTGATTTTTTTTTTTTAATCGGTCATGGGGCCTGAACTCTGGGCCTGGGCGCTGTCGCTCAGCTCTTCAGCTCAAGGCCAGCACTTTACAACTTGAGCCACAGCACCACTTCCAGGTTTTTCTGCTTATCTGGTGCTGAGGAATCAAACCCAGGGCCTCATGCATGCTAGCCAAGCACTCTACCACTGAGCCACCTTCCCAGCCCGTGTGCTTTGTTTTTCTAAAAGAAAAACCCACGTTTGTATGTATGTGTACAAAATGTGAAAATGAAACTAGTTATTTTGTATACATTTTATTTTATTTTTGCCAGTCCGGGGCTTGAACTCAGATCCAAAGCACTATCCCTGTACTTCTTTTGCTCAAGGCTAGCACTCTACCACTTGAGCCACAATATCACTTCTGACTTTTTCTGTGTATGTGATACTGAGGAATCAAACCCAGGGCTTCATCCATGCTAGGCAAGCACTCTACACTAAGCCACAGTCCCCAACCTTGTATAAATAAAAAAATAAAAATATCAACCCAGCAATCTTTACAATTCTTATGAGAATTTTCAGGAAATTGTACTCTCAATTCAACTTAAGGAAAATAAATATTTCCTTAAATACAAAATATCAACCATAAAAATGAAACAGAATGGATCAAGAAAATGTGATACACACACACACACACACACACACACACACACACACACACACACACACACACACACACCGGAATTCTATGCTTCCATCAGGAAGAATAATATTGTACCATTCATAAGGAAATGGAAAGACTTACAAAAAACATATTAAGCAAAGTAAGCCACACCCAAAGAAATATAGGTTGCGTAGTTTCCCTCATTTGTTGTAACCAGAAAGTACCTATAAATCTACTAGTAATCACACTGGATGGTTAAAGACAAAAAAATACACTTAGCTATAATAAATTATATAGGACTCTGGGTACTTACACATTGAAGGATATTCTTAGGAAAGGATCACAAATGTTCAATAACTATAGGCATATGATCATATAAAATGATGTCCATCAAAATGAACTCCAAGAAATGGAAATAAGGTTTTATGTTATTTTGCTTCTTTTCTTTCTCCTCCTTTGTCACTGATTTTGATTTCTGTACCTTTTGTCTTGTATATAAGTTTATCTATTTGGGAGAGGGGAAATTACAGAACTTGTGGGGCAAAGGGTAAACAAATACAGCAGTGATACGCACTAGACACTACATTGAAAATGAACTATGTAACTTGTTGGGAGGGGGGGGTTGGGAGGAAAAAACTAGGAGAATAAAAGGGAAGAGGTGACATTGTTCAAATAAATATACTCATTACCTGACTTATGTAACAGTAACGCCACTGTACATCACCCTTATAGTAACAATAAAAAAAAATTTAATGAAACTCAGTCCCCTATCCCTTGATTTGGGAAAGAAAGAAATAAGTAAATAATTTTTGAGTACCACTAGCCAGATGGTTGCACTCCAGCTACATGTAGTTTTTTCTAGTTGTCTAGCTTGGAGGTTAAAAACCATTTAGGTCTTTCTAAATGGCAGATTTAGTCTTTTGGAAAACACTGAAAATTTATCATGCATGAAGAAAATGACTCACTGTATCAATTATAACCTTCTGGGATATTAAATGCTCAGTATTTTATGAGGAAATCCTGCCAAATATAGGGTTATTCTAGCCACCAGAGTGTGTCTTTATGTTAGTAGATGTCTGCTTTTGTTGGTGCTCTCTCCAGCAGTCCAGATGGGCTGTTAGTCGCACAGTGCCAGCCTGTGGAAAGCCTGGTTTGATGTTTGAGTTGGATCTGCATCAGCTACCCTAGGATGGATACAGTCATCTATTGGATCGTCGCTTGCCTTCATTAGCATTCACTTGTGCTCCAAGGATGCAGTCCTTCCACAGAGGGTGGCTTCACCAGAACATCTGGTGGTGGGCATTTTATTAATTGCAGCATGAGTTGGCATCACTCACTAGCTCCAAATATCCTTCAGATGCCATCGGTATAAATAATTCTTTGTCTCTTATTTAGGAAAGGACCACAGGGTTCAAAATCTTGGGTTCATTATAATACTGCATTTTATTTATTGTTTCATATGAAGTGAATGAGCCATTCTCTCAGAAAGTGGAGTTTTGGGGGGTTTTTGGCTAACATTTTTTGAGTTTGATTTTATTGCACTCTGACTTTCCCCTAATCCCTCCTGACTATTCATGAACTTCTTTTGCTTCTCTGCAACTTGCAATTCTTTGTTTCTAAGTAATTATCACAGTGCCTGGCACTGCAAAGCAATAAGTGTCATGATTTTCATTTATATGTAATCACACAATACCTTTCAGCAGCCTACTACCACAATTTGGATACAGACCTGGAGAGATGAGTCAGGCAGCTGAGAGATGTCTGGTTTAATTCTTTCTTCTTTCTTTCTTTCTTTCTTTCTTTCTTTCTTTCTTTCTTCCTTTTTTTTTGCTAGTCCTGGGGCTTATGCTCACAGTCTGTGCACTGTCTCTGAGCGTCTCTGTGCTCAAGACTAGCGCTCTACCATTTGAGCCACAACACCACTTCCGGTTTTTTCTGTTTATATGGTACTGAGGAATCGAAACCAGGGTTTCATGCATGCTAGGCAAGCATTCTACCACTAAGCCACATTCCCAGCCTGGTTTATTCTTTTCTTGATCTGCTTTATCTCCCTGGTAAGAGCAAAGCCTAGAAAAATACACACATAGAAGTTCTGAAGTGGCACAGGGTGCATCTGTCCCTTAGAGTAAATATTATATAAGAAAGAGAAACATAAAAACACCCTACATATCCCTGTGTTAGCAGACTTGGGTTCTGCCAGAGCCTAGAAGATCTATGAAGTCTGTATGAGCCAGCTAGGAGTGTAGCACTGAGAACTTAGACCATCTATAGAGTGTACACATTCCTTGACTTAGCATTGTGATGATCTTTCCATTCTCCCCCCACAAACATAATGGCACCACAGGTAACTCTTTGCCAAAGACTTACATAGCACTAAACACTGTGGTGGTTATTTGTAGAAGTATTTCTCATCCTCACCATATTCATGCAAAAAGATACTGATATTTCTATTTTTTACAGTTAATAATTATGCCAATAAAACAGTTGATCTTCCCAAAGTAAATATCAGAGCCCAAATTCTGTGGGCCCAGTTATCAAGAGTTGTATTAACAAGCCACAGTCAGGGAATAATATGCATTACTGAAATGCAGGGCGACTGCTGTCAGACACCCAGCTAGGGACCAAGCCAGGCAACGAGGGCTTGGATCCAGATCCAGGGATTCTGGTGAGTGGGAATCAGGGGCCAGGAATCAGACTAAGCTGAACACAAAGCAAAGGCTTTTATAAATTTAATACCATTTTATTATTATTATTTTATATTTGATTTATAAACTATTGAAATTTAGCTAGCTTTGTGTATAAGGGTTTCCTGAGGTGGTGCTTAAGTAATATTGCATTCTACTAATACTGTGAAGTGTTATTCAAATAATAATAATTGTTTTAAAAGATGGCGAAGCTGGGCATTGGTGGCTTGTGCCTGTAATCCTAGCTACTCAGAAGGCTGATATCCTAGGATTAGGGTTTAAAGGCAGCCTGGGCAGGAAAATCTGTGAGACTCTTCTAATAAACTACTCCAAAAAAAAAAAAGCCAGAAATTGGGTTGTGGCTCAAGTAATAGAGTGCTAGCCTTGAGAAAAAAAGCTAAGGAACAATGCCCAGGCCCTCAGTTCAAGCTCAATAACAGGCATTAAATATGTGTGTGTGTGTGTGTGTATGTGTGTGTGTGTGTGTGTGTGTGTGTGTGTGTGTGTGTGTGTGTGTAACCCCCATCCCATAATCTCACCACTCCTGAGGCTGAATCAAGAGGATCTTGTGTTTGAGACCAGCTTGGGTTACAGAGTGAGACCCTGTCACACAAGTGAGACAAAAAAAAGAAAAACAAAACAAGAAACACAAAAGGCATAATGGCCAGCTAATAGAACTTTTGAATTAAATTTTTTTTTTTTTGGTTAGCAATAAAAGGTAGCAGAGGAAAAGCAGCAGTGGTAGGAAAAGCACGCAATTGAGTCTGCTTTTGTAGTATGTTTGTTACACCATTGAAAAAACAAAAGAGACCCTGTCATTCATCCGTGACCTGTGTCCAGCTGGGAAAAACACTCCTTCAAAACTTATCAGCTCAAAAACCACCAACATTGATTGTCTCACAGGTTCAGCCAGGAATCTAGGGGAGGCTTGGGGGTATTATCGAATTTCAAGGTTTCTCAAGTGGCTTCTGTCACAAGGTGTGTTCCAGGACTCGAGTCACCTGAGCCCTCACTCATCGGCCAGCTGCCAGCCGGCCAGCTGCCAGACGTAGCTGCCAGCAGAGGATTCATTTACTCCTCACTTAGCCTCTCTACAAGGCTGCCCAGGATGGAGCTTCCCCAGACCACAGCATGCAGCACAAAGAGCACATCCCTAAGGCAAAAGCTACAGATCCAAACAGTCTAATCTCAGGAATGAATCCTTTTTCACTTGTAAGATATTCAAGTCATTAAAACTTCATTATTAAAACCAATCTGCAATCACATGGAAGAGACTTAAACTTCCTCATGAAGAGAGGAATGTCAAAGAATTTGTGGATATTCTTTTCAAACTACTGCCACTGACAGAGAAAGACAATTGGTTTTTCAGTTGTGTGGCTTTCAGATATTACAATCTTTTTGTCATTGTTGATGATGATATGATCATGGGGCTTTGAACTGAGTGCCTAGGCACTGGCCCTGAGCTCTTTTACTCAAGGCTAGCACTTTATTACTTTGAGCTACAGCTCTACTTCTGGCTTTCTGATGGTTTATTGGAGATAGAAGTTTCATGAGGACTTTTCTGGCTCAGCTGGTTTTGAACCATAATCCTCAGATCTCAGCCTCCTGAGTAGCTATAATTATAGCTATAATTACACCAGCACCCAACTAGATATTTAATCTTTTTTAAAATATATTTTTATTGTAAAGATACTGTACAGAAGGGTTACAGCTACATGAGCAAGGTAATGAGTCCATTTCCTACCGAGCATTGTTACCCCCTCCTTTTTGTTTTCCCCTACCATCCCTTTCCTCCCCACCTCCTCAATTCTTCCCCCCCCATAGTTAAATCTTATTACATACATGATAAAGACATGTTCACTTAAAGTCACAAAAAAGGTGAGGGCTTAACTACTATTGACCTGAAGACAGTAAAGGAACTGATCATTACATTTCATAATGTGGTTCAAGTAACATAAAAGAAAAAAGAGATCGGCACCAGTGGCTCATTCTTGTCATCCTAGCTACTCAGGAGACTGAGATCTAAGGATCCTGGTTCAAAGAAATCCCAGACAAGAAAGTCCATCAGAGTATTATCTCCAATTAACTAGCCAAAAGCTATAAATGGAACTGTGGCTCAAATAGTAGAGCACTAGCCTTGAGTGGAAAAACCTAAATGAGAGTAAGAGTTCCTGAGCTTAAGCTCCATTCTGGGCATCAAAAACAAAAACAAAAAATCTCACATCTGTGACCAAGAGTCAGCAGTGACACATCTGTTTCTCACCAATGCAAAGAGACAACTGCGATGGATGGCTTTATCTTGTGGCTTCTTTAGATTTATGGTTAAATAATACAGAATCAAAAGGTTTTCATCATCTACTTATTACAAATACTTCCCCCTTGTAGACTTTTCATTAAGTTCGGATGGTCAATACGCTCCAAACTAAATAGATTCTGTATGTGTCCATATGTGTGTGCGCGCATGCACATGCACACACACACACATGTGCACATGCATTGTATGCCTGTCCTGAGGCTTGAACTCAGGCCTAGGTACTGTCTCTGAACTTTTGTGCTCAAGGCTAGCACTCTAAGATTTGAGTCACAGCTCAAATGGTTAACAGATTTCCTGTCCCAGCTGGCTTTGAAACTCAATCCTCAGATCTCAGCCTCGTGAGTAGCTAGAATTATAGGCATAAGCCACTGGTGCCTAGATTAAATACATTTTTGTTTTGTTTTGTTTTGTTTTTTGCAGTCATGGGGTTTTAACTCTGGGCCTGGGTGCTATCCCTCAGCTCTTCAGCTCAAGGCAAGCACTCTACTATCACTTGAGCCACTGAGCCACTTCTGGTTTTCTAGTGGTTTATTGGAGATAAGAGTCTCACAAGGCTGGGAAGGTGGCTAAGTGGTAGAGCGCTTGCCTTTCATGCCTGAGGCCCTGGGTTTGATTCCTCAGCACCACATAAGCAAAAAGAAAAAAGCCAGAAGTGGCACTGTGGCTCAAGTGATAGAGCACTAGCCTTGAGCTGGAGAGCTGAGGGACAGCACCCAGAGTTCAGGCCCCACGACCGGACCCAAAAAAAAAAAAAAAAAAAGTCTCATAAACTTTCCTGCCCAGGCTGGCTTTGAACTTCAATCCTCAGATGTCAGCCTCCTGAGTAGCAAGGATTACAAGCATGAGCCACCAGCACCCAGCTTCTAAATAGATTTTTTTAATAGGGAAAAGAATTGAATTTTTAAAAGGTGATCTAGAAGGACCAGCCAGCTCAGGAACCGTTCTGTTTATCATATGCTGCTCTGTTAGAGGCAGAGGCTGACTGTAATCTTCCCTAATAGATTCCCATGTGGTGTTTTTGAAGTAAATCGAGTATTCAACATCAATTAAAGGAATACTTTACTAGCACTGAACACATGAAAAAGATGTATATATTCAATAGTCAATAAACAGGAGTCATTACTACTTTTTTCTGATTTACCCTTGTTGGCTCCAGGCAAAAAAAAAAAAAAAAAGATACAGATTTTTGAATGGATGCCAGGCATCCAGCTGGAGTGAAGGGTTCTTTTGTAGTGCGAACAGCCTCAGATCAAAAAGCCTTGGAATGAACATGCTTTCGCACATGACTCCCTCTTGTGGCCACAGAGACTAACAGAAATTCCCTTTTCTGGTTCACAGTTAATCAAAAATAAAGGAAGATTTCTCTCTGCTACACTACAACTAACTCGTTAGAAGTGGGAAGTTAATTATTATAAATTCATCTGTTTTATATAGTCAACAACAGAAGGAATCAAGAAATTCTTGTGAGTACTGACAGGTTGGAGATTGTTATGATTGATCTTGTACTCCAGATCTTTTTACTCCAGTTAAAGATTTCAGGGTAACTAAGCCCCAGTGGCTCACTCCTGTAAGCCTACCTATTCAGAAGACTGAGATCTGAGATCACTGTTTGATGCTAGCCTGAGCAGTCTGTAATTAACGAGCAAAAACCTGGAAGTAGTGGTTTGGCTCAAGTGGTAGAGTACCAACCTTGAGTTAAAAAACTAAGGGAGATGCCCTGGCCTTGACTTCAAGGCCCAGTATTGACACACACATACACACATATTGGTTTTTCTTCAATGCAGGATTATTGCAAACAGTAATTTAAGAAATCCCTACAAATGTATGCTGACAAATTATAATCTTGTAAAATATCATATTAGTCACATCTAAACAATTTTCTTAAATCATAAAATTATCATCAGATTAGGGTGTAATAACATACAAATATGAGAAATTAATAACATCATAAGGACAATGACATGGTAATTCACAATGCTAGTGTACAAGGGACTTCCTAAGTATCAGACTCAAAAATCAGTAATGTCTTCATTTACAGCTAAGTTTCTAAAATGTTCACAGAAAACTCTTTAAATTGTCATGAAATTTTGTCAACTAAAATAATTTATGCCAACTCATGCTCCCTACTATAGAAATATAACAGAAATACGTTTTAGTATTTATTTTTTGTGTGGTACTGTAGTTTGAACTCACGCTCTCATTAGGCTTAAGCTCATGGCTGATATTCTACCACTTTAAACACTCCTCAATTCTAGGTTATTTTACTGGTTAATTGTAGAAAAGAGTCTTTTTTTTTTCTGCTTATGTGGTGCTGAGGAATCGAACCCAGGGCCTCAAGCATGCAAGGCAAGCGCTCTACCACTGAACTACCTTCCCAGCCCCTAGAAAAGAGTTTTAAGGACTGGCTGCCCAGGCTCACGTCAGATGGTGACCCTCAGATCTGAGCCTCCTGAGTTGCTAGGATTATATACATGATGCACTATTACATACTGTTTCTCCTATATTTCTTTTTTTGTGTGTATTTTTTTATTGTGAAAATATTGTACAGAGGGGTTACAATTACACGGGCAAGATAATGAGTACATTTCTTATCTTTGTAGCCACCTCCTTTGTTTCCCCTTCCCATCCCTTCCCATCTTCTCTCCACTACCCCCCACCCAAAACTCCTCCCCCCACTCACCAAAGTTGTAAAGTTCATTTTCAACATAACAACTTGTACATCTCATTGTTGCAATGGGTCCACCTGTATCCTTATTTAAACGATTTGTTTTTTCCCTTCCCCTCCACAAATTATACCGACATCAAATACAGTGAAAGCAGGGGTTATACCATGGGGGAGGGACATAAAAGCAAGAAAGAAATAATCTTATAAATGTATTAGAAACAATCACATGAAAGAAAAAAAAACATTTAAATACATATCTTAGGGTTCATTTCCCTAACATCAACTTATCTGACCTTTTCTGCTTGACTCAGACATATACTAATTATTGTGAATAAGGGCAAACATGGGACCTATGTTTCTTTGGGCCTGGCTTACTTCACTTAATATAATTTTTTCCAAGTCTTTCCATTTCCTAACAAATGGGGCAATGTCATTCTTTCTGATGGAGGCATAGAATTCCATTTGTATATATACCACATTTTCTTGATCCATTCATCTACTGAGGGGCATCTGGGTTGGTTCCATATCTTAGCTATGGTAAATAATGCTGCAATAAACATAGTCGTGCTGATAGCCTTAGTGTGGTCTTGTTTGTGAACATTTGGGTAAATGCCCAAAAGTGGGATTGCTGGGTCATAGGGGAGCTGTATGTGAGTCTTTTGAGGAACCTCCATACTTCTTTCCAAAGTGGTTGAACAAGTTTACACTCCAACCAACAATGCAGTAAGGTTCCCTTCTGTCCACATCCCCTCCAGCATCTCTTGTTATTAGAGTTCTTGATTATAGCCATTCTAACTGGGGTGAGGTATTAAATCAGAATTAAATAAATTGAAATCCAAAAAAACCATAGAAAGAATCAACAAAACAAAGAGTTGGTTCTTCAAAAAAATTAACAAAACAGACAGACCCTTAGCAAATCATATCAGAAAAAGAAGAGAACACACCCAAATAAATAAACTCAGAGATGAGAATGGAAACATCACCACAGATACAACCAAGATTCAGAACATTATAAGGGAATACTTCTTAAAACTTTATGCTAATAAGTTTGAGAACTTGGCAGAAATGGACCTTTTCCTAGCAAATATTGACATGCTGAAACTAAACCAAGATGAGTTAAACCATCTTAACAGGCCCATATCAAGCATTGAAATAGAAACAGCAATAAGAGACCTCCCATCTAAGAAAAGCCCAGGACCAGATGGTTTTACAGCAGAATTCTACAAGGCATTCAAAGCAGAGCTCACATCAATACTCCTCCAACTCTTCAATGAAATTGAAAGAGAAAGTTCACTACCGAACTCATTCTATGAAGCCATCATAACCCTCATCCCAAAACCAGGCAGGGACTCATCAAAGAAAGAGAACTATAGACCCATTTCTTTGATGAACATTGATGTAAAACTTCTCAACAAAATTTTAGCCTATCAACTTCAACAATTCATCCAAAAAAATCATACACCACGATCAAACAGGATTCTTTTCAGGGACGCAACGCTGGTTTAATATATGCAAATCAATTAATATAATTCATCACATCAACAAGAGCAAGGATAAGAACCACATGGTTATCTCAATAGATGCAGAAAAAGCATTTGACAAGATCCAACACCCCTTTATGATGAAGGTTCTGGAAAAATTAGGAATCCATGGAACATTCCTCAATACAACAAAGGCTGTATATGACAAAACCTACAGCCAGCATTATACTTAATGGTGAAAAACTAAAACCATTTCCTCTTAACTCAGGAATGAGACAAGGATGTCCACTCTCTCCTTTATTTCCATTATTTTCAGGGATCTGGCTTGAATTCAGGCTTAGAGCTCTTTCACATCTTTCTTTCTTACAACTGGACCTCCACCACTCAAATCACCTCAGGCATGAACCACCAGGAGCACACCTATATATTTTTAAGTTAACATTAAGTATGACTATTTAGAATGAACAGATTGTAAGTGTTCAGTTCAATAAACTGTCACCAGTGTCATCATCACTCTAAGTATTACCCTCATTCTCTCTCCTGAGTAAGCAGAGAGCTGGTAGCCTGAGGAGGCTGCACATTCATTAGTATCAGAGCTGATATTAAGTAAACAGAGAAGTCAAGCCCTTATAAGAAACATGACAAGTTACTTTTTTACTTGCACAAAGATTGATAGAATTGCACTGAGAAAACTGGAAGTGGTGCTGTGGCTCAATTGGTAGAGTGCTAGCCTTGAGCTGAAGAGCTGAGGGACAGCGCCCAGGGCCAGAGTTCAAGCCCCATGACTGACAAAAAATAAAAAAAATTAAAACAAGACCAGCAGCCAGCAAATACACTTAACGCTGTTAGGAAACTGAGCCATGAAGGCCAGAGAGAAAAGAACAAACATAAACAATACCAACAAACCAATCCAGCTCCAATGGAGACCAGAGAAGAGTCAGGAGACAGGAGACAGGACAGGAACACAGAGACACGTGGTGTGGCAGGGTGCCTGGGCTGGTCCAGCCCTAAATCCGGTCAGAAAGGGAGTATGGTTTTAAGAAACTCCCAGTTGGGGGCACTGGACTGATAGGTTTAGTAACCTATTATCCAAGTCCCACCCATCACCTGGGAGGCAGGAGCTCCACCTTCCCCCACTATGAAGATAAGATGGCAGACCCTACTATCCACAATGTGGCCAAGATGGCGCCAGCCAGACTCCCTATTTCAGCTCCTGCCTGTAATCCTACCTACCCAGGAGACTGAGATCTGAGGATCATGGTTTAAGCTAGCCCAGGCAGGCAAGTCCATGAGACTCTTATCTCCAATCAACCAGCAGAAAACCAGAAGTGATGCTGCTCAAAGTGGTAGAGCACTACCCTCTAGCAAAAGAGCTCAGAGTCACACCTTGAACACCACACCCTGTGTTCAAGCCTCAGGACCAGCAAAAAAAAAATGAAGGATGAAATTGAATGTAATAGAATGATTGGAAAGGTTTCCATGCTATATTTCAATAATTACATTTTAATCAGGCATTAAAATCAATAAGGAATCATCAAACTTAAACTGCCTTTGCTCAAGGCTAGTGATCTACCATGTTAGTCACAGGGCTACTTCCGGCTTGTTCTTTTTTTTTTTTTTTGCCATTTCCAGTTTAATAAGTGATTTATTGGCAATAAGAATATCATGGCCTCGGCTGGGAAGGTGGCTCAGTGGTAGAGCGCTTGCCTTGCATGCATGAGGACCTGGGTTTGATTCCTCAGCACCAGGTAAGCAAAAAGAAAAAAGCCGGAAGTGGCGCTGTGGCTCAAGTGATAGAGCTCTAGCCTTGAGCTGAAGAGCTGAAGGACAGCGCCCAGGCCCAGAGTTCAGGCCCCATGACCGGACCCCAAAAAAAAAAAAAAAAAAAAAATCTCATGGCCTTTCCTGCTGGAACTAGCTTTAACAGAGATCCTCAGATCTCAGCCTCCTGAGTAGCTAGGATTACAGGCGTGAGTCACCAGCGCTGAAGGGTTGTTCTGAAGGGTTTATTGGAGATAGCAGTCTCACAGAATTTCCTGCCCAGTCTGGCTTTGAACAGCAATCCACAGATCTCAGCCTCCTGAGTAGCTAGGTTGATAGGCGTGAGCCATAGGCACTGGGTGAGTGGTGTTTTCCATCTTGTGGTTGTGGTTTATGGACTAAATCCAAGACTCTCTTCTTGTCTATCAAATACTTCTCAACTAGAGCTAAGACTCAATACATCCTGTTCATACTGTTTTTAGTTGCTATTTGCCTTTTTATTCCCTCGTTGCTGTTTGCCTTTTTATTCCCTCTTCAGGTTGTTTATAGATCCAAAATTCCAGACAGTTTAGGTCCCCAGTCAATTAAGCCCTCTTAAAAACCTCCTTTTTCTGAGGGGAGGAGGGACCAAAGGAGGATCGTTTTAGAGAAGTCTCTGCTTCCACAACAGGAAGAGGTTGGGTGAAAATATAGATATGCCTTGGGCCACTGGACGCTCTGAGGGCCAGTCCAGACCACACTCACGGTGCCCTACCCTGGGCTGGCATGTCCTGGGCAATGGTGACTGGTGGGGTGCACAGAAAACTAGATTAACACACATACATGTGCTTTCCCCACAAGGCTATATCTGCATCCATATTTCTGCTGACCTGCCTCATTTGGTATACCCGTATTGAAAGGCCTGGAAAGCAAAGCCCACTATAGCCACCTTGTTTTCCCTCAGGGCAAGTGGATTATATGAAGTGGAACTTATCCTAAGTGGATTATGTGAAGTGGAACTTCTCTGGCCCCATCTAGGAGAATACAAAAGCCTGGTGAGTAGCAGATCTCCATCACTGTTCTTTCTGCAGGTTCCTGGAAGCTGCTCTGATTCCAGACTGCTGACCCAAGTCCAGCCACCACCCAGGAGGAACTTGCTCACGCCTGGAACAGCCCTGACTTTCAGGTTGGATTTCTTTTTATTTATTTCTTCTGGATGCTATTTATTTTTTTTTTTGGGTCCGGTCGTGGGACCTGAACTCTTGGCCTGGGTGCTGTCCCTCAGCTCTTCAGCTCAAGGCTAGCACTCAACCACTTGAGCCACAGCACTACTTCCAGCTTTTTTTTCTGCTTATGTGGTGCTGAGGAATCGAACCCAGGGCCTTAAGCATGCAAGGCGAGCACTCTAGCACTGAGCCAACTTCCCAGCCCTGGATGCTATTTTTTTTAATGAAATTAAGTGACTGTAATACATGGTGAGGTTGCTTTGTATCAAGCGTGCTTGGGTTTGGTAAATTTTACCCTGCCAGGAGCACTAGCTCAGACTGAGTTACAGGGAAATTTCTGGGACAACAGGAGCTATGTAGAGCAAGGGGTAGAGCTCAGTCTTAGAAGAATTCCCTAATTTGGACAAGGAAGTGGGCTGTTCCACGGCAATGTCTGGAAAGGTCCTTTCATTTGGAGTATTATTAAGGACACATAGACAGACTGACTGGGGAATATCTGAAGGAAAACTCCAGGAATGAAGGAACCCAAGTGCCATGAACCTATATTTTGTTGGCTTATATCACTCAATACCGAACACTTGCAGCCATTTTTCTCCAAAGACAAAACCAGTCAGTCCTCCTGACTCTAGGAGCTTCACTACTGCTGTAACTGGTATTTGGGTCCACACAAACTTCCCTACCCAACTTTTCTCTCTCCCTGATGCCTAGGTGCTTGCTGGTTCTGCTTCTGCTGCTACTGCTTCTGCTTCTTTTTGTTGGTCATGGGGCTTGAACTCTGGGTCTGGGCACTGTCTCTCAGCTCTTCAGCTCAAGGCAAGCCCTCTACCACTTGAGCCACAGTGCCACTTCCGGTTTTCTGGTAGTTTATTTGAGTCTCACGGACTTCCTGCCAGGGCTGGCTTTGAACTGCGATCCTCAGATGTCAGTCTCCTGAGTAGCTAGGATTATAAGTGTGAGCCACCAGTGCCCAGCGTAATTTATTTTTTCTGTACTAACTGTGTAATACAAGTTTCAGGTGTTGAACTCACCCAATCAAAAATTCTTGTGCTTCTTTTTTTTTGGTTGTGGGGCTTGAACGCTGACCCTGTGCGCTGTCCCTGAGCTCTTCAGCTCAAGGCTAGTGCTCTACCATTTTGAGCCACAGTGCCACTTCCGGTTTTCTGGTGGTTCATTGGAGGTAAGTCTCATGGCCTTTCCTTCCCAGTCTGGCTTTGAACTGTGATCCTCAGATCTCAGCCTCCTAAGTAGCTAGGATTACAGGCCTGAGCCACCATTGCCCAGCCTCTTGTGCTTTTTCTTCAGGAGCCCACAACCATGAAATAGCTGCACAAAAGCTGCACTTACCCCCGAAAAAGATGAGCCAGTTGGCCCATGGTTTGCCTGGCCCGCAGCACCCCACAATTAGAATTGTCAAAGCTGTGCAAATGAAGCAGCAGCAGAGGGACCCCGTGCAGCTGAAGGTTCCCCCACCGGAAGAGGAAAATCCCTGGGTAAGTGCCAGCTTGGGGCCCTCCAGCATCACACATTCCAGAAATCACACAACTGATCTACCCTAGCTTCCTGTGAGGATGCCTTCTCCCATTCCCCACCTGGCACATAGAGCCAAGTAGACACCCAAAATGGCAACCTCCGTTGATCCCTACACACTTAGCCAGCTCTCCCAAATAATGGGAAAATGCTGCGAGTGTTCTCCCTGTTGGTTGCTTCTCTCTTCTCAATGAAGGCTTTACGAATACACATCTTTTCTGCTTGTTGTTGTTGTTGTTTAATTTAACATGAAATAAGCCCTCAGATGCCCTTTGTAGAAAGGACACTGAAATGAAGATGGCAAAATCTGTACACAGATTGACCCTTTTGTGCTGTCTGCCTGCATGTTTGCTCTATCTGAACACATCTCTCCTGTTTCCCTCACAGGTGAAATGTCAAAACTGTGGTGCCTTTGGACATAGCTCCAGGAGTAAGAGGTGTCCAATCAAATCTGACCTTGGCTCCATCACGCTCATGCCCTTGGGCCTCAAGAAAGAGAAAATGAAAGAGAACCAGAAACCACTGAATCTCCAGAGGCCACGACTCTTGGACCAGGCTAAAAGATACAAGGAACAGACAAGATGGTGAGTGGATGGGAAGGTGGAAACAACTATGGAGATTTAGGGCTAATATCTCTCCATCCCCCAACCCCACTTGCACAGCCAATAATGGGCAAGGTAGGGAGAAAAGGCCAAGAGCTTCCTGTCCCCTGGGGAGGAAGCTGGGCAAAAGGGACGGGTGCCAGAGTGATTGACGGCTCTACCATCCAGTCAGTAAGTGAGAGGGGTGAGCACAACTAGGTATTTGCCACCTGACTGGGAAAAGATGATTGATTCCCCGCCAGCCTCATTTATGCTTCATAAGAATGGTCTGCGATGTTGGAAAGGCTCTGACAGGAGGTGAAACTGCCCACATCCCAGCACCATACCCAAGGATCCGATGACGTGTTCTCTGTACTTGTGGGAACAAAGACTTCGCTCCACGGTGAAGGTGCAAACAGACTTTAACCTTCAACATCGCTTATTCCTCAGGTTAGCAGAGCAGCAGGGAAAGGCTGTACTCCAGGCAGTTTCCAGGAGGCACCAGGAGGAGGAAAAGCATAATTGGCCGGAAGTGACTGCGCCCTGTGCCTATCTGAGGGTCAGTGTCCTCCTGGGTGTCCTGTTCCTTTCCTCTTCTCAGTGATCCTGGGGGCTTCACTCTGTATCCCTTCTTCAGGAAGCTGAGTTCAAATATACACGGGCAGAGGTGTATTTTCATGGACCTCTGAGGCAGAGGTATATTTTCATGGAACTCTGGGTAATGAATCCTGTGTCTTCAGGAATGTTTACATGGGATATGGATTTCCACTGTGGCACACAAGAGTGAACAGCAAATTGTGTTTAGTTATTTCAACCATGTCAAACTTACAGTGACTGTAGACATTTATATCACATAAGTCATCCACCTGTTGCTAGTGACTTGTTCCTTATAGTCACAGCCTTGTCGGTGCTTCCTACCCACCTCCATATCCATGAGGATGAAGACGTCTTTGCCTAGGGTTGACTCTGCCCTTCCCAGGCTGACTATATTTTGCAATCTCCATATCTCAGTGGCCTGAATATCTGGGTCTTCCTAGGGGGAACCCATACCTTCTTGCTCTTCTTGAAGATTTACCCTGACCCCTTCTTGGGTCAGCTGTATTCAAATGAATTTGATTTTCATTTCATGTGGAACACGTACCCATGAGTTTGTCTTTCCTGCAGCAACCAACCAGGCCAACCCTGTACCATGGAAACAGGAAAAGGTCCATCCCACATTCAGTGCAAGAAAGCCAGTCTCCTGTCAAGAAGGCTGATAGGACACCCACATGCCCACCAGTGCCACCCATCCAAGGACCTACTCTTGCAAGGGCAAGAGTCTGCTCACAAGGGCACAGTCCAGGTCAAAAGGACAAGCTCTCAGAACAAGGGACAGTTGGCCAAGTTGTTGGCCAGGCTATCACCAAAATGCATAGCACGGGACAGGTGGTCTCACAACTAAGGCCAGCCAAGCCTCCTGAGGAGAAACAACTCTACCTACCAAAGATAGCATGCAAAGAAGGTCATCAATCCAAAATCCCCTTTCAGGCACCAGGCAAGAGAGCTATCCCGGTCCCCAGGCAGACTGGTCAGAATCCCCCAAAGAAACCAAGATTCAGCCCCAGCCCAAGACCTGGGTGCAACACTGAAGGACAAGAGCTCCTGCATCTCCAGGCCCTAACTTTGCCTCTCACTACAAGCACACTGGATCTACAAGCTTCCCCACAGGCCAACAAGCAAACAGCTGTGCAGGAACCAAGCTTTCAACTCCAGCCCACACAGGGCTTCCCTCCCTTGCAACCTGCCCAGCCTCACACTGACACCCAACACCATGGGGTCAGCCCCTGTCCCGGCCAGCCACTCAAAATGGTCTTCACAAGATTGCACCATGACATGTGGGCCTCCAGCTTCCTGCCCCTTCCTTCACCTCACAGTACAGAGAAGATCAGCCCTTCTGCCAGCAAATTTCTTTTGCTGGATAAGGCTGAGGGGCACAGCTCTGGGGTCCCCCACAGTGTCCTGCATGAGAATCTTAGGCTCTCATCCCTCTGAGGAGAATGATATGGAAGCAGGCCCCTCTGAAACAGAAGGCTTAATGTCAATTGACAGCTGATTTAGAGCAGACTCTGTGTTGAGTCAAGAAGACGGGGGGGGGGGGGGGCGGCTGGGAAGGTGGCTCAGTGGTAGAGCACTTGCCTTGCATGCATGAGGCCCTGGGTTCGATTCCACATAAGAAAAAAGAAAAAAGCTGGAAGTAGCGCTGTGGCCAAGTGGTAGAGCGCTAGCCTTGAGCTGAAGAGCCGAGGGACAGCACCCAGGCCCAGAGTTCAGGCCCCACAACCAGACCCAAAAAAAAAAAAAAAAAAGAAGAAGACAGAGAGATATACACTGTACTTTGTGAATCCCAAACCCTCCACACTTTAGAATTGAAGAAAGAGCTGAGTGCTACTGGCTCATGCCTATATTTCTAGTGAGTTTGGATGCTGAGATCTGAAGAGTGTGGATGATACAAACTCAAACAGGAAAGACCTTGACACTTTTTCTTTTTTTTTGCAAGTCCTAGAGCTTGAACTCAGGGCCTGGGCACTGTCCCTGAGCTTCTTTTACTCAAGGTTTGTACTCTGTCACTTGAGCCACAGCACTACTTCTGGCTTTTGCTATGTATGTGGTACTGAGAAATCGAACTCGGGGCTTGATGCATGCTAGGCAAGCACTCTACCACTCTACCACTAAGCCACCTTCCCAGACCAAGGCCTTGACACTCTTACCTCCAATAAACCAGAAAAAAAAAACCAATAACAACAACTGGCAGTTGAGTGGTTGCTCAGGTGGTAGAGTAGTCACCTTGAGCACAAAATGCTCAGAGACATTTCCCAGGCTCTGAGTTCAAGCACTAGAAGCAGCGCATGCGCGCGCATGCGCGTGCACGCGCACACACACACACACACACACACACACACACACACACACACACACACGAGTAAAGGTGAGAAGGAGAATTCCAGAGGCTTCTGGAAAGAGACAAACAGCACTTCCACTCTGAATCCAGCAGAAGTTCATGGCACCTTCAGAGAATCTGACTCTACTCAGGAACTGAGTTACTGTACAATGATTTTGGACTCTAATTTCAGGTACCTGAAATCCTACCTTTCAGGTGGTGCTGTAATGGCTGTATCTTTGATACTAGATGAGGAGAAATGACACTCAATTGTGTCAGTGGAACCCATTGCTTATTTGGTTTCTTACAAGGTCAATTTATTCATATGTAAATATGTATTTACAATATCATTACTAATAAAATTTTACCTAATATCTCTTGTATGTCCACATTTTCCTGTCTCAGTAGTGCTAGTCTTTTATCAAATCATTCCGTGGCTCAGGCCTATAATCCTAGCTACACGGGAGGCTGAAACCTGAGGATTGAGGTTCATAGCAAGCTCATGCAGGGAAGTTCATGAAAACTTTATTTCAGAAATATTCAGGGGGCTGGGAAGGTGGCTCAGTGGTAGAGCTCTTACCTTGCATGCATGAGGCCCTGGGATCGATTCCTCAACACCACATAAGCAAAAAGTAAAAAGCCGGAAGTGGCACTGTGGCTCAAGTGGTAGAGCGCTAGCCTTGAGCTGAAGAGCTGAGGGACAGAGCCCAGGCCCAGAGTTCGGGGCCCACGACCGGACCCCAAAAAAAAATTATTATTCAAAATTAACCTCCAACATAGCTCGATGTGGAGCTGCGGCTTAAGTGGTAGAATGCTAGCCTTGAGCAAAAATCTACTCAGGGTTGGGCCCCTGTGGCTCAGGCCTGTAATCCTAGCTATTCAGGAGGCAGAGATCTGAGGATTGAGATTCAAAGCCAGCTCAGGCAGGAAAGTCTGTGAGACTTTTTTTTTTTTGGTCATGGGCTTTAACTCTGGGCCTAAGCACTGTCCCTCAGCTCTTCAGCTCAAGGCTAGTGCTCTACCACTTGACCCACAGTGCCACTTCCAGCTTTTTCTGTTTATGTGGTACTGAGGAATCGAACCCAGGGCTTCATGCATGCAAGGCAAGCACTCTACCACTGAGCCACCTTCCCAGCCCTGTGAGACTCATCTCTAATTAATCACAGAAAAAGTTGGAAGTAGCACTGTGGCTAAAGTAGTAGAGTGCCCTGAGCAAATGGAGCTCAGAGACAGTGCCCAGGCCCACAATTTAAGGCCTAGGACTGGCAAAAAAAAAAAAATACTCAGGGTCTCTCCAGGGCTCTGAGTTGAAGTGCCAGGTAAAGCATAAAACAAAAAATCATTTCAGCTTACGGAGGATTCATAGCATCATAGGAAGACCTTGGCAGTATCTAGAGATTGTTCAAAATCCACCGCTCAAGTGAGACCCCGCCCACTGAGTCACTCTGCATATTCAAGGCAGGTGGCTCTGAATCCTATAGACTTGTGTGTGTGGATTTCTGATTGGAGCTTACTTCCTCTCTTTAAGTTCACCTGAGTCCCCACAGTTCAAAATACTGCTAAGTTCATATGGAAGCTTCTCCTACATTTGATGTGTGACTCCATCAGAACTCAATGATTCTGAAACACATCTAATTGAACTTAGTCCCAATTCAACAGAACCTTCACTTGCCTTTGAAGGCCTGCACTGAGAGTTTGAACACACGAGGTGAGTCTAAATCTTTTTTTTTTTTTTTTGCCAGTCCTGGGGCTTGAACTCAGAAACTGGGCACTGCTCCTGAGCTTCATTTGCTCAAGGCTAGCACTCTACCACTTGAGCCACAGCGCCATTTCTGGCTTTTTCTGTGTATGTAGTGCTGAGAAATCGAACCTAGGGCTTCATGCATGCTAGTCAAGCACTCTACCACTGAGCCACGTTCCCAGCCCACAAAGGTGATTCTAAAAGGAAGCCAGCTAGGAGAATGAAATGGTGTGCTAAAGTCAGAAGTCACTCACAGGCCATCTCTACTGTCTACCTTAGGATGATTGCTGACCACGGTGTTCTGAGAATCTTGATGGCATGGTAGAGAGCCCCTTCTTTTCTTCTTTTCTTCTTTTTTTTTTCTGTCATGGGGCTTGAACTCTGGTCCCTGGGCGCTGTCCCTGAGCTCTTCAGCTCAAGGCTAGTGCTCTACCACTTGAGCCACAGTGCCACTTCCATTTTTCTGAGTGGTTTATTAGAAATAAGATTCTCACAAACTTCTCCTGCCCTGCTGGCTTTGAACTGTGACCCTCAGATCTCGGCCTCTTGAGTAACTAGGATTACAAGCATGAGCCACCAGCACCCAGCCAAGTGAAAGCCCCTTCTTAATAACACCTGGAGTTAGCCATCCTTAGCATACCTTCAGCACCCATGGCAGAAGGAGGCAAGAAGCCTCCTTAGAGGCCACCTAGAGGCCATAAGCAAGGGCATATGCCCCAACCAAGGCTGCAGAAGTCACTGCTACCCTCCCACATTTAGGAGTGGTGCTTCAACTGGGTTCCTGGTTTGCCTACTCTCCCAGGTAATTGTCTGCCCTTCATTACCAGCACATGTTGAAGCAATTCATGCCACTGTGGATGTGTCTGGGCCAAAGTTCCAGAAGTCTCTTCTCATCTCAACCCACTGGTCCATGTGGGGCTTGAGGATCAGATATACATCTGTGTATCTGTATATACAGATGTATAAACTGTAGCTCTGCAGCCTCCCATTTCTGCTGCAAACGAACAATTCTAGAATCTGGCCCAATTTATGCATAGAGCTGGTGGTATAATTTGAAACAGGCTATAAAAAGAAAGGACACAATTGTGTGCCTTTATGCTCAACTTGCAGTAGAAATAGTAAAAAGAACTCAAAAGTCAATTCAACATACCCAAAAAAATTGGAGCAGGACATGTTAGTACACACTTGTAATTCCATCACTTCAGATATGGAAAAAAAAAAGGGAAGATTACAAGTTTGAAGCCACCCTGGGCTACATAAAGAGACCCTGATCAAACCACCATCCTCCTCCTAAAAACATTTTAACTGGAAAAATTGCAATGCTTAGAAAGTGTTTTCTTACAAACAGTAGCTACAAAAAGTCAAAGAGAGGGGCTGGGAAGGTGGCAGCTCAGTGGTATGGTGCTTGCCTTGCATGCATGAAGCCCTGGGTTCAATTCCTCAGCACCACATAAGAAGAAAGCCGGAAGTGGCACTGTGGCTCAAGTGGTAGAGCGCTAGCCTTGAGCTGAAGAGCTGAGGGACAGCACCCAGGCCCAGAGTTCAGGCCCCATGACTGGACCAAAAAAAAAAAAGTCTAAGAGGAATAGGAACAACTCAGTAGAAACTGCAACAGGGTAAAACCAGACAGTTACTAGAAGAGGAAATGGAAGTAGCCAATAAAATCTATGAGGCTCTGGTTTACTGCTCTATTTACTGGAGTTTTTACATGACATCACAGGGCCAGGCACATCATAGGAGACCAAATATCATTTATGGAATAAGTACCCTAACTCCACAAGGCCTGCTTTCTGCCTTGGTCCTACCCCCAGCCCACTCACCTTGGCCCACTCTAAAATAAGCCACACCCTGTCCATCTTGGACCTTCTGAAAGCTAGGCCCCACCTTCTCCCTGGCTCCGCCCCCTGAGGCCCTGCCACGCCCCCTCATCTCTACCTGCAAGCCTCTGTCTCTGCAGACAAGTCCCTAGCCATGCCCCAGCACGTGCTACTGTGCGTTTTAAGCCAGTTGGTACCAGCTAACGTCAATTCCACGTCACGTGCTTCTTCTCTGGGTCCCCCTGAACCAAGGGCGCAGAGATGGAGGTGGAGGTGCCCCCTTAAAGATCCTCGAAGCCAAGGACCAAGCTAGGGGACTGTGAAGGACCTGGTGTCTACCAAAACAACTCTCCTGGTCCTGGGATGCCCAGAACTCTGCATCACTGCTGCTTGGGAAACGCTCGGGCTTCAGGTTCAGGGGGGAGATGGAGCAAACGTGGTACAAAACTTCCGAGCCTCTGAAAATCTCCTCCAAAGTCATTTCACCTCCCACCAAGTGGTTCTTCTTGCCTAGGTCCCTTGCTGTTGTCCCATGCTCCCTCACCCCAGCCCCACAGGACCACAGCTCTCTCCAAGCCAGGCCTGTCACCAGGAGACCCCAATGAGTCATAACCCTAGCTGGGCTCTGGTCGCTCATCCCTGTAATCCTAGCTACTCAGGAGGCTGAGATGAGATGAACACCATTCAAAGCCAGCCTGAGGATACAAGTCCCTGATATTCTTATCTCTAATTAACCAGCAAAAACCTGGAAGTAGATCTGTGGCTCACGTGGTAAAGCTCCAACCTTGAGAGAAAAAAAATGATGGTAAAGTGTCCAGACCCTGAATTCAAGCCCCAGTACCTGCACAAAAACAAGTAAATTACCTTCAGTACTTGGTGCTGGGAGAGGCTCAAGGTTCAGCAGATGAATAAGATAAAGGGCTGGGAAGGTGGCTCAGTGGTAGAGTGCTTGCCTTGTATGCACTCTGGGTTCAATTCCTCAGCACCACATAAGCAGAAAAAGCCAGAAGTGACACTGTAGCTCAAATGGTAGAGCACTAGCCTTGAGCTGAAGAGCTGAGGAACAGCGCCCAGGCCCAGAGTTCAGACCCCCCAACCGACCAAAAAAAAAAAAAAAATAGAGAAATAAAGAAGGTGATCAGAGCCAAGGGATAAAACCACCTCAGAGCACCAACTGGGCACACTGGTGAATGGGATTGTGGACTCTCTGGGTTTGACAGTGTCGCAGAGAGGATGCATATCTGATGGTTAGATCTTCAGAGCTCAGGGGGGTGGACTGCAAATGGACACGGAAAGTGGTATTTAATTTTCTTTATTGCACTGCTAGGGATAAAAACAGAGGGATTTGCCCATGCATCCAGCAAAAGCAAGGGCCACAAGTATGACCTTGACCTTGTGCCTCTCTTCCCCAACAGTGCACCAATATGGACACCACTGCCTTCTATGAGAAGGAAGACGACAAGAACACAGGTGCCTTCCTGGATCAAGACACACCATGGGGGGGGGGGGGGGGGAGAGAGAGAGAGAGAGAAAGCAGGCCAACCATTGGGTACCACTCACCTGCCTGTGCAGCAAGCCTTGCAGAGTCCTGGTGGTTACAAACCCCCATCACTGAATGGTAGACTCCAGATAGGAAATGGGGCTGCCATGCTGGGCATGTGAGGCCTAAAATGTCTGGGTTGCCATTGCCAGCCTTCAGTTTACCCTGTCTGTTAAACAAATGGATGTTGGTGGGTTTCCCGGTGTCTGATCCTGAGTCAAAGTGGCTCAAGAGGAAGAGGTGGAGCTAACCCTGGGATCCAAATGTGCCAGCACCTCTTAAGCACAGTGCAAGGAACGCATCACCTGCCCATCGCCAACATCACCTTACTCCCTGATTGTTAAGAGCTCAACAAAGCCAAGCACTGGGGGCTCAGGAGGAGATCTCAGGAGGCTGAGATCTGAAGGTCAGGATGAAGCTAGCCCAGGCAGGAAAATCCATGAGACTCTTATCTCCAATTTATCACCAAAAAAAAAGGAAGTGGAGTTGGGAAGGTGGCTCAGTAGTAGAGTGCTCGCCTAGCATGCATGAAGCCTTGGGATCGATTCTTCAGTACCACGTACACAGAAAAAGCCAGAAGTGGTGCTGTGGCTCAAGTGGTAGAACACTAGCCTTGAGCAAAAGTAGCTCAGGGACAGCGCCCAGGCCCGGAGTTCAAGCCCCAGAACTGGCAAAAAAAAAAAAAAATTGGAAGTGGAGCTGTGGCTCAAGAGGTAGAGTGCTAGTGCTTGCCTTGCATGCCTGAGGCCCTGGGTTCGATTCCTTAGCACCACATAAGCAAAAAGAAAAAAGCCAGAAGTGGCATTGTGGCTCAAGTAGTAAAGCACTATCCTTGAGCTGAAGAGCTGAGGGACAGCACCCAGGACCAGAGTTCAGGCCCTATGACCGGACCAAAAAAAAAAAAAAAAAAAGAGAGAGAGGTAGAGTGCTAGACTTGAGCAAAACAATCTGAAGCATTTCCTAAGCCCTGAGTTCAAGCCCCAGGACTGGCACCAAAAAAAAAAAAAAAGGAGCTGTCCAACATGACCTGCAGTGAATTGGGCATCCCCAGCACCAAGGTCTTGTTAGGGGTCCGTCTGTCCTCTGTACCGCAGTAGTGCTCAGCTCTCCTCTTGCTACAGCATTCACCTGGGAGGTGAGGGCCAATAACCATGCCTTCCACGCCACATCCACCGAGAAGCGCTTCCTGTGCTGGAGGAAGAAGAAGTACAATGTAAGTAGCCTGGCCATCTCCCTAGCAAAGGGGCTTCTGGGCCTCATCTCCACTTCTGCTTTCCCTATCTGGCCCACCACCACCACAGTGCTGCCAGGACCCATTGTAGGAGCCTTTTTTTTTTAAATGCTCCCTGAGTTCTGGCTGTTCTAGACATCCCCTTAACACTTTCATTGTAACCACAATGTCACTATTTTGGTCTCATTTTTCCTACCAAATGCACTTTAAGTTAGAAGACAGCAACACTGGCTCACACCTGTAATCCTAGCTACTCAGCAAGCTGACACCTGAGGATCAAGATTCAAAGCCAGTCCAGGCAGATAAATTTGTGAAACTCTCATCTTCAGTTAACCAGTGAAAAGCCAGAGTGATGGCATGGCTCAAATGGTAGATTGGTAGCCTTGAGCAAAAAAGGCTAAAAAAGAGTGATACAATGACTTAATATAGAGCCTTAATATTGCACAATGACTTAATATAGAGCCTTAATATTGCAGCTTGTCAATCTTCTATCATCTCCTGTGTGGTTCTTGCTCTGGGAAATACTGGTGGCAATGCTCAATGACTTTCCACTCAGTACAAGTTCAGTTAATGCCAGCTGAAGGCTTTGCATGCAGCAGGCCCCTGCTCAGTGCTGGTGGAAAAGCCTTGCATTCAGCAGGTGCTCAGTAAACACTGGCTCAGTGGCTGTTTCATTAATGCCAGCTGTGGCCTCTCTGGTGGGACTGGGACCAGGAGGACTGGCACCAGGGCATCCTGAACCTGAACAGCACCCCACCGGGTTGGCTGGTGGCTCTCCTTCCAGACCAATAAGATCTGCACAGCCAAGTACAACGTCTTCACCTTCCTGCCGCTGAACCTGTATGAGCAGTTCCATCGAGCATCCAACATCTACTTCCTCATTATCATCATCCTGCAGGTAGGGCAGGAGCAGGGACACCTTTGGAAAGTCTTCTAGAGCCACCTTTGTCTATATAATGAACTGTTAATACTGGGCTCCTAAGCCACATGACTGAGTGCCTGCCACCTTGGTCCCTGGTGCACAGGAGATGCTCTGGATATAAGGACAGCCATGGGGCTTGGGCTAAGGGGAGGCAGCCCCTCCCCACAGGGACAGTCTTGGCCACACAATCTCCTCGGCCCATGCCCATGTGACCGTCATCAGACTGGGGAGACCAGAGATCCTCAGGACCTGCCAGGCCATTTCTAGACATCTGGGTGGTAGAGGTCAGTGTGGTTTGGGTGTAAGAGCCCTCCTCCTTCTCCCAGTGGGAACCTTGTGCCAGGGCCCCTTGCCATTTCTGTCCTGGGGAAAGTGATCCATTCTGCTCTCAACCCTGAGCTGTTAAGCATGAATGGAGCGCCTCCTGTATGCAGGCCCTAGGCGGGGCATAGGGTCCAACAGACCAGCAGGAGACTAGGGAACCAGCGGGGTCTGGAAAGAGCCTGTGTGGTCTTAGGTGGCTCTTAGAGGGAGTGATGGAAACTCAGACCTGAAGAATGGCCGGGAAGAGTGCAGAGGGAGAGGGAGAGGGTAAGGAAGCCGTGTAGACGAGGAGAGTACTGGGTGACTAGTGGATCTCATTGTACAGAGCATTCCTGAGATCTCCACTCTGCCCTGGTTCACCCTCTTTGCCCCACTGGTCTGTCTCCTCTTCATCCGGGCCATTCGAGATCTAGTGGATGACATCGTAAGTAGGCTCAGGGGACATGAGATCAAGGGTGTGTCCCAGAGCTCTGGTCCCAGCCTGGCAGGAGAGGCTGGCTCTGCTAGGCCATGAGTTGGCAGTGGGCCACATATCAGCCCTGGCAGCTGTGGTGGGCTGTGCCATCTTTGTCCTGCAGCCATGGTGGGCAGGGGCCCTCTGCCCATCACCTATCCGCACCAGTGGCCATATTTCTCTCTGCTGTCCTTATCCTGCAGCCAGAATGGGCAGGGAGCCTCTGGCCTTGTTGGCCATGTGGTTTTTAGTGGCCACTGGGCATGGCTGACTCTCTTGAGGGGAGAGGCGGGGCCTTCCTTCTTCCTACCCCTAGGAGTCAGCTTGGAGCCTTCATCCAGGTTCCCTGGACTTGGTAAGTGGCATCCACAGTCCAGGGAGGCCCAGGGTCAACTGGGGTGGCTGGTCTGAAGCTGGTCAGTTACCTGGCCAGGATGACAGCAGAGGGAGAGAGGACAGGGCTACCTCTCTAATTCCACTCTATTGGACCAGGGACGGCACAGAAGCGACCGTGCCATCAACAACAGGCCTTGCCAGATCTTGAGAAGGAAGAGGTACGACTAGAGGCAGCCTTGGGGGGGGGGGACAGGGGGAACATGCTGGAGAATGAGTGCTGGGCAGAGGTGCCAGCAGGATGGCCAGCACCTGCCCATGTTCCTAACTCTGACCCAGGACTGCATTTATTAGGCACATGATGTCTATCAAGACACTGGGTTGAGCACAAAGAGGCCAAGGACCTGATTCCACCTCTGTGTGTGTGTGTGTGTGTGTGTGTGTGTGTGTGTGTGTGTGTGTGTTGTTGTGGCCATCCTGGTGCTTGAACTCAGGGCCTAGATCCTCTCCCTTAGCCTTTTTTGCTCAAGGTTGGCTCTCTACTACTTGAGCCACACCTCCACTTGTGGCTTTTTTATGGCTAATTGGCGATAAGAGGCTCATGACTTTCCTGTCAGGGCTGGCTTCTAACCATGATCCTCAGTCTCAGCCTCCTGAGTAGCTAGAGTTACAGGTGTAAGTTCATCCAAAGGAGACAATGGAGAAAGGCCGGCTGGAACTTGGACAGGAGGACTTCAAAAGTCACTTGGCAGAGAGATGTGGACCCTGCAGAGGGAAAAGGAAGTTAGAAAAGACTAACTGGGGAAGCAGCTACTGAGCTAGCAGGGCCTCGCGGTAACCCCCTGCTTGTTCTCCATGGGGTTGGGTATCCTGGGGGGTGGGGGGAGGTCTTCACACTCCTGCCCTCGCAGGTTCAAGTGGAAGAAGTGGGAGGACATCTGCGTGGGGGATGTGGTGTGCCTCAAGAAGGACAGCATCGTCCCAGTAAGTCCGTACTGAGCCGTGCGGATCCCGGGAGAGACTCCCCTCCCTGTCTTCCATTCCCACTACAATAGTGTCTCCTCCCTGCTTGATTCAGGCCGACCTGCTCTTGCTGGTAAGCACGGAGCCCAGCAGCTTGTGTTACGTGGAAACAGCTGACATCGATGGGTAAGCTGAGGCACCTGTCTTGTCTAGAATATGAAGCGTGAGGCTCCAGTCTCCTGTCATGAGCATTTTGTGGGGAAGAGCCCACAGAGTAGGGGAACACGATCAAACAGAGAAGCTAGGCGCCAGTGGCTCACTCCTGTAAATCCTAGCTACTCAGGAGGCTGAGAGCTGAGGATCAAGATTCAAAGCCAACTGGGGCAGGAAAGTCAGTGAGACTCTTATCTCCAATAAACTTCCAAAAAACTGGAAGTGCAGGTATGGCTCAAGGGGTAGAGTTCAAACCTTGAGCAAAAAATCTAAAGGACAATGCCCAGGCCCTGAGTTCAAACCCCAGTCCCAACACATGTGTGTGCACGTGCGCGGGCACACACACACACACACTAACCAGGGCTTCATCTATGACCACTTTTTTTTTTTATCACTTTCTGCCCCTTTTCTGCCTCCTTTTGTCACCAGGGAGACGAATTTGAAGTTCAAACAGGCTCTGACAGTCACCCACCAGGAACTGACCAGCTCCAAAAATATGGAGTCCTTCCAGGGTGAGTGGGAGGGGGAAAGAAAGTCCTGGGCACACATCTGGCTCCATTTGCCCCTCGTGGCTTCCATGATGCTTCAGAGGTGTGAATTCCCACCCCACACATCTGTAGTTTCTTATTTTCCACCCTGAAACATTTCATGAGTGTGATGTGGATGCAGTTAGCATATGCTGTAGCTTATTGCTGTAGCTAGTTGCGCTCTCTCTCTCTCTCTCTCTCTCTCTCTCTCTCTCTCTCTCTCTCCCTCTCTCTCCTTGAATTCAGGGCCTGGGCACTATTGCTTAGCACTCTTAGCATTTTCCTCTCAAAGCTAGCTATCCAAGACCCTCACCAAGACTAAACCCTCACCAAATGCAGCCTTAGTGTTGCTTGTACCCAGAACCCAATTGCTCAAACAGGAGAGAGGCTGCAAACACCTGGTGGCAGTGTGTCAGGATGTTTGATGGCCATGGCATCCAATAGGTGCAGTTGCTGCGTGAGACTCTCTTGAAGGGCCCTCCCTTCTTACCTTCGTTCCTCACATTTTCACAAAGCTTCCACTGTATGCCATGTGCTGAGGCTCACAGGTATTAATGATGCTGTCACACAGACATAACCAGCCACATTCGAGGATGGGAACACAAGGGAGGGGGTAACGGGGCAGGACAGATCTGTTTGGAAAATCAGGATGTGTACAAAGATCCTGAGGTCACAAAAACAATTTGGAGTATTGCAGGGGAGGCCAAGTAGTGGGGTGGAGATGCCACTGGGGCAAATTTAAGGTACTATGGGACCAGAGCAGGATCAGGCCTGGAAGGTGGCACCCTCGCTGCTACCTCCACCTGCCATGGAAGCAAACCATGGGAGCCGGGTCTATCAGCAGCCGTGCCATGGCTGCTGACTCCCAGGTGACCGCAGGCACTGTGCTGTGTGAGGAGCCCAACAGCCGGATGCATCACTTTGTGGGAAGCCTGGAATGGAACAAGAAGACATATTCGCTGGACATCGGCAACATGCTCCTGCGGGGCTATAAGATCCGCAATGTGGAAGCCTGCTATGGCCTGGTCATTTATGCCGGTACAGCTGCGCCAGCCCCTGAGCCCATTCCTGCTGGGTGGGGGTGGGCAAGGGGAGAACACAGAAGTCATCCAAAGCTAAGCATGGCCATCATGAACCTCTTGAGAGACATGGGCTCCTGTGGCTTGGGGTCTTTGGGCTCCAGGTTCTAAGGAAATGGCCATGCTGAGTCAATACCTTTGTGATGATTGTGAAGCTTTAGCTTGTCATCTTTCCACTTTCTAGGGGCCCAGGTCAGAAAATAGAAAGTTCAGTGGATGGGTGGATGCGCAAATGGATAGATGACTGGATGTTTTGATGGGTTGGTGAATGGTTGAATAGGTAGATGGAAGGGTGGATGGATGGATTTGTGACTACTAGGTGAGTAGGTGAGTGAATAGGTGGGTGGGAGGGTAGGTGGATAGAGGAATGGGTGAATGGGTAGTGGGTGGAAAGATGGATGGATGGATGGGATGGTTAGTTAGATGGCTAGGTTATGGAATGGTGGGTGAATGGATGGTTCAGTGGATGGTGGATGGATGTATATAGGTGGATGGGTGGGTAGATGAGTGGGTAGATATGTGGAATGGATGGGTGGATATGGTGTGATGGATGGATAAGTGAGCTGATGAGTAGGGGTATGTAGGAGATAGGTGGGTAAATGTGAAGACTAGGTGGGTGGGTTGGTGGGTGGAGTGACACATAGATGCCAATCTACAGGTGTTGACACAAAGATCATGAAGAACTGTGGTAAAATCCATTTGAAAAGGACCAAGGTCGACCTCTTCATGAACAAGCTGGTGGCCATGGTGAGCAGCCAACCAGAGGTCTTGCAGCTATTGGAGAGCCACTTAGCAGGGGCAGGGGAGGTCTCCACTACTGCAAGAAACCCAAACTGCCCTCCTCCTCAGTAAGCTAATCATTGGTGCTGGTCTTGAGGCCAGAATCTTTGTTTAATTTTTTTTTAATTTTTATAAGCTGGAGCACTGTGGCTCAAGCCTATAATCCTACTTGGGAGACTGAAATGGGAAGTTGGATGGATAGACAGACAGATGAGAGAATGGATGGATAGATGGATAAATAAATGAATGACTAGATGGATGAATGGAAGGGTGGGTAGATGGATGCATGCCTGCATGGATAAATAGATGGATGGGTGGATGGATGGGTGGGGTGGGAGGGTGAGTGAATGGGTGGGTGGGTAGGTGCGTGGGTGCGTGGGTGGGTGGGTGCGTGGATGGGTAGATGGATGGATGGGTGGATGGGTGGGTGGGTGGGTGGGTGGATGGATGGATGGATGGCTGGATGGGTGGGTGGGTGGATGGATAGATGGATGGATGGATGGATAGATGGATGGATGGGTGGGTAGGTGGGTGGGTGGGTAGGTGGGTGGGTGGGTGGGTGGATGGATGGGTGGGTGGGTGGGTGGGTGGGTGGATGGATAGATGGGTGGGTGGGTGGGTGGGTGGATGGATGGATGGATGGATGGGTGTGTGGGTGAGTGGGTGGGTGTGTGGGTGAGTGGGTGGGTGTGTGGATGGATGGATGGATGGATGGATGGATGGATGGATGGATGGATGGATGGATGGATGGATGGGTGGGTGGGTGGGTGGGTGGGTGGATGGATGGATGGATGGATGGATGGATGGATGGATGGATGGATGGGTGGGTGTGTGGGTGGGTGGATGGGTGTGTGGATGGATGGATGGGTGGGTAGGTGGGTGGGTGGATGGATGGATGGATGGATGGGTGGGTGGGGGGGTGGATGGATGGGTGGGTGGGTAGATGGGTGGGTGGATGGATGGATGGATGGATGGATGGGTGGGTGGATGGGTGGATGGATGGGTGGATGGATGGGTGGATGGATGGATGGATGGGTGGGTGGGTGGGTGGATGGGTGGGTGGGCTGATAGTATGAGGCCAGCCCAGGCAACAAGTGAGTGAGACACCATCTCAACCAATAGCTGGGGCACTTTGTGCTCACCTGTCACTCTATCTATTGTAGGAGCATAAAATAGGAACATCACAGTTCATAGAAACCAGCACAAAAAGTGAGGAACCCACTCCCCATCTCAAAAATAAGCAAAACAAAAAGAACTAGAGGCATGGAGTAAGCGACAGAGCACCTGCCTTGAAAGAAAAAAGCCCATTTATCCATCCATTCATTCACCCATTGTCCTAACCACACACCCACCCATCCATCCATCCATCCATTCATACATCCATCAATCCACCCACCCTCCCATCCATCCATCTAGTCATTCATTCATTTAAAACTCCAGAGCCTCCAAAAAGAAATAATTTGAGGGGCTGGGAAGGTGGCTCAGTGGTAGAGCGCTTGCCTTGCATGCATGAGGCCCTGGGTTCGATTCCTCAACATCACATAAGCAGAAAACACTGGAAGTGGCACTGTGGCTCAAGGGGTAGAGCACTAGCCTTGACCTGAATTGCTCAGGGACAGTGCCCAGGCCCAGAGTTCAGGCCCCATGAATGACAAAAAAAAAAAAAAAAAAAAATGATTCTGATGCTTTCTGAACCAGTAAAGTGCTCACCTGTTCCACCACACTGAAACTGAAACATTTGTAAGTCTGCACAATCATCTTCATGATTTATTTTTTCGTAAGTACTAGTGTTTGAATTCACAGACTTGCACTTGTTAGACTGGCCCAATACCACAGTCATGCCTGCAACCCTTTTCTACTTGTCATTTTTAGTGTAGGGTCTTGTTTCTTGCCCAGGCTCTGTAATCTCTCTACTTTTAGGCTTCCAGAAGTTATTGGAGATCACAGGCACAAGCCATCACATCCAGATTCCTCCCTGGGCACAGAGTCTCATGGACTTTTTCAGCCCAGGCTGGCCTAGAACCATGACCTCTGATCTCACCCTTCCACCTGGCTTGGGATGATGGGCATATACCACCGCATCCAACTCAGTTGAGGAGGTGTCTTAAGAGCTTTTCTTCCTGGGTTGGCCTTGAACTTCAACCCTCCTGTGCTCAGCCTCCCAAGTAGCTAACATTACAGGAATGAATCACTAGTTCCTGCCTCATCTTCCTGACTTTTTTATGCCCCCTAATTAAAAAAAAAAAAAACAGCCATGGAAACCTGGCAAAGACTAAGAGTATCTCTCACCCAACTCCCTTCCTGCCTCAGCCTTGTTCTCCTACTCAGTCATGATGCCATAGCTAGGGACTGTTCCCCACCCCCAACCTCTGGCTGTGACCATTTACATGAGTGAATCCCAGTGACAAATCCTTGGGGGGCTCAGCACAAACACACACACACCTGGCTGTCCATACCTCCCTCTCTCCTGTCCACTTATAGATCTTCCTGTCCCTGGTGATTATCTCCTTGCTTTTGACCCTGGGCTTCAGTTTCAACATCAAAGATTTCAAATGGAAGCACTACTATGTGTCTGCCAACCACCTGAAGTCTGAGATAGCGGAGTGCTTCTTAATCTTCTGGAGTTTCCTCATCCTGCTCAGTACCATGGTCCCCATGGCTTTATTTATCATGTGAGTCCTGCACCCTACTAGGGTGGCACCCATGTCTCAAAACCTCCACCCCACTCCACACACCCACTCTAGTCAACGGACAGGGCTGGAGCAGGCTAAAGTATGGAGAGCCGTATTTGCAGGGCCGAGTTCGTCTACCTGGGGAACAGCCTTTTCATCGACTGGGACATGCAGATGTACTACGAGCCGAGGGACGCAACCGCCAAGGCACGCAACACCAGCCTCGCGGACCAACTGGGCCAGGTGCAGTACATCTTCTCAGACAAGACCGGCACGCTCACGCAGAACATCATGACCTTCAAAAAGTGTTGCATCAACGGCCAGGTCTACGGTGGGGATGCCCGCCTACCCCCTCTGCCTCCGTTCCTTCCCTTGGGGCCTGGTTTGTCTGAGCTTGGGGGGGAAGGGCGGGCTGGAAGACCCTGAGTGACAGCCCCTAGGGAGCCAAGTCCTGAAGCATCCTTCATCTAGGCCCAGATGATGAGGAGACACCCAGACAGGTGAGACACCCACCTCTTCTCACCCTCCTCCAACCCAGGCTTTGCCCTGATGGAAGGCAGGAGAAGGTGGGGACCAACCTATAGTCCACCTATCCTGTCCCCCTCCACAGCCCCCTCTCCAGGAGAATCCCTATCTGTGGAATGAATTTGCGGACGGCAAGTTCCTTTTCTATGACAAGAAGCTCTTACACGTGGTCCGGCACAAGAAGGACAGGGTGGTGCAGGAGTTCTGGCGCCTGCTGGCCATCTGCCACACTGTAATGGTCCAGGAAGAAAACGGTGTGTGTGTGCGTGTGTGTGTGTGTGTGTGTGTGTGTGTGTGTGGCCCACCCACTCCCTTCACCTCAACCCTGGGCATTCCCAAGACACCCCTGGGTCCCAGGCAGGCCTAGCTCAGCCTCTTGGGCTCCCGTCACAGCCTGGAGGTGTCCCAAGCCCCCTCATCCAGGCTGGCCAGGCCATCCAAGCCTGGACCAAGACAAAATGGCCCAATCATGGGATTGGGGGAGATGCTGTATGGCCATAGGGGTGATGAGGTTCACCTGGAGTTTGAACCCCAGGAATCTGATGTCACATGGGGAAAGAATACAGACCGGAGCCCAAGTGGCTTCATGCACTAAGAAGCTTGAGAGGCCCCAGGAATCATGCCTCCCCCAAGTTGCTTGTGAACCCCTCAGGCCCTGTCTCTCCCTTCTGATGAGCAGGTGGAGAACAGGACCTTCTGTGTAACCTCAAACCCAGAAGGGTCTGTGGGCAGCCAGCTGTGAGGAAGGAGGATAGAGTGTTTTACTGTCTCCCTCCCCTCCACCACGCACACCCCCAGATCAGCCATTGTACCAGGCAGCCTCTCCCGATGAGGAGGCGCTGGTCACCGCGGCCCGGAACTTCGGCTATGTGTTCAGATCCCGCACCCAGGACTCCATCACGGTGATGGAGATGGGGGAGGAGCGCATCTACCAGGTCCTTGCCATGATGGACTTCAATAGCGTTCGCAAGCGGATGTCTGTGCTGGGTGGGTACCACCCCCAACCCCACCCCTGGCTGGGGATGCAGGGGGTGCAAGAGAGGGGGGGAGACCTGGAGAAGGAGTGTATGGAGGTAGCCCGGTCTCTCCATTTCCCAACAGTCCGAAACCCAGAAGGTTCCATCTGCCTTTACACCAAGGGCGCTGACACTGTCATCTTGGAGCGCTTGCACAAGAAGGGTGAAATGGAGATGACCACAGAGGAAGTCTTGGCTGTGAGTTCTGGGCACTCATATGTGTGTGTAGGGACAGAAGAAAGAGGATGCAGGAAGGGAGTATTGAGAGGAACGGCTCCACACACCTGAAGCGGCCAGGTTGTATAGGTTGTACACTGCCCAAAGCCCTGCCTTCCCTCTCACCTCTCATGCCTACACAGAGATGAAGTAGTCTGTCCTTTGACCCTTCAGGATCCCAGTTTCTGCCCTGCCATTCTCCCACCCCTGGTGTTCATTGGTACTTTAGAGCCTTGGCATACATGGCCCTGCAAGTACTTTCATCATTCATAACAGTTTGGTCTTTGAAGCCTACTCAAAGGACACCATCTGCAGGGACCACTCTCTAAACCTCTTCCCTCCAGCCCAGCCCTGAGCCTGCAGTGCTGGAGATATCCATGCCCCCACATACACACACACACACACACACACACACACACACACACACACACACACCAGTCACTCCCAAGGGCTTTCCTGAGGGTCCTTGGGGAGTCCTTCTCTGGTGGAGCCAAGTATCTGGTCACCAAGATCCAGGCTTTAGGAGTTCAGCAAAATGGATGGACCACTCCCTAGTTGGGTAAACTGAGGCCACTGTGAAGTTCTTGATACCCATGGAGCCCCGTTGTGCCTTGCAAGTCCAACCTCCTGCCCGTCATAGTCTCCTTCAACTTCAGGGGTCCCCATTACAGAGACCGCACCCCTTATTGGCCCTAGGTCATCCTCAAGGTGAGTGTACTCTGGGTCTGCCTTTAGTGACCTAGGGCAGAAGTTTGGGACCAGCTGCCCAGAAGAGGAGAGGGCAAGTTAGAGGCAGCCTTGAGAAAGGAGATGATCGCTCTAGGCAGCTTGGGCCATCCACAAGAGGGAGACAGAATGGAGAACAGAGTAGTGACTGCTCTGGCCACCGCAGGCCTTCGCAGAGCAGACCCTACGGACCCTGTGCCTAGCGTACAAGGAGATTGATGAAGACGACTACGAGGAATGGGAAAGCCAGCACCATGAGGCCACCCTCCTGCTACAGAACCGGGCCCAGGCCCTGCACCAGGTGTACGACAAAATGGAGCAGAACCTCCAGGTGGGGCAGTCACCTGGGGACCTGCGGGGAGGCCCTGCAGTCTGGTTCCAGGGAGTCCCTGCAACCCCCTCCTTCCCCCAGCTGCTGGGAGTCACAGCCATTGAGGACAAACTCCAGGACCATGTTTCGGAAGCCATCAGCAGTTTGAAGAGAGCGAACATCAAAGTGTGGGTGCTCACAGGGGACAAGCGAGGTGGGTCTCCGGCCCCTGGCCACACTGTCGCCAGTGTTCCACCCTGTCTGCCTGTCTGTCCCATGAGTGTGGGTCAAACATTGCCCTGGGAAAGACCATTGGAAACCCTCATCCACAATCCACGCACTCTGCAGAGAGAGAATTTAGTCCTCAAAGTATCTCTTCAAAGTAGGACCCTTACCATCCCCACCCCACCCCCGAGTGGGCATCTGCTGGGAGCCCTTCCAGCTCCTTCTACAGGAGCTCTACTGGCTGCCACTAAACAAGCTCGCCTCTGGCTTTCTAAAATCCCTCTTGTGGTAGGGGAAAAGATGATATGTGCCTTCACTGGGAGCTAGACTAGGATATGTATACACTTCAAGTATATACATACAAAAACCCAAATGTGTGGATACATATATATACACATATATACACACACATATATACACATTCACACATACATATACACATAGGTATATAACAGTCATTGTGTATTATGTATTATATTGACATTTTGTTCCATTATATAAATATTGAGCCTGAATTATATTGTGTGTCCTTCCGATTTTGAAGAAAATTAAGACATTTTCAGGGCTCCTAAAAAGCACAATGGGCCATCTGGCATGATATGTGTAAAGATCCGGGGTTCAAACTGACCTCCCCTAAGCTATCCCACACTTAGCAGGCCAACAAGCAGCCAGCCATTCCTGATTTGCTTAGAGCTGCAGCCAAAGTCTCACTGCCTGTTTTCATTGGCTGAACTGAATGACGTATCCTGCTCTGAACCAATCATCAATGGCTAGGGGGCCTGTGCTACTGCTTGCAATTGGCCAGGAATGCTGGGGGGGGGGGGAGGGACATCAAGTGGGATGGCTGTGGCAACCAGACAGGGCTGGGGAGGCTCTGAGTAGGGCTCTTTTACAGAGACTGCGTTAAACATTGGGTTTGCCTGCCAGCTGCTGGAGGAGAACATGCTCATTCTGGAAGACAAGGAGATAAAGTAAGCAGGCAGTGGGCAAAGAGTCAGGGTGCCCATGGCTGGTGGGACTGTCCTTGGGTCTGCCTGGCTGGACTTTCAGAAGGCCTGACTGCCTCTCCAATAGAGGAGAAAACTAGGCTTTGCTGGAGAGGGGAGGGTTGGAAAACTCAAGCCTCCCACTGCCACTCAGACGCATTTTGGAGATCTACTGGGAGAATGTCAGCAAGCTGCAGACCTCCAAAGGCAACCTGAAGATTCTGCCGCAGATCAACATGGCCATGGTTATTTCTGGGGACTTTCTGGTCAGTATCCAGTCCTTGGTGTGGAGAGGTCCTGGGAGGGGCAGCAGCAGATCATCAGGGGGTCTGGGAAGGTGGTCTACTACAGCTTCAAGTACAGATACCACCAGATTAGACCCAAAAAGGCCAGGTAACAGGAGAGATGTTGTCAAATCCAGGCAGAAGAGAGAGGTCCCAAGGAAGAGCCCCCACTGAATGAAGTCAGTGAAGGAGGTGTAATCGAAATGACGTAGCCCTCCTCCCTGCTGTCCAGGACCAGCTGATGTTCTCTTTGCACCAGAAGCCTCAGGCCCTGACTGATGTGGAGGAAGTGAACGAAGTTTGGCAGGAACCACGCCAGATGAGGAAGAACTTCCCACGGGCCAGGCGGATATCTCACTTATTTCAGAATCTAGGGACCTCGCAGGACCCACTGTCTACCAAAGTCTTGAATACCAATGAGAACTTCGAGATGTGGCGGGAGCGGGCCTTCGTGGAGCTGGCCTCTAGGTGCCAAGCAGTCATCTGCTGTCGGATGACACCCAAGCAGAAGGCCCTGGTGGTGGGGCTGGTCAAGAAATACCAACAAGTGGTGACTCTGGCCATTGGGGATGGAGCCAATGATGTCAACATGATCAAGAGTGCGTGACAACAGGCAGCCAGGTGGAGGGAGGAATGAGCCAGGGACCACTTCCAGGGCCAATTTGATGTATTTGTCCCGCAGCTGCAGACATCGGCGTGGGGCTGATGGGTCAGGAGGGGATGCAGGCGGTGCAGAACAGTGACTACATGCTGGCCCAGTTCTGTTTCCTGCAGCGATTGCTGCTGGTTCATGGTCGCTGGTCCTACATGCGGGTCTCCAAGTTCTTGAGCTTCTTCTTCTACAAGACAGTGGCCTGCATGATGGCCCAGATCTGGTTCTCCTTCTACAACGGCTTCACAGCTCAGGTACTTGGTGAGGGGGAACATCTAGATTCCTTCCCACAGCGGCCAAGAGGAGCAGTTGTGAATACACTTACAACATGGTGGATCAAGCCCGGAGTGGTAGTGCATGCCAATAATCCCAGCACTGTGAAGTTGGAGGCAGGAGGATCTGAGCTCCAAAATATATATATATGTATTTTTTTTTTTGAGAGAAGTCTGAGTTTCTACCCACTGGGTAGAAAGTCGCACTGCTGTTGCTGCCTATGAGCAGTGGGGTTCACTAAAGCATAGAATCTTAGCCAGGTACCCATGAGTAGTTGCACCTGTAATCCTAGCTACTCAGGAAACTGAGAGATGATATGTATCATCTATGTTTTTGGATAAATCTTTCATCTATCTCTGTCCATGTCAGTCTTCTCTGGTATCTGTGTTTACCAGTGTCATCTCTCACTTCATGTGTCCTCTCTGTGTACGTCCAGCTCACCCTGAGCCTATATTAGAACCTTCCAGTTCACCCCCAGGGCAGCACAGTCTCAGCCAGGCCTTCCCCAACTCCATCCCTAAGTGCTTTCAATAGTGAGATGGTTCTGGAATGGGGAGGAGAGTTGGGGCCACCAGCCATAGGTCTTTTCCAGCCCTTTACCTATCAAGAGTGCTCTCAGTCTAGGTGGATAGGGCTCTAGGGTGATCTGGAACATTCTCACAAGCCATTTCCCACCTACAGCTCCTTATTAAGCCCTCTAGTTACCACAAACACTTGGTGGAGGTGCCATTTTTTAAAGAAATAGACAGGGAGTCTGTGCACCGCCCCCCTTTTGTTTTTCCAATCTTCCAGTCCTTCTAGAAATCCACTTCATGCAACCTCAGGCTTAGTCCCAATGTTGATTGTAAGGTGACTTCCTGGCCGCCTAGGACCCTTCTTAGGTCCCTGGCCAGCTTGGCAGAGACCATGAGTAGAGATTCATTTGCACCCCTCTGCCTCTGAGCCTCTGAAAGTTGTATGTGTGCCCTTCTCTCTTTGTGCACAGCCCCTGTATGAAGGTTGGTTCCTGTCCTTCACCAATATGTTCTACACCACCCTCCCGGTCCTCTATATGGGGCTGTTTGAGCAGGTGAGCCGCGGTGGGGGGGGGGGGGGGTAGCCTGGCCTCCTTCCTGGGCAGGTGTGAAGTCCAGCTACAGTGCAGTCCAGCCCCTCTCTCCCTGTGTCCTGTAAGTTATCTGTTCCCACTAGAGCATCTCATGGAGGGCATTCTGAGGGGCCCTCTTGCCAGCCAGCTTCTCCTATCTGTGGAAGCCACACACCCAGCGACCCAAATCCTCGGCCTACACATCTGTAATGGGGAGAGAACATCAGACTGGGGGGAGGGGGATTCTGTTTTTGTCTTGCCCGCTCCTGGCAATGACAATCTCTACCTATGTAATCCACAGAACGTTCTGCACTGGAGAAGCTAGAGTTTACATTGCTGTCCATGTTTTTAATTTTTTTGATTTTAGTAATACTAGGAGTGCAATATCTGACCTTGTGCATGCGAAAACACATGCTATAGTGCTAAGCACATATATTTTTTTTTCATCACTGGACACATGCTAGATAAGGACTCTTTGCACTGAGCTATATTTCTCGCTGTTTCTTTTTTTTTGCCGGTCGTGGGGCTGAACTCTGGGCCTGGGCGCTGTCCCTCACCTCTTCAGCTCCAGGCTAGCACTCTACTACTTTAGCCACAGCACCACTTCTGGCTTTTTCTGTTTATGTGGTGCTGAGGAATCGAACCCAGGGTCTCATGCATGCAAGGCAAGCACTCTACCACTGAGCCACCTTCCCAGCCCTCTTGCTGTTTCTTTTTAAACTTTACTTTGACTTTACTTTTTAAACTTTACTTTACAATATAGCCTAGGCTGACCTGGAACTAGTTATCCTCTTGACTCAGCCTCCCAAGTGCTGGGATTATAGGCATATATCATGACACCAAACATCCTTAATTTTTTTTTGGTCGGCCATGGGGCTTGAACTCTAGGCCTGGGCACTGTCCCTGAGCTCATCAGCTCAAGGCTAGCACTCTACCACTTGAGCCACAGTGCCACTTCTAGTTTTCTGGTGGTTAATTGGAGATAAGAGTTTCAAGGATGTTCCTGCCTGGGCTGGTTTTGAACCTCAATCCTCAGATCTCAACCTCCTAAGTAGCTAGGATTACAGGCATGAGCCACCAGCATCCAGCCTGGCCCTTAAATTTTTTAATGATGATAAAATATAAACAATCATCCAGGATCCTTCAGGCATGATCTCAAGATCCCAGCTGACCCCAAGACCTTCAGCTATTCAAGTCCTTTCTACAGAATGGTGTCATGTTTGTATGGAACCTGCACGAATCCTCTTGTAGATGTTGATGTCATCCCTAGATGATGATGCAGATGCTGCACGCATCATTTTTATATCGTAGTATATAGAGAATGATGACAAGAAAACATCTGGACACATTCAGGATAGAGACATTTTTGTTCCCAGCTATGTCCCCCCTGTGGTTGATTAACTCTAGGCCCACAGAGCCTGTGGATCCCAAGGCCAGCTGCCTTGACAAATTCTCCATCTAATCCATTCTCAAGGGCACAGTTCAGTGGCATCCTAAGCACAACCACATGGCCAACCAACTGAACCCCAGAATTCTTTGAAACCCACTTCATTGCATCTTACTTGAACTCCAATTGTCACATGCCAGGAGTGGCCAGACCCTTCTGAGGTCCTGCCCCATACCTTGTTCTTAATCCCAAGAGCAAGCCTTCTGTTTTTTATCCATAGGATGTGAGTGCAGAACAGAGCCTGAGTATGCCCCAGCTGTACATGATGGGCCAGAAAGATGCACTCTTCAACTATGGGGTCTTTTTTCAAGCCATTTCCCATGGCCTCGTCACATCCATGATCAACTTCATCATAACGCTCCTGGCCAGCCAAGACAGTCCCAGTGACTACCAATCCTTTGCAGTGCTTGTGGCCTTGTCAGGTTTGCTGTCCATCACCATAGAGGTAAGAAAGTTGCCATGAATGGCTTGATCTCTACTTACCTCTGCTTGAAGGAGGGACCCAACAGGTGCCTTTCTTGAAACTGAGCTTGTCCCAAAGCACACTGAGCCTTCCCTCCCTTGCCTACCAGGCCATCCTGATCATCAAGTACTGGACTATTATCTGTGTGGCATGTATTCTGCTCAGCCTCGGCTCCTATGCAGTCCTCACCAGTCTTACCCAGAGCTTCTGGCTCTACAAGATTGCTCCAAAGACATTCCCATTTCTCTGTGAGCCAATAGTCACCCAGCAAATCCTGAGGGGGAGGGGTTTGTGTTTGGGAGGTTGAGGGGAAGGAAAAGCAGACAAAGTCCCGGCCATGTCTCATTCTGTGCCCAGATGCTGACTACAATGCTCTGACCCAGCTCCATGGCCTGTTGGTGATACTGCTGAATGTGACTTTGAACACATTGTTTGTCCTGGCCTTCCGGGTTATCCAGCTACTCAGACAGCTGCGCCCTAAGGTCAAGGTGAGGTAGGGCTGGGCCTAGGTTCTTCCCTAACTCCCTAGGACTCCATCAGCCACTTAGAGCCTTCATATGCTGTTCTCTGACACCCTAGGAGTGCTCTGATGGGGGGAGGGGCAGACTTCCCAAGGAAGGACTTTGCACAATGGACCAACCTGCATTCACATATAGGTACCATCAGATCCCACCTAGAGTTATTCAGGGGTTGAGAGTGAAAGAAACCACCTGAAATGGTCTAGGCACAAAGGGGACTTGGAAATACATAGAAACAGCACATGCACTAGGTGGACAAAGGGAGACCCAGCATGGTTCACCCATACTCTGGAGTGCTGCTCAGCCATGAGCAGGAATCCCCCCACACCCCCCAAACTCCCTCCTGGCTCTGAGACTTGAACTCAGCCTAAGCACTGTCCCCTGAGCTTTTTTGCTCAAGACTGGCACTCTACCATTTGAGCCACAGTTCCACTTTCAGCTTTTTGGGAGTTAAATGGGAGTTAAGTCTCACCAGCTTTCCTGCCCAGGATGGCTTCAAACCCTGATTCTCAGTTCTCAGCCTCCTGAGTAGCTAGGATTACAGGCGTGATGAGCCATCGGCACCTGGCAGGAATGGTCTCTGACCTTACACCATGGTCAGTGAGACCCGGTCACACACTGTATCATGCCACAACAGTCAAATTCAGGGGCAAGAAGTAGATTTGTGGATGTCAGGAGTAGCTGGCAAAGAGATGAGAACCAAGGTTTAAGGAAGGCAGACTGCTAGTTTTCCAGAATATTCTAGAAATTGATAGCGATGATGACTACATAACCATACTAATTTGTTTAATGTCACTGAAATGTGGTCTTCAGCAGGTTTAAGAAGGTGAATTTTACATCATGCATTTAAAATTTTAGATTTGTGGTCTGAGAAGGCCTTGCCATGTGGCCCAGGCTGGCCTTGAACTCATGATCCTCCTGTCTTAGTCCCTTGAGTGCTGGGATTTTAGGTGTATGCTTCCAGGCCTTGTTATATCATGTATTTTTTTTTATCACAATGAATAAAGGGTTTGTTTACTAGGTCATTTAATCAAAATATAGAAGGACAAGGGGCAACTAGCCATGTGCTCGTCTCACACCTACAATCCTAGCTTCAATCTGAGGATTGAAGTTCAAAGCCAGCCTGGACAGAAAAGTCCATGAGACTCTGATCTTCAATTAACCAGCAAATAAATAAATAAACAAATCCAGATGTAGGCCTGTGACCAGAGTGCCAGCCTTGATTGAAAAAGCTAAGGGACAGCACTCACTGGCACCCAGTTCAAGCCCCAGTGTTGGCACCAAAATAACATAAGAGCTGGCTTGGACAGCTCAGAACAGTGACTGAAATAGTGTACCAGTATTTCACCAGAGGCCTCTGCTACTTCTATTTATTATTCCTCCCTGCCTCGGCTCCTGCCACCTTCCTACCACGCAAGACACAGAGGGTCCCAGGGTTACTTCTGGCTTTGCCAACAGAAGGTGCCCAAAATGCCCAGGGAAGGATTTTAATTGGCCTATCTAGAATGAGGTCCCAGAACAAAGACAAAAAAAAGAATTTGATTGGCTGACCCAAAATCAGGTTCAGGACTCAGGTTGGCTCAACTTGGGTCTTCTGACCCAATCTGACCAATGGGCAGGGGGCCCAAGGCTTTGCTGGGCCCTCCCCGGGAAGAAGCAGGTTAACCTGAGCCCTGAGCCCGGTCAGCAGAGTGCAGGAGGGTGACCCCCCCCCCAACCCCTCACCCTGTCCCCCTCTGCTGTGCAGGAAGAAGAGGTCCCAAAGGAGGAAGTCCTGGGCGTGGAGGCCGTGCCTTATTTACCCCGGGAGTCCCGGGCCCGGCGCTCCAGCTATGCCTTTTCCCACCACGAGGGCTACGCCGATCTCATCACGCACGGCACGATCCTGCGCAGGCCTCACGAGGCCCCCAGCGAGCCGCTGTACGCCTCCCCGATCCCGTCCGAGGGGGAAGAGGAGGAGCCGTCCACCGGCCGCAAGAGGTCGCTCTGGCTCCCCAGGAAGACCTCCTCCTGGCTGCGGAGGAGTCGCCACCACACGGCCAAGGACCTGGCCGAGGACCGGGCTGCCTTCTCCGCCCAGAGCTCCTCCGTGACCGCGAGCACTCCGTCCGTGCTGTACTCGGAAAGCCAGGCATCGAGACCCAGCAGGTCGCCCACCACCATAAGCATGCCCTCCAGGTCCTCCCAGAAGATGTCCTCGCCGCCAGGAAGCCAGCCGTCGCTGGCGGAGGACTGGCGCTTGGTCAGCCCGTCAGAGCCGCCCTTCCAAACGTGGGAGAGCCAGCCAGACTCCTTGGAAGGGAGGTCACAGTCCTGGACACCATTCTGGAAGAACTGGCAAAAGGAAACCCACCCCCTCGGGGAGGACGCCGAGTCCCTTCCCAGGCTGACCCACACAGCCCCACCGAAGACGCTCCCACCAAGTGTGGATGAGGAGCCCCTGGTAGGGGGGACCTCGCCCACGGAGAGGAAATCGTCCTCATCCATGGGTGGGGCGTCTACCTAAGCTGTGGATGATCCATGCCCACCCAACTGAGTAGTGTGGCCACCCACCCCACCCCCAGCCCCTCCCACCCTCCAGAGCAGCAGCCATTGCCCGGTAAAAGCCAATCGGGAAGCAGGAGCCCCCCCCCTGCAAAGATGAGGCTCCGCAGCCTCAGTTTGCACTAATAAACCAGACTCCACCTCACCACAGGGTTTCTTTGGGCTCACTCTTTCCTGCGTGCACACACGCGCTAGTACTGGGGCTTGAACTCAAGGCCTAGGGCTATCCCTTAAATCTTTCCATTCAAGGCTGGTGCTCTGCCACTTGAGTCACAACTCTACTTCTGGCTGATTAACTGGACATAACAGTATCTTTTCTGCCCAGGCTGACTTTGAACTGCAATCCTCACAGCTCAACCTCCTGAGTTACTAGGATTACACGTGTGAGCCACCAGTGCCTGGGTGTTTTCCTATACTTCTTTTAGTGGAAGCCAAGCAAAATGTTTTGTTTTGTTTTGTTTCCCCATCATTTGTTGGCTTGTGCTGGTCCTGGGGCTTGAACTCAGGGTCTGGGCATTGTCTCTGAGGCTCTCTGTGCTCAAGGCTAGCACTCTACCACTAGAGCCACTTCCAGCTCTTTCTGGATAGTTTATTGGAGATAAGAATCTCATAGACTTTCCTGCCCTTCTCTAGCTTTAAATGGCAATCTTCAGATCTCAGTTTTTCTGGTTTTTAAAGGTAGTCTGGTGACACTTGCAAAGAAAGCTCTTTTTCTTCATTGTTGGTGAGACAGGTGTGGGCTGAATGCCCAGGCTTTGCCTAAGATCCTTGGCCACCCTCCTCTCGCCCCTGGGTCCTTCCCTGGGAGGTGCATATGTTCCAATGCTGGCATCATCTAGCACCTTCCGCCACCGGGTTTCCTCTCCTCAAATGAGCAATAGTCAGGATCATCTCAGAAGCAGGTTCTGACAAGGTGTGCTCTGAGGGCCAAGCTTCTGATTTTCAAAGAACAGACAAGAGCAAGGAGGGAGAAAGTCCCTCTTGGCTCTCTCCCCTGCCTCCCTCCCTGAGGGCAGAGTGGAGAAGCCCCCTTGCTTCCCCTGCTAGAATCGTCTCCTGTCAGCCAACACACATGCCAGGTAAATGACTAGAAAATAGTTTTCAAAAATATATAGACCTAGCACTGCAGTGGTGAACAATGGTGATGGTTTTCTTTTGAACTTTCATGCCAGTTGGCTGACAGAAGGCAAGACAGGTCTCATATATTGGGGACAAGGGACTTTCAATGTCCCAAAGAGAAAAAAAAAAACAGCCCTACTTTCCAGTTCTCATTAGAAAAGGGACTCAAGTGGCTCATGCCTGTAATCCTAGCTACTCAGGAGTCTGAGATCTGAGGATCATGGTTCAAAGCCAGCCCGGGCAGGAAAGTCTGTGAGACTCTTATCTCCAATAAATCACTAGAAAACGGAAGTGGCGCTGTAGCTCAAATGGTAGAGTACTAGCCTTGAGCTGAAGAGTGCAGGGATAGCGCCCAAGCCCAGAGTTCAAGCCCCACGACTGACAAAAAAAAAAAGAAAGAAAAGAAAAGGGACTCTTGCCAGGCACTAGTGGCTCATGCCTATAATCCTAGCTACTCGGGAAGCTGAGATCTGAGGATCGTGGTTCAAAGCGAACCTGGGCTGTGAGATTCTTATCTTCAAGTAAGCAACAGAAAAGCCAGAAGTGGAGCTGTTACTCAAGTGGTAGAGTGCCAGACTTGAGTAAAAAAGCTCAGACAGTGCCCAGTCCCTTAATTCAAGCCCCAGGACTGGCACAGAAAGAAAAAAGCAGCCAGGTGCCAGTGGCACATGCCTGCAATCCTAGCCATTCAGGCAGCTGAGATCTGAGGACTGTGGTTCAAAGTTAACCCAGGCAGGAAAGTCCATGCGACTCATATTCAATTAACCACCAGAAAGCTGGAAGTGGTGCTGTGGCTCAAGTGGTAGAATACTAGTCCTTGAGCTCAAGTGCACAGGTCCAGAGTTCAAGCCCCATGACTGACCAAAAAAAAAAAAAAAAAGCAAAAGAATAGAGTGCCATTAACAGGGCATATATTTATTAAATGAGACAATTAAATGAGTAATAAATGATTTTAAATTTTTTTAAAGAGGCCTGGGTGCCAGTGGCTCACACCCATAATCCTAGCTCCTCAGGAGGCTGAGATCTGAAGATGAACAAATGTTCATCAGCACTTGGATATTTGAAGCTGGTCACCAGTGACTCACACCTGTAACACCTGTAATCCTAGCCACTCAGGAGGCTGGGATCTGAGGATCGTGGTTCAAAGCCACCTAGGGCAAGAAAGTGAGACTCTTCCCTCCAATTAACCACCAGAAAACCAGAAGTGGTACTGTGGCTCAGTGGTACATTGCCAGTCTTAAGCGAAAAAGCTCAGGGACCATGCCCAGACCCTAAGTTCAAGCCTCACAAGGAGAGAGAGAGAGAGAGAGAGAGAGAGAGAGAGAGAGAGAGAGAGAGAGAGAGAGAGAGAAAGAGAGAGAGAGAGATCTAAGTTATTCTCTTTCTAACTTCACTTCTGCAGCAGAAAGTGCTATGAACTCACTCCTGGCAGATGTCTAGGTGTCACCTCTCCTGCCAAACCCACCACTCTGGGGTGGAGTGGGGGTCGCCTAAATCAGTGAGAGTCTGGCTTCTGGGACAGGGGCGGTTGGCACAGAGCGCAGCATCCTGCATGCAGGGAGCATAGTTCTGAAACTGGAAGAGCTGCCAAAGCGCTCCCCCTTCCCCTTCCACCCCCCCCCCCCCCCAGCACCGGAAGAACATCAGGGTGCAGTTACACGTCCTTCCCGATAGGCGACGCTGGTTGCACAAAATGGACGCCAAGATCGCACTTTCCTCGGTGACTCCCCCAAGAGGGGACACTCCCCGTGCTCCTCAACGCACTTCTTCCCGACAGCCATCCCGAAGGGACCGTGCTGGTTTGCTCGGCTGCCACGTCTATTTTGGAAACAATTGCATGAAAGAAAAAGGAACGAGGGAGAAAAGAAAGAGGAAAAGGCCGCGGAGACAGGCAAAAGGGAAGGGAGACGTTTCCACCGCGCCCCCAGCCCAACACACGGCCAGGAGCCGGGGTCCTCGCCTTGCACGGAGGGCAACAAAGAAAAGGAACGACCTAAGTCTGCCCTGGAACTCGAGAGAAAGCCGAGATTAAGTAAGGGAGGTGGACGCTCGGCCGACGAGGAAACCAAGGTCGAAAGGCAGGCGTGCGCTCGCTCGCTGGGGCGCACAGCGCTAACGCAGGACTACCCGGATTCCTGCGACCTCCGGGCCCAGAGCATCGCCCAGGAGCGGAGAGGAGAGGGAGGCCCGGCCTAGCCGGAGACCTGCTCTAGCTTTCTAGGAAGGGTCTCCGTCCCCGGAGCCCCCTCTCCTTGGGCCAGCTCTGAGAATTCTGGTCACACTTGTCCTTCAATCACACCCGGAGCTCTATTACCTAGTTCCCTGGTGGTCTAGTGGCTAGGATTCGGCGCTTTCACCGCCGCGGCCCGGGTTCGATTCCCGGTCAGGGAAGTTTACTTTTGCAAGTGCCATCTCCATATCTACCAAGCATCTTCCTCACTTCCATAGACCGGTGAATCCAGAACATTAAACACACTGGGATCATAAAGCCGGTAATGGGGCGCTGTGGGATGCGCCTTTGCTCCCCCTCTGGTGTGGGGGGGGGGGGGGGGGCTCACTGGCGTTTTGTCTGCACCTCCAAGACTCCAGCCATCATTGCTCGGCTGTTTCTTCCCTGACATCGCTTGCGTAGTGGTGGCTCTTTTTGAAAACAAAATGGGAACCACCCAAGAAAGAGGTGCTGACCGACGGTTTGCTCCCCCTCCACCGGCCACGGGAGGGCGCTCCACCACGACTCCCCCAGCTCTTCCCACGCTGAGGGAGTGAAGAATTCCTGGACCCCCTCCCCCAACCCCAGGTCCTTCCACCGGCCCCGGTGGCTCCCTGCCCCGCTTAAAGCAGTCACGGTGCTGTCCTCGGCCTTGCTTTTCCCCTTGGGCCTTCGGTGACCATCTAGGGGACTCAGGAGAGACACCGGGAAGCGGGGACCGAGCTCTCCCCGCGTCTGGATGGAAGATGTGTTGGACAAGCCCGCGCACAGGGAGCCGCTCTTCCTCGCCCGCCCGGGGAAGCGCGGCGGCAAAGCATCTGCTCCGGCTCGCTGGACTCCGCGGGAAGGACGAGGGCGGCTGCAGGGTAGATGAAGGCCGCAGCGGGGCCGTGGCGCGCCGTGATCGTATAGTGGTTAGTACTCTGCGTTGTGGCCGCAGCAACCTCGGTTCGAATCCGAGTCACGGCAGTCTGGCCTGGTTCCCCGGCTCCGTCCCTTTTGCTCCAGCGTGGAGCCGATCGCGCCACCCCTCTCATTCCCGCGCCGGCCGGGGGCACGAGATCCCTTCTCCATCGTCGTGGGTGCGGGCCCATGCGCAACCTCAGCTCTTCTCTGAGCCTTCCATGCCCGGATTCAGAAAGAGCATTTAAGGAGTAAAGCTGCTCGCGTCGTCTCGGCGGCCTGCGGCGTGTCCTCTGCCTGCCCGCGTGGTCCCGGCTGCCTGCAGTTGCGCTCGGCCCGCCCGGGCTCCGGGTGTCCTGCTGGAGAGGCAGCTGGGGGTCCAGGACCACACCCAGGATAAATCCAGCTGGGACCCTGCTGGGTCCACCCCGGGACCATGCTGGGACCCAAAGGGAGGAGAGGCAGGAGGGAGCGAGGGTGGGCGGTCACTTCTTGGTCCCCCAAAGGGCGCACTAAAGGGCTCGCTGGACCCCCAGGCAGAAAGCGAAGGACACTACCCATGATGTCACACCGAGGGCGTGCCCTATGCAAATGAGGTTGCCGCACGGGGCGGATGGGGGGGGCTGCAGTCGGACACCTGTAGCACCCACTCGTGGATTTCCAGTGCAGTTGGAGAGCGCGCAGGAGCATGGCTTGGAGAAGAAGGTGATAGCCGCTCCAAAGGGCTTGGCAAGGTCCTGGAATGGAGACGAAGGCTGATGACCATGTGTGTACGGTGCAAAGCATGGGAGGTTTAGACGGAGTTGATGGGCACCTTCTCATACTTACCTGGCAGGGGAAACACTATGATCACGTAGGTAGTTTTCCCAGGACGAGGCGTGCCCATTGCACATAGGGCGCGCTGACTCCTGCGATTTCTCCACATAGGAGAAACTCGACTGCGTAATTTGTGGTAGTGGGGGACTGCGTGCGCGCTCTCCCCTGGTCATGTGGTGTAATGATAGAACTTTCTGTTGTTTTAGAGGAATTGTTAGTTAACAAGTTGACAAATTCAATCTAATACGAAGTATTTTGTTCTGATTTCTTTTTTCCCTTTCCGAGGTTTCGCAGGTTTCACTGCAATCCTGGCTTTCTAGCTTTACAGGATGAGTTCTAAAAGTTTTTAGGGGACGTGGTTTTCTCCAAAAAAGATTGGAGGTAGATCAGCCCTCCGCTCCTCCCACCGCGGCACCTTCATCTGCATAGGGCGAGACCTCCGTGTGACGTCACGGACGGTGTTTTACTACCCGCGTTCGCAAAAACTACACATTCGGCGTGAAGTTAGAGACCGAAGCCCCGGCTTCCTCTAGGGCAGCACAAGGCAACCTGCGTTTCCTGAACGTGGAACGGGCGGCCGTGTGGGATGGCGCAAAATAAATAAGGAAAAGGGGCTTGGTGATAGCGTTTTTTGGTGTTATTGTAAAGGTTACAGTTACATAAGCCAGGTTGAGTACGTTTCCTTTGGGGCAGTGTCACCCCTTCCCCTGCTGTCTCCCAGTTTTTCCCTGCCGTTCAACAGTGTGCAGTGAGTACCAGTGCTGCATCTGATCAACCTGTAGCCCCTCCATTCCTGCTCCTCCCCTTGCCCTCCCAAAGCTGGTGACATTTTTGCTTTGTCCTGAGGGCCCTTTTCTTCACTGCTCAGACGACTGCTTTTTCCTATCTCTGCTCTCCTCTCCCCCCCTCTGGTCTCTCCTCTCGCGTTCCTCCCCCAGCCCCCGCCCTCCCTCCCCCCCCCCTCTTGCTTTCTGGCTTCCCTGCGCCCAGAACCACCTGTGGCGGAGAACGGGGCGCCCAGCGGGGCGGGACCTCACTTGGGTGCTAGGGATCGGGGTCCCTGGGGGCTTTGACGGGATTCGAACGACTCCCAGAATGCAAGGCCCGGCGGCTCCCTGGACAAACAGTTGAGCTCCCGCATCCCGCGTTCAGGAGGCGGAGTGGGGACCTCGGGCGATCGCCCCGCTTGGAGAGGCGGAGAAGCCGTGGATGTGTGTGTCCGCCGCCCGAGTCCCCCGGCGGACTGTCCCCGCCGCGTCTCACCTTCGCGCGTGCCCAGTGACGTGACCCTTGGCCTGGATGTCTCCTCCTGTGTTGTTTTTGACATTTATTTATTGAGCATTTATAACCTTTGTTTACCTGCTTGCAGGAGGGCGAGAGATGGTTTGTGAGGTGTAGAAGTGTGCTGTACAACTATCTGGTGAGTCTCTGTGGCGCAATCGGTTAGCGCGTTCGGCTGTTAACCGGAAGGTTGGTGGTTCAAGCCCACCCAGGGACGCTGCTACGGTATCTTTTATTTCATTGGAGCCCTTT